>NC_143065.1:45072500-45391388 GCF_052426305.1 Pelodiscus sinensis | reverse complement strand
TGCCGAGCATCAGAGGACCCTGGTCTGTGGCTGGGATTCCTTAGACTCTGCAATAAATAATATTAAGGACAACTGCTGAGGACAACTGCTTTCATCTGGGTGTGAGACTTGATGGTCTGGAGTCCATTTCTGGCTCTGGGCTGTCCCAGGAGCATGGGGTGGAGACTACACCAGGCATGTGGGCATGTTTAGGTGACGTTCATTTGGTGATCATGACCAGACTCTTTTTCCCCGGTCACTGCTGAAGAATAGGGATTCTATTCCAGCCTCCTATTTTGGTCACATCACTACCAAAGGATGCAGATGCAGGATCCAAGTGCTTATTCTAGTTCTCTTCTCCCAGTTGCATGGTCTCAGGCCAGCTAATGGCTCTGAAGTTTGGTTCATCATAATCTAGTGACCAGGGTATAAGGAGAAACAACTCATTTAGCTGCAGTGGAATTGCACTGACATGGGGTCGAAGCCAGCCAGATACATTTTACATTTTACACTTTACATCAAGGCACCGTGTCAGATTTCTCATGATCACTTGCTCATAACCACTTTTCCTGCCACTTGGCTTGCCCAGAAGGGATGAAAGAGTCAGTTCACTGAGGAGCCACCAAAAGCCAGATTGTGCTGAGAAGTTGTTAAATTGCCACATACAGAGACATCTTTTGGAAGGTAGGCACTCAAATCCCTTGACAAGTATGTAGCCCATATACCTGTTTCCATTTTCTCCTGGGCCTGTCTCTGCGAGCACCTACCATTTGTTTGCACCTTTCAGATTTGCACAGAGTTGGCTGCAGTATTATTTGTAAAAGCTCGGCCTTTTACCATTCCGCCCATTTCCTTCATAATCTTCTTTCACAGGAACCTAAGAGCAGGGAGTCAGCCAGGTAGGAGAAGAGAACTGCTGCATGCTGTCCTCTAGTTGGGGGAGAGCAGAAATTTCCATGCAGTGCCAGGGAGATTTGTATATTTTGCTAACACATGGGGGTCACAGTGCCCGGCGTCCTGCCTCTCAGCATCAGAAGTATCCCAGCATCAGAAGTATCCCTTTGATTTTTAGCCCCGGAGTAAATGGGTCCTTTTAATATCTGCATGTGAGTGGGGCACCAGGCCTTTGTGTCCCTGGTTGGAGACCCACTGCTCTGCTGCACCCTGTCCCAAGGACCCACAAGGAGAGAGGAGTAAAGCAGCAAAGCCACATCCACTATGCTTGTGTAGGGTGAAGCAGCCATCTTGGAAGATAGAGGCCTAGTCCTCCAATGGCTAGCGATGACCAAGCAGAGCCCAGCAGGCTCAGATAAAAGATTTTGAGGGGCCTTCGTGGGCCAGTTCCTAGCTAGGAGCAGAGGCAAGTGCTCCTCTTTGGCCAAAGGCTGACAAATAGACACAGGATGATGATGGGGGGGGAGGGTCACATAACCCCCAATGCCATGTGGGGGAGGGAAAGGGGTTCTTCTGGCCATGCTGCCTGGGAGAGGGGATGCTACCCAGCACGGTGCAGCAAGAGAGGCACAGAGACCCCCTCCCACTCCCAGGTGATGGGAGGGGCAGCAGAGCAGCGCTCTGCCGAGTCCCACGCAGCCTCCAGACATGCTGCCTGGGATGCTGTTTGCTGCCTGGTGCCGTGCAGGAGGACAGACTCCCCTCACCAGGCAATGGGTGATGGGGAAGGGATGGGATGGGGAGAGGCCCCGGGCTAGAGGTGGCGCAGGGAGGGGTCACATGGGGGTAGGCTGGTGCCTCCTTTTGTGTCCCTCCCCACTAGTCGCCTTTGCTGACCACTCCAGGCTGGGATGGCAGAGGGAGAAGGACTGAAGAACAACGGCCCCGCGTTAGGGCTGGAGACAAAAGGGCCCAGTAGCTGGAGGCCCAGGGAAACGGCAGCGACAGGTTGGAGTACACGGTACATGTCGGCTGTGTGTCGCATCCCTGGACTGAACCCCGGAGCAGAGGGCAGGCCAGCCCCTATCAGCCACAGGCAAAGTGTTGGGAACCCCAAGACAGGGACAGGTCTCCGTGGGGAGCCTGAATAAAAGGGCCAAATCTAAAGGGTCAAGAGTCGGGGGCAAAGAGACTATTAGTTACAGGACCCTTTAGCCCCCCCAGGTTCATCTGGACTTTATGATACAGCCGGAAGACCTGCCAAGGTTGGCTGGCAGCCTGTATGGGGTGTCAGGGGTGAGAAAAAAGCCTGCAGGACCACACCCAGCCTGTTGGAGGTGCTCAAGAGGGGCATACCCCTTTACACTGTACCAGCAGGTGAGCTGCCCCATTTGGGTGCCACAGTGTTCAGGAAAGCAGCTTTCTTTATTTGACGGGGCGTGTGACAGCGCGTCTGCCCCGCACTGGCCTAAGAAGGGTTAAATCCAGACCTGGGAGGGGGCTGTGACGATACAGCAGATACAGCCAATTAGGGCCCAGCCGAGTGCTGTATAAATATGGGCTCCTGGAGGGGCAGAGATTCACTCACTCTTGGTCCTGCTGTGGAGCAGGCGGGACCTGGCTGCCGGGGAAGCTGGAGGCTTCCTAAGACAGGGCAGGGCTGGGGAAAGGTGGTCAGGGCTGGGGTGCTCTGGCCTGACCCCACTCCCAGGCTGCAGGGCCTGAGGGATCCTAGGGCTGCGGGGAGGCAGCCAGGGCAGCAGAAGGCAGCAGGTCCACACCCCCTTGCCAATGAGGAGTGGCCATGTCAGATGGCAGTTTGTCCCTGGATGCAAAAGACGACTGGCAGTCGATCACTGAGGCAAGGTGGCAAAAGGAGGACCCCAGAGTGTGGGGGCCCTGTGGCAGGGCAGTACCCCGAGGGAAGGGCTTCATGGACAGGGAGGGACTCGGAGAACAGGCAAACAGGTAAAGCAGGCGAGACACTGGCCAGAAGGGGGCTCTCCAGGGCTGAACGGAGCTAATTCCCCGAGTGTCCAGAAGGAGGTGGCACAGCGGTGAGTCACGTCGTGTTACGCGGGGAAAGAACAAATTCTGCCTTTTTCCTACCATCAGGCCTTGCTCTGAGCCAGGGAGTCTGTTTTAAGGTTGGTGTCGGAGACTAACACAGCGACAGCTTGTCTGGGTGCAGCAAGCTCTGACTGACTCACTTATCGTTTGCACGGGGCTGCTAAATCTCATTCGTCACTTCTATGGATGGCAACTCTGAGTGCGCAAACAGGTCCCACTCTGCAAGCCCTGCTCAGCAGCGCTGCTCCCACTGGCTCTGCTGGCAACAAAATCTGAACGCCTGTTTCTAAGGAAGAGGGAAGTTTCCCATGCGTGGTTTTGAAATAAGATACTTGCTTATTGATGATTTCCCCATCTCCTCTCTGTCCCAGATGAAGTGCAAAGGCCCAGCAGCTGACACAGATCTGGGAAAGTCTTGTAGCAGGGGCGTTCTTCCACACTCGCCTTTGTCCCACGTCCGAGAAAGGGGAACAGGCGGCACCGTGTTTCCTCTTTTGAGTCCTGCAATTTCTCTCTCCCATTGGTGGCAGGCGAGACCTTGGTATATTCACACACATGACGCTGCTTGGCCTTTTGCTGCTTTTCTGTACTGAGTGTGCTGGTGAGTACATAGCAACCCACATAGTGGGACGATAAGGACTTACCTTTTCCTCCTGGTCTAGTGGCTGTGTCTTTTTCATCTGCAGGTCGAATTCATTGCTGGAACAAGTGGGCACAGGGACAGGTGGCTTCCCAGGCTTTTCCCATTCGCAGTAAACACACAATGTGTAGAGCCAAAAATCACCCTCCTCCCTCAGGCTTGTCTGTATTAGCAGGCTACTGCACAATAAACACTGTCAACCGCAGCCAAAGCCATTTCCCAGGCTCCCAGGAACAGCTCCGGGCCAGAGGCAGCGTTCCCGTCTGCAGATCCACCCCCACCTCTCCGATACCCAGAGTGGAGAGAATGACCCACCTGGAACACTGACTGAGCAGGCTCAGAGTGGGCACCTAACCAAAGCGTCCTGATAGGGTAGACTCCCTCCCAGTACAAAGAAGCTGCGGGTGAATGTGGCCCGTGGCGCGCTAGCAGCCGGTTGGGTTTGTTTTCATTCATTAGGTTGGGACTATCTGGCAGCGAAAGCCCTCGGGGAACAAGAAAGCTCTTGACAGATCACAGACGGAGCACGCTGCCGACAAGGCAGCTGGAGGCCCGCACTAGAACAGCGACTGTTGCTGTAGGCAGGCTGCTCTTCGACAACAGCTAACCCACCCCACGGAGCAAGAGAAACGGTCGTAATCCCCGCACGATCCATTGTACTTGATGGAATGGAAAGTCGGCTCCTGTGTGGTCTGCAGGCTGATGCAGCTGGCTGCGAATGAAACCATGTGCTGCGACCAGGAGAGGGGCTGGACAGCGGGGACACAAACAGCCTGTGCCCAAGCAATCAGAGTGAAACAGTGCAGGGGGTGATTTACGTGGTGGCTAGGCCTTGTGCTGGGTCTTCTGCACAGGGGGAATTCACCCTTCTGTAGCCCCTGTCTTCAGCAGCTCCAGGCAGTCCTCCAAAGCACGTTTTGACCTAAGAGCTGCTGCAGGAACCATGCCTCTGCCACTGATGGAATCTGACTGTCCCTGTATCAGCTGACCCCCATCATGTGCTGTGAGGGTCACTCTTCCTCTGCTTGCTCTGGGCAGCGTTAGCGATGGCAATCGCAGGGAGGAGGGAAATGGCTCATGCGTAATTGCCTGGGAACCATCATTATGCTTCAGAGGGGGCAGCCCTGACAGGGCAAGTCTATGGAGCTGCAGCTGGTAAAGATAGTAACGCCTTTGGTCCCTGGACTGCAAAACCAAGGTCTGATCCAATGACCACTGAAGACTTCGGGACACTCTTCATTAACTTCACTGGGCACTGGATAAGGCCCTATTTGAATAAGAGAAATAGAACTTAGCTATCAAACAGAAATAGATAGTTCTCTTGGGCTACGTCTAGACTGGCAGGATTTTCCGCAAATGCTTTTAACGGAAAAGTTTTTCTGTGAAAAGCATTTGCAGAAAAGAGCGTCTAGGTTGGCACGGACGCTTTTGCACAAAAGCACTTTTTGCGGAAAAGCGTCCGTGCCAATCTAGACACGGTTTTGCGCAAGAAAGCCCCGATCGCCATTTTATCCATCGGGGCTCTTTTGCGCAAAACAGTTCTGAGTTGTCTACACTGGCCCTCTTGCGCAAAAACATTTGCGCAAGAGGGATTTTTCCCGAATGGGAGAGTCACTGTATTTGCGCAAGAACACTGATGATCATACATTAGATCGTCAGTGTTCTTGCGCAAATTCAAGTGGTCAGTGTAGACAGTCTAGACGCAGCCTTTGTGGAAACATTTTCTGATCAAACATGAGGCCTTTTCATTGCATTCCACATCTTGGGACTACTCACCTGAGTCAAGGCTATGCGTGTGAGTAAGATTGTGCAAGATTACATCCCGCTGTCTCCTGGTGTTGGACAAGTCTTCACAGGCATGATCTGAGTGCCCTGAGTGGGCTTTGGGAGCAAGAGAGCCTGCAAAGTGTTTACCGACGGCTCTTCCTCAGCGACCCCTCGCAGATGGTATTGCTAAAGGGCGTTTCTGCCATAGGAATTGCTTCCTGGGGCTAGCTGCCATGCCTCCTTATCTGCCTCACCGTTGGCTTTGGCATCCCTTGGTTCTAGGTACTGTGAGTTTGGGGAATGTCCTCAGGTGTCAGTCAGCAGCACTTGGCCTGAAACCAGCACTCATTTTTATAGTTTCAAAGAAAGACGATAAAAATTAGAAAGTCAGAAACCCACAGGGTCTGGGTTTTTTAACAAGATAAAAACATTCTTTCAGATCTGCCCATTTTTCAGCGTCCATTCCTGAAGGCCAACTCCAACCCACAACAGGAGTCCAAAAATGGCCACATCTTGTCTTCACTCAACACCACCCACACGAGTCAGGAAAAGACACGGTCATTCCCAGGCATGAAAACATTTGTCAATCAAATGTGTGTTCTGGTGCAAACAGTCAAAGTCCTCACACTGGTCCCTCGTGCGCACCAGCGCACACAACACAGCAATTAGTAACACCAGTCCTCTAAGACCAGTCTCTGGCTTTTCTCAGTCCCTCACTCTAAGTCTCTCCTCCTCAGAGAGCCACTTGGAATTGAAACGAAGGACGTAGCTGGCCTGGCTTCTAGGATGAGTCAGCATAATAGCTCTGCACCTCTGCCTGGTGCTCAAAGACACATTTCCCAAAGAGAGACTACCCCCAAAGCATACCTTACAGATCCCATTGATACACATATCCCGGCTTGCGTTCCCTTCATAACATGGAGTCCCATCGATGACAGCATCCCGGAGCTTTTCGGCGAAGTATTCATCCTCGGGGCGGCAGTGCAACTCACACGGATTGACTGAGGGTTCCAAACAGACTGTAAATAAACCTGCAAGGCTCAGAGCATCTGCACATGTCCCCCCCTGCTATGGTCTGGCTTCTCCTGCGAGAGCCATCCCTGCTACAGAGCCCAGATATGCACTGTCAGGACTTCCCTCTGCTCAAAAGAATCATTTTCTGACCTGTACACTAAAGCTGCAAATGCACCTCTTACCTGTTCCCTTAAAGTGCTGCTGCCATTTGAATGTCAGCTCTTTGGGGAAGAGAGAAGTTTTCTTTTGTTCTTGTTGTGTATTTGTTCCTTGTACAATGGGGCCTGACTCCTAGTCTATGACTTGGGCTTCTAGATATTCCAGTCATGCAAGGGATAAATATTAATAATATTCCTTAATCTGACAGCACTGAAAGGTAACCCGCACTGGCCTTGTGGCCAGATTCAAATAATTAACACAGATCATTCATCAAATCGATGTAAAATAATTGCCTAGCTTTGCAAACAGAGGCTCAGGAGCAGCGTTCCCCATAAGCTGGGAGCTTCTGCGGCCACTCAGGAGAGATTCAAATGCCACCCAGTAGATTAGCAGAGCACCCATAGCTGGGTTTTTGTCTCCAGGTGGTACACATTCACACATGCCTTGATGCACTTAAAATTTATTCTGCACATGAATGGAAAAAATCCACACATGGATAGAAAAGATTAGAAGGAATATTGCTTAGGAGGTTGGACTTACTGTTGTTAGGTACTGGCATCCACTTATAGAGTTTCCCTTTATATAGCATGGCATCAAACTGGCTGCACTGGATGTGACGGAAGGACGGTCTGTCTATGGGGCACGGCTTCATGTTACAAACCCGGAACCGCTTCCGTTCCCCCAGGCAGTATTTGCCGCCGTACTTTGGTCTGGTGTCGAAAGCAGGAGAACAGGGAACACAAACAGGTGCAGCACATTAGGATGCAATTCACTAAATTATCACAGCATATAAGGAGCACAGTTTTCACCATGGTCCCTGTGGGTGGCTAATCTTTTAACTGATCACACTGTACCAGATTCCCTAGTCAACCAAAACCCTGTCCCTGTCCCAAGTCAGTTGTGATTTCCTCTGTTAAAGTCCACATAATTTGGCACCCTGCAACTACATTTTTATTCATATGGAGCCAAATTCTGCTCTGATTTGCACCAATATAACTGCACTGCATTCAGGGGCATTACCCTAGCGTGGCAGAGAGCTGAAGGCAGCCACGTGGACTTTACAATCAAATGAAATGGAAGGAATTACCTGTGCCAATGAGAGATGGCGCAGAACTTCAGCACTGCATTGAAGAGCCGAACACGTCAGGGAGTGTGTGTGTGTGTGTGTGTGTGTGTGTGTGTGTGTACACACATGTAAGCTGGGAGTCAGATCTTTGGTTAGGACTACTCCAGAGAGAGGAGATAGATCTTGTTTTGAACTGGGAAGTTTTGTTATGTTTGGACCTGTAGTTTTGGTTCTGATCTGGTTTAATGAGTACAATTTCCCTTCCTCAGACAGCCCCACAGCTGTAACACAAATGAGGAGCTGCCATGCGAGAAAGTTACTTGTGTCACATCAGACAGCTGGCTGGTGTCTCTGTATCTGAGAATCCTGTCCCATTGTTCTTCCCCCACTTATACATTGCTAGTTATTTGAAAATGTCTTTATTCTGGAGCTGAACCTCACTGAGGTGGATGGGAACTTTGCCAGCAATTTCAGTGAGAATGTATCAGGCTCTTTGTTAGTAAATCTGTGAGAAACCACCCACGGTAAAAGCAGCAAACATTCCAGGTTAAACCCAATGCCATCATAACGCAGTGAAATAAAAAAAGCTCTGAGTCCCTGCTATACAGCTTTTTTTCCTGAATTAATAACCTTGCCGATGATGTAATTGGCAGACGTGTCTACTGGACCCATTGGGATTAGAACTTGACCTGCCAATGGTTTATTAACACAGCGGCTCAAAGATGGCTTTTAATAAGTGAACGCTGTCAAACTGAATTTCTTTGCTGAAAGACCTAACTCTCTTCTTGGCAGCTTACATCATTCCCCCCCAAAAGAGACAACATTGTTTGCCATCTCGGGGAAGGGAGCTTTGATCCCCAGGACAAAGTCCTTTGCTCATCTTTCAACAGATTCCGTTAACAAATAAACCCACAGAATTCTGGCTTCCAAACAGAAATGAGCTGAACACCAATTAAAAAATAATGAAGCTACAATTTAGTGCAGAGTTTCCGCCTTCTCTCTCCCTTCCCCCCCCTCCCCAAGACTGAAACAATAGCTGCATTTAGAAACAACCTTCCCAGAGAGCCCATCTGAACTGGCTGCGAGAAGCTCTGAAGCCCTACCAGCGTCTGTGTAACATCAAAAGGTGTGATTTGTGAGAACCACTGCTGTCCGATGGCCTTCACTTTGCCTGAACCTCTCCACTGACTCTGTGCTTTAGAAAGGAATCCCCGAGTCAGTCAGCCTGGAGCAAACAAAGCTAGGTTCCAGTGCTGTTACACATGGGTGTACAGCACAGCAGACCAGTGGGGATGGTGTCGATGGAAAATTAGAGATCCTAATTCGAACTATCTACTCCGTGCTGCATGTAGCCATGGGCGCGGAGTTCGGACTAAGGGGGATTTTAAAATGGCGGCGCCCAGGATATTTAAATCCCGGGCTTCATTTGCAACTCCAGTTGCCCTCATTTGCCTACCTAGCTCGAACTAACGAGCTAGTGTAGACATACCCCTACTGTGATATTTGCTATCAAGTGCCAGCAATGCCCCTCTGCCATGGATATTGGCCAAACCAGACAGACTCTGGGTGTGTCTAGACAGCGCTCTTCTATCAGAATAAGCTATGCAATTTGCACTATGCAAATTGCACAGTTTATTCCGAGTCTAAACTGAAAGAGCTCATTTTGAAATTTGGCGCCATCTATTAAATCCCTTAATCCTCGTGGAACATGGGTTACAGGGATGTCAGAATAGCGCACCTGCTATTTCAGGAAATAGAGGGTTTTATTTAAAGATGCAGTGTTGCTATTTTGGGATACTTCTGGTAACCCGAAAGAGCAACGCAGTCCAGACATACCCTCTGTGACAAAGGATAAATGGACACAAATCAAGCATCAGGAATGGTAACACACACATTAACCTGTAGGGGAACATTTTAACCTGCCTGGACATTCAATCATGGATTTACAAATAGCCATTCTTTACAAAGGAACGTTATCATTCAATTACAGAAAGAGATGGCTGAACTGGTTAACCCACTACAAAGGCAATTCCCCTGCCTTTGATATTCACATTCACACATCAAAAGCTATGAATGGGACACATCCAGCCTGACTCAATGAGTGTGGTTAACGTTGGTCCTACAATTGACAGGTAACTGCTTTTGCTGTTATATGTACTCTGGATTCTGTAATTTCCACTCCAACTCATTGATGAAGTAGGTTTTACCATGAAAGCACATGATATTATGTATTTTGTCAGTTTCTAAGGTGCTACAGGACTCCTCATTGTGTTTGAAGATACAGACCAACATGCTACCCGTCTAAGACTAATTCCTTTTGGTTTTGTAACTAAATTATTGTACTTTGGAGTTTTTCTCCCTTAGCAGAATGTTGCAGTATCTGGGCTATTACACTGCAGGGGAATATTTAAAGCGAATCAGGAAACCTTTTAAAATTAGAACAGAATACAATAAAGTACAAGTTAATTAATTTCTATGACTTCTTTAGAAGTTTGACTGAAAACTTTTAAAAAACAGATTTACATTTTGGAGCTACCTTGACATAGTGACTTTACTATTATAACCTTGATTTATGATGGTATAAAAATGTTTGTTAGAGTTAAGCATCAAGGGTAATGTGTAAAGTTTGAAGTCCCGTTTCCCTGCAATTGCAGTCAAGAACCATTACCTATGTAGGCATCTATCGTCTCAGCCATTTTCTCAGCCCTGTTCTTGCTCTTTGCTTTCAGTAGCTGACAAATGACTACCATTTCTCAAGATAAAACTGTCTGGTTATGTGCCACAAAAAATAAAGCCATGTGTTTTACCATCTTTGTGATTATGCCCTGATGAGATTGCTTTAGCAAACAGCATGTGCTACAGTACCCCAAATCTCCCTAAAATGGCCACATGTGGATCAGAAATGGCCCAGCTATTGGAAACATTTCAGCATAGATTCTCGTTTGTCATTAAGTCTATTTCTGTGTTAATAAATATAAGACATGGAGTCTGTCCTTGAAATGAAGCTCTCATTGGAGCTATTCCAGGTTTACACCAGTGTAAGAGAGAGCAGAATGTGGCCCATAGAATCATAGAGTACGAGAACTGGAAGAGACCTCGAGAGGTCATTGAGTCTAGTCCCCTGCCCTCATGGCAGGACCAAGAAAATTTTGATCATCCCAGACAGGTGTCTGTCCAACCTGCTCTTAAATATCTCCAGTGGTGGAGATTCCAAAACCTCCTTAGGCAATTTATTCCACTGTTTAACCACCCTGACAGGCAGGAAGATTTTCCCTAATGTCCAACCTACCCCTCCCTTGCTACAGTTTAAGCCCATTGTTCCTTGTCCTGTCCTCAGAGGCTAAGGAGAACAATTTTTCTCCCTCCTGCTTGTAACACCATCATGGGTGTGTCTAGACTACAGGGTTTTGTCAACAAAAGTTGGCTTTTGTCGACAAAACTATACCTGCGTCTACGCTACCGCCGCGTTCTGTCGACAGTAAGTCGACAGAACACGGCAGCTTTGTCGACAGCGGTAAACCTCATTTTAAAGTACTCTTTTGAAAAAAGGCGCTATTGCATGGAAACTGCTTTTTTGAAAGAGAGCGTCTAGACTCTCTTTTGAAAAGCGACTTGCTTTTTCGACAATACTGATTGTAGTCTAGATGCTCTTTTTCAACAGAGGCTTTGTCGACAGTATCTGTAGACAAAGCCTCTGTCGAAAAAGGCGTGCAGTCTAGATGTAGCCCATGGGTCTATATTGGAAATAGCTGCTCTTGAGTTTTCTAAGGATGAGCCTCCAGTCTGGGGCCTGTTTTTTTCCAACCGGAATCAATGGCAAAACTCCCATTGTTTTCTGTGGGTGCAGGACTGAGCCCTTTCTGTTCCAAGTGCTGAGACAATAACATCCCCAGCTAAACTTCCCTGAGTCTAAAGTTTTGTGACAGGTGGCCAGAGCACATTGTACACCACGGTTATTAAATCTGTAAAGTGATGCTTCATTGCCGCAACTGTTTAGTTAACCATACTTTGATTGTTCTCCTTTGAAACATTGTTCCTCTCGTGTGTGTTTTGTAAAAGTGAAAATCTCAAATGTGCTAAACAGAAGTTTTAACCATCACTCTTAGTTTTGCATAGGAGTATTATGTGCTAATTGTTTGCACCGATATAGCCCCAGAAAAACTATTTGCCAGCTAAAAGACTATGTTGCTTTCTAATAGTCAGTTATGAGTGAATTTCCATTTGTCTCCATATTGTTCACATCACTACAGAACCCTCTGTATTGCCTATAAGCTCTACAGTTTGCCCTACGTACATTTTTACAGATGTTGGCCAGCCATTACTAGTATAACAATTGCTGCATAACCCAACTTGAATTCACATCATCTAACTGGATATGGTTCAGATCTCACTTGTTAGTTTTATACCGGTGTGCTGTTATTTGTCATTTCTGTCAGTGTAACTGATACCACTGAGGAAGTAGTCTGATGTGCAATACACTCCACCAATCCTACACAGTTTAGACATTACATCCATACACACTAGGGCCTTGTCTACACCAGCACATTTTATCACCAAAAACTTGCCTTTTGGCAACAAAACATTGAGGGCGTTTACACTGAAATGTGGCATTTTTTCGGGAAAAACACCCAGTTTTGGAAACAAAAAAACTTCCACCCTCGTGAAAGACTGTTGTCATTTCCCCTCCCTTTATGGCTGACAAAGAGCCAGTGTGGTCTCTACTGTTTGTTTTGTCAAGAGAACTGGCTTCTGCCAGTATCCCACAATGCCTGCCCTGATGGCTCTGCTCAGTGTTTTGTGATCTCTGCTGCCCGGCAGGCTGCACCCCTCCCCTTTCAAAGCTCCAGGAAGTGTCTGACAGCTGAGTGAGCAGCTCCAAACAAATCATTGTATTGCTCCTGTTCTGCCCCACTAGGAACACAGTGGCAGGCATGCTGCTACTGCCAGGGGAGGGCTGGAGAGACGGCTGTGCTACTTTGAGATTCCTCAACACGGAGAACTCACAGAGCAAGAGGGAATCCCAAGAAGCACAGGGATTAGCTCTGCCTTCCCACAACACTGCCCCGTGAGATGCTTACCCACAATGCTTTGCTCTAGCCATCGACAGGGAGCTAGCAATGTGGCCATGAAATATCGACAATGGGAGGCAGAAAAACAAGTTTGGCCGGTTTTCACTTTTGGTGAGTTTTGCATGTCGACCTCACTTTTGTCACCAAACCTTCTCAGTATAGACATAGCTTAGCTAGAACTACTTTCCAGGCCCTTGCCTTTTATAAAATACAGAAAAGAAATCTTCACCTTAACTGACTGTAAACTTTTGGGACCAGGAATTATCTTTTATTTTATGTTCAGTGTCCAGCCCAAAAAGACTACAACCCTATATGAGGTATGTTAATAGATGCTACTTTAATTAGAGATGTGTGAACATTTCCATTGGAAACCTTCTCTGGAAAAAAATGCAGATTGGAGACACCAAAAGGTTTCCCAAATTTGTGTCCATTTTGTCAAACTGCTCATTTGAAACAAAAATCTGATAAATCAAAGGAAAATAAAATTAATGTATGTTTTGTGTATGGAAACACCTAGGCTATGTCTAGACTTCCCCTTCTTGTGCAAAAAATATGCAAATGAGGTGAAGCGTGGAATATTGCCATGCCTCAACTGCATAATTAATGAGGCTGAGTTTTTGTGCAAAACCCCCTTCTTGTGCAAGAGCTGTTCTTCCTCTTTTTTTCAGGAAGAATGGCTCTTGCACAAGAAGGGGGTTTTGCACAAAAGCCTCTTGTGCAAAAACGGAGCCCTGTTAATTATGCAAATGAGGCATGGCAATATTCCACACTTTGCCTCATTTGCATATTTTTTGCGCAAGGGGGGGCAGTGTAGATATAGCCCTAAAGAAGAAAAACAGCCCTATTAATATTTTTGTCTACTCTACCTGAAAAGCAAGATCAGAGAGATTTACCTACAGCAGCCAAAACAAATAATTTCCTTAGGAGAGCTTTTCAGTGTTTACTCTCCTACATGCCTGTGGCTGTGTTTAAAACACTCTGTAAATGACAAATTGCTCTCCTCCAGCAAAATTCATGTCAAACATAAACTCTGCACTTGTCCTAGAAACAAGATTACATTTTTTTTTCAAGTTCAATAGCACATGCTAAAATAATGTACTTATAAAGAGGTTAACAAGGGAACCTAGTCTCAGCTCATCAAAGACTTTTCTTGATAGGATTCTGAAAGTCCTTAAGCCAGAAAAGGCTGAATACCACCTGAAAAACAGGTAAAGACCCCCAAATTGCTCTTATGATTGATAGAGTGCTCAAAAGACCTCAGGGTGTGCATTAAAACACTGAGTGTGGGTGTGCTGTTAATCATGCACCTGAATTGTGAGGTCAGCCGTGTTAGTTTCACAGCCTGGAATTTCATTTCAGAGCTCTTTGGGAAGGACAGACCACTGTGAAAATATTCTTCATCAAGGAGCTTGGAACAGAGTTCCCATTTTACAGATTGTCCTGCTTTATCCTCACCCTTTTCTACCCGCAACCCTGGTACTTCTTCTCGGGGGTCATTTGAGAAAATCCTTCCTATCCTTTGCTTATGTGGTGCCATTGTCTTTTAAACAGAACTCGTCATAGACTTACTGGGAAGTTCTGCTTACAAACTGATGGCACAGCATAGCCCCATATCCTTTAAACCCCCTGTGTTGCCATGGCTCCTCAGAACTCCTGCTCCTCAGCTCGGATCACAGGCTCGGACATCACCACCTTTGGGAAAGCTTTGTTTCTAATCCAGCCCAGCCGTTATTTGGCAGGGGAAGAAAGAGACATCTGGGGAGCAGCTGTGTCAGCCCAGGACTCATGGAACGGACAATGTTATACTGTCTATGATTCTGATGCTTCTGATTACCGGGCCACCTTCCTTAGAAGGTTAGGTCATATTTGGCTGCTGCCTCAGTAAAGTCTGGGAAGAAGAAACCCTCTTGTGGATCACACACCTTGATATTACCTGTATGCAAACTGTTTTGGGAACAAAGGGCAGTAAATAAGACGGGAATTTTCCCCAGTGATTCTGAATCTGCTTAAAGAAACATTTCTTCTTTTTGGCGTTAAAAAGACATTGCAGATATGTTATGGTCACACCGGCTTCATCTTTACCTTCGCTTTGAACTGGATGTCTGATGCTTTCTGCCTGAACTAATCTCGCATGGTTTGGCTGTAAAGGTGGACTAAAAAGACTCTAAACCCCAATCCACTGACCTTCCATTGCTTCCTAGCTAGCCCCATTGGTTGAATTGTCTGTGTTGTCACAAAGGGATGCTATTTCAAAAGGGATAATTAATGGCATTTGAAAGTGCCCTTTTGGTGGGTCACCTCTTTGGTGCTGTTTCACTGTGCAATTCATCACTAAGGTGGTCCATGCTTGTGGCAGGGTCCTAGCTTTCTTAGATGATGACGTGTTCAGATAAGTGCTGTGAATGAGACATTCCGAATGAAGTCACCGACTTAATGAATCTTATCCTGAGGTGAAAGTAACTTACATTTCTTACAGGTACTATCCTCTCACAACCGGGGGAGAGGGGCAGTGCTCAGGGCAAAGGGTGGGCGGGTTGTGATGCGACAGCATCTGCCAGAGGATTGGGATGTGAGGGAGTGCAGGAGTCAGAGCAGGGGAGGGGCTGTGGGAGGCATAGGGCCAGGGGCTAGGGTGGGTATAAGGTGGAGAGTGGGATGGGGGGCTTGGGGAAGTGCTCGTTGGTGACTCTGCCCTGTACTGCACCCCCAGAATTATGACCCAGAACCTGGGATCCTAGTTGCTGGCCCGGTCCCTTCCCTCGCTCAGGGTCCCTGCTGCCGGTGGCCCTGCCCATGCATGCCCGGGGCCCTCCTGGCTTCCATCCTCAACTTTAGGGGGTGGGGGTAAAGGACAGCATTAAGGGTCTTCCCCCCGTCAGCCACTTTCTTACTTTCACCTCTGATTGTACCACATCTGGAGAGAGCAAGAGCTGAACTTACGTGGGGTTGTGGCATTGCCTTTCTGCATTCTGAACACCAGCGCCACATGTCCGAGAGCAGGCAGACCACGAGCTCCAGGTCCCCCATCCTCCATCAGTTGAGTCCGGGCGATAGCCCACCTGGACACACTCTCCATTGAAGCACCACTGCAGAGGAAGCCAGACAAGAGTGAGGCCAGCTGAAAGAGCAGCAAAGGGGAGCAGAGCTCTGAAGGAGAGCGGCGTGCAGCGCAGGGGAACAGGAAGCGAGGGACAGGTGGTTAAGGGAAAGTGTGCACATGGGAGTAAAATTAATTTGGTTTCACATACAACTGTTTCACCGCAACTCATGTTGCAGCTTCCTAGTAGCGCCCGGGAAGCCTGAGAATTATGCCTTAGTGCTGGTGTCATAAAAAAACTCCACCAGCTGGTCATCACCCAGTTAACATGGAGACCGGGTCAGAAGGCAGGTTCGACAGGTAAAGCCTAAGGAATCCTTCCTGATCAGCAGAACGGAACTAAACTCTTGGGGCCAGATTCCTAGAGCCCTGCAAATCCTTGTGCATCTGCTTTGTATCTGCAGGTACCCGCATCCATGGATGTGGGTGCAGATATCTGTGGCTTGTTGTGGATGCAGATACAAATGTTGTGACTAGAATCCTGCAAATTTGCAGATATCGGTTTTATATCCGTGGGTATCCTCATCTGCAGATAGGGATGCAGGTATCCACGGCTCACTTTTGCAGGGACAGATGCAGATACAACATTTTGTATCTGCACTGGGCTTTACAGATCACTGGGACCAGCATCTAGCCCTAGCCAGGTGGGGAGACATGGAAATGTTTTTATGCTATCGTTGTTCTATTTTTTGATACCTTGAACCTGAGGCCACTGTCCTGGTCCCACGATGCAATTTAGAGCAGTCTCAAGGTCGCTTTGTGATGTGCTCCCTGGGAACAGCCCACGAAGAGTCATGTTAGCAGCCAGGGATTGGCTGCCTATGGCTGCTCTCTGGCCATGCCTCTTTGCCTTTGCCATGTCCCCTGCACCTGGACAGGGGGCACAGGAGCTGCTATCCTATGCCAAATAGGGCTTTCTGTGCCTGTTTTGTGCTGCTACAGTAAAAAAAGCACCTGGTACGGGGCCTCAGTTTGGTTATTAATTCTCCTCTTTAGTCCTCCCTGGGCTGGAAGGAAGTGGCGTGTGAATGAAACTGCAGCTGCACATGCAATGCTTGGAAAGTCAGGCCTGCAAGGTCAACTGGTGCCATGAGGACACAGCAGGGAGCAAAACCAACTCCAACTCCTATGATGTTTCAGTAACTTGCTGCTTCAATGGATTTAGGCCCCAGTCCTGTCATTCTTACTCCATTAAAGCCACGGGAGTGGAGCCTTAGTAGGGACATAGGACCGGGCCTGTATTAAGCATTCTGACTTAGGGGTGTTCTTGTGCCTGTAAAATTTTGGATTTTACCCTTTACCTTTGCAAAGCTGACAGACCTGGGTCGTTGGCAGGTGGGACTGACCCTATGACCGAACGTAAGGGCTGAAGCCATGTGCCTCTACTGTATGAGCTAAAACCCCCCTGGCTCTGAGCTAAGGCGGTAGAGCACACCTCACTCTCCCTTTCAAAGGCCAGCTCTACACTAACGGGGAAGGTTGAATCAAGATACGCAACTCAAGCTACATTAACTATGTAGCTGAAATTGACATATCTTGTTTTGCATTTCTCCACCATCCCCACAGCACGGGGCCAACTGGAATCCCATCGACTTCCCTTATTCCTCACAGAAGAAGGAGTACCAGCAGCCATCAGGGTCCTCTGGGTTCAATTTAGTGAGTCTTAACTAGACTCACTAAACCAAACTCCGGAAGATCAATTGTGGCAGTGAAGAGATGGCCTCAGTGGTCTCGGTGCTGCTGGGTTACACCTTTAAAGTTAAGCAGAGGAGGGCAAATACCCCCTTCATGGGTGTGCTGATCCTTGTGCACAGCAGTGAATTCATCAGTGTACCAAAAAGAATATATGTAACTAGGTCCATCTAGTCCTCACCTTCTCAGAGCTGTGCTGGAAGCAGTGGTGTGGCAAACACTAGCACCTAGCACTAGCAGTGATTTGCAGCTTACTCGATTTAACATTTCAGTAACTACCCAGACACACAAATCCAGCTGTGCTGAATGTATCCCTCTCTAGGTAGCTCTGCAGTGGTAATTCCGATGCTGCAGAATTTCATCTGGCAACTTGTCTTATTTATTGATTTATGTAATAAACCCGTGTCAGGAAAACTGTTGCTTATGTACAAGAGAACAAATCGCCTGCAGCTGCAAGCAGAGCTTCCTCTAATTACCTTGTTCTCGCCACACTTTGTGCCATCGACAGCAGCGTCCAGCTTGGAGTGGCAAGTGGTCCCCACTGAGCACCAGAGCGTATTGCAGACATTCTGCGGAAAACAAGCATGGGCACAGCATGGGGGTTATGGACCATCCCAAAAGGCCAGCCCACACCCAACCAGTTTGAAACGTGTTCACACGCTGAATGAACCCCCGGATCTAATCAATAGGCAAAGAAAGCCACTGTGACCTTTCTGTTTACAGAGCTCCCTTTCTGGTCACCCTTTGCTCTGGCAGTTTGGACGTAAGCTTTCTGCTTTCCCTTACTGAGCCCCTTTAGCTTCCTCTCCTTTGAAGTGACTCTTCCTGAAACCAGGAGGAGAGAAAATTTGTGTGGGGGGTCAGTCTGGCTCCCTGGACCTAGGGGAAGAGGTGCTTTGGGAGCAGAGGGCTCCACAAGCAAACCAACCTCTCCCCTAATTCAGCCCAGATGACAAAGGCCTTTTCTCCATTAACACAAAGATCACTTGGCATTAGAAAAGGATCAGAAAAGGGCAACAAAAGTGACGAGGGGTTTGGAACGGGTCCCATATAAGGAGAGATTCAAAAGACGGAGATTTTTCATCTTAGAAAAGAGGAGACTAAGGGGGAATATGATGGAGGTCTATAAAATCGTGATCAGTGTGGATAAAGTGAATGAGGAAAAATGATTTACTTGTCCCCACAACACAAGAACTAGGGGTCACCAAATGAAATTAATAGGTAGCAGGTTTAAAAGCAACAGCAGAAAGTATTTCTTCACACAACACACAGTCAACCTGTGGAACTCCTTGCCAGAGGATATTGGGAAGACCAGGACTTTAACAGGGTTAAAAAAACTAGATACATTCATGGAGGATAGGTCCATCAATAGCTATTCGCCAGGATGGGCAGGGATGGTGCCCCTAGCCTCTGCTTGTCAGGGAAGGGATCACTTGATCATTCCCTGTTGTGTTCATACTCTCTGGGGCACCGGGCACTGGCCATGTAGGAAGACAGGATACTGGGCTAGATGGAGCTTTGGTCTAACCCAGTCTGGCTGCTCTTATGTTCTTAATTCATATTGTGAGATCTAACCCGTCAGCAGCCCGGTGTGAGTTTCTATGCAAAGACTCTCACCAGTCACAGGGTCACTCAGAAGTCCCATAATCTATCATTACATTAATGAAAACTGCAGGCACCCCCAACCCTGACTTACATCCATGTCATCGCAGAAGGCAGAATATGCTCCATACTGCAGCCGGCACTGATGGCTGACGTCATAGAGGACTCCTGGTGGAACCAAAGGATAGTGGACCACTTCTTTGGCAGGTGGGTCATCCAGACACAACCCCCAGCCTCGACTGCAAATGGGAAACAGTGTGGGAGAAAAATCAAATCACTCCAATTGTGTCTAAGGGGGGACACTGGAGGAAATCAAAACTCTCTAAAAGAAAACTGCTGTAAGGGTTAAAAGTTTTCCAGGCCTTTCTCCCTGTAACAGAGAGAAATCATCTTAACTCTAATCAAGACCTTTACAATGCCTCCTACCTCAAGTTCATGGAGACTCCTAGTCTGTCACAAATTGCCATCTAAACTCTTATCTTTGTCACAGTTTGCCTTGTAGACTCCTCACTCAGGTTCTCATGTGCCTTTGTACTGTAAAACTTACTTCTAGCACTTCTGGTGTGAACAGAAACCTCTCAGAGTCCTTCTGCTGAGACTTTGATATGTTAAAGAAAACAATCAACAACTAAACTGTCTGCACATACTGTATAAAGGATCCCTGAACCTGTCTCTCAGAGCTGGTTGCTGCTCTCACTCTGGTAGCTCTCAGCCTGCATGCATACATAATAAAGTTTTCCTTCTAGATTTCTCTCCTGCTTCACTAGATTTCTCTCCTCCTCACTGTTTTGACCTCCAGCCTCGGACCTTTCTGGGGACTCTGTACCCCAGGGGAGTGAGATTTCCCCAACAACAGAATCAAGCAGCTGGAGTCAATGTAGAGCAGGGGAAGAGCCAGCAAAACAGGCTCTTGAAGAACATGAGAATTGTTGCTGAAAACCAAGGAAGAGTGACTCTTGTGCACAGCTGGCAGTCCTGGGTAATTACCAGATGCTTCCAGGTGAGCAGCAACAGCTGTTTGCTCTGATACGCTGCTAGACCTGAGATTTCACGAGAGCCTGTTCTTAGGAGCTTCCCCCAGCACAGCTACAGAGTTAGCACAGCGGGTGAAAGTGAGTGCAACTCCATAGAAATCAATGGAGCTACAGCCACTTACCCAAGAATGAGGCCCAAGAGGTTTCAGGGAGCTTGATGTCAGGTATCAGCTGAGCCAGTGAGGCTGTGAGGGTGGCCACTCCTTATCGCTTGTCCTGGAGCATGACCATACAGTGTTGTGTGGTGCAGGCATAAGAGAGCCTCTTGGCTCTAGTGCTACCCGTAGGCTGTCTAGACTGGCAATTTTTTCCGCAAAATCATCTGATTTTGCAGAAAAACTTGCCAGCTGTCTACACTGGCTGTTTGAATTTCCGCAAGAACACTGACGATCTCATGTAAGATTGTCAGTGTTCTTGCGGAAATACTGTGCTGCTCCCATTCGGGCAAAAGCCCTCTTGCGCAAATCATTTGCGCAAGAGGGCCAGTGTAAACAGCACAGTGCTGTTTTCCGCAAAAAAGCCCTGATGGCGAAAATGGCGATAGGGGCTTTTTTGTGGAAAACCGTGTCTAGATTGGCACGGACGCTTTTCCGCAAAAAGTGCTTTTGCAGAAAAGCATCCTGCCAATCTAGACGCGCTTTTCCGAAAATGCTGTTAACGGAAAACGTTTCCGTTAAAAGCATTTTCGGAAAATCATGCCCGTGTAGACGTAGCTGTACAGTATTTCAGAATGCAGGGCCCTGTTGACTCCTGCTGACGTCAATGGTGAAGCTCCTAGGCTGCGATTGTCTTCATGTGCAAGACTCCATTGAAAATGTCACCAAAGAGACTCCATGTGTAACATGCGCTCCAAGGAAGAAAAGACTTCCCACTCATCGGTCTGAACACAAACACCTGGCAGAGCCCTCCAGCCTAGAACCTCATCAGAGACCAGGAGGCAGCCTGGTTTTTACAGTGGCACCTTGACAGCGCATGAGCAAGTTATGGCTGTGCTTGAAAGAGCTCTCCCGAAGCGGAGAGCAAAATACTGCTCCGACACATTCATAACCAGCCAAGAGGAGAAACGTTGGCTATAAAATGAAACCTCCCAGAGAGCGGCTGTCAGCATCTTTCTTGCACCAGGTTCATTTGAGAGGAAAGCTTGCGACAGCAGCTACTTCCTTAAGCCTGGATGGAAACAATACACATCTCCCTGACCCCGTTTGTGCTTTTGTGCCACTTCGAGTGTGAGGAGGTGGCAGGTTTGAGGCAGTCAGACGGCGCTTTAAATTCTCCCTCGCAAGCGCGTATTCAAGGGGTCGGCTCCTGGCCTGGTTCCTGTTATGGGAGACACTTTTCCTTGTTCTCCTCATTAGGCTGCGTGCCTGACACTTTGGAAGCCACATCTATTAATTCTTTACAAAACCTGCACTCGCTCCCACCCTGCGCCCAAGCCATTGAACAGTGTCTCCTGTTACTTGTTTCATTTAAAGGGGGGGTGAAGGGTTGCTTGCCTGGACCTGGCCCCCACAGCTCAGGGCTCCTCCTCACCAGGATTGGGGAAGCCGCCCTGGTGCTCCAGCTCCCCCACCACCTCCATCACCCACCATCTCAGTCAGGGGCCACATCAGGGAGGGTTTTTTTTTTTTTTTTTTTTGCTTCTCACTTTTGTGCAACCACTGGCTGAATTTTCTGTGCATCAGAGGCCCCCGACCCTATAAAGGTTGCCCTCCCCCAATTTAAAGGTCTCTGTGAGAGGTCATTCCAGTGCAATGGTTGTTTTAAATATAATCATTTAAAATATAATAGCTCACAGGTTCCTGGTCGCAACTCCTCTGAAATGAGGGCAGGGTAAGGTCAAGAGCTTCAAAATCAGATCCTGCTGTTAGTGCCGACATGGAAATAAACTGCCAGGGCATCTTAATTGCAAGTCAGGGAGGGAACATAAAGCAAAGTGTTGCCAGACCTAATCTCTTCCCAGTTAAAATTAGCACAGTAAGTGGTGGGTGCTTCCTATATTGTGTCGGACAAGTAAGGGCATCACAAATGCAAGTGTGTGGAAAAGTCTATGCGCTGCTGTGTTGTTTTCAGCCGTGAGGCACCCGAGTATTTATATTCTTGTTGCTCAGTGTTCGTTAAGAAAGACCAGCTGCTGCGCTCATGGGGATGCTGGTATGCGTAGGAGACCAGTCATAACAGTTGCACATCAAGTTGTGACAATGTTTATGGCCACAGAGCCACAAGATGTAGACAAAACTAGCAGCAGTTTGATTAGGTTCAGGAAGTCCTTCCAAATGGGGTTTCAAAGCATCACAGCAGGAGAGGACAGAGGCAAAATATTTTTAAACAAATGACGACCAGCAATTGAAAGAAATCTTCAAGGATGTTTATGTTAGAAGGGATTTTAACCCCATGAAAGAGATAAAGTCAGAGACAAAAAGACCAATAGAATGATTTCCGCTCCACAGTATTTTTTCCCTCCTGCCTTATGCTTTATGGATAGCCTGAAAGTTAGGTATTCAGCCATGCCACTGTGCTTGCATTGCAAAATGAGAGGAGGTATAGTCTAACCAGCAGTATGAATTGTTCTGGGGCAGAGGTGGGGCATTTAGAGAAGATAGAAAATATTTTTCAGCAACAATATGGACAGATTTTAATGTCCTTTTACGTACTGTATTTGAAAGAAGAGAGAATTTTAGAGCATAACAGCAAGAACATACCCCACTTAGACAGCATTTTCAGGATAGAAGGATCCCAGAGCAGGTCACATCTATATTCAGCACTGCTAAAATGCAGCTGACTCTGAAGTGGAGAGCAGCAATCAACCACCATGCACCACAGTGAGTGAGGGGAAATGCAGACCAAGGACAGTGGGGAAAACTGGTAGTTTTTCAGGACAAGCCAGTGCCACAAGAGTCCAAAGACCATGCAAAGCAGACAGGGTCTCGGCCCGAAGTCCTGGTCCAGGAGACCCATGCAGAGCAAAGTGTCCTCAAGTCAGTAATCTCGTCCTGCGTGGGGAAGCAAGCTCTGAATCAGGATTAAGCTCTGTCAGTCCAAGGAGCCAAGCTTGCACAAACACTCATCTTACTGTTTCAAAATACTGTGGCTTATATTTTATTTATTTGTGTATGTATATATTTATTTATTTAGCTAAAGCAAGTCAGAAGCACCCTGACTCTTCCAGAACAAATGGGCACACAGGACACAGGTTCAAAAACAAAGATCTCCTCCCAGTCCTTAACAATCACGTATGCAAAACACCATCCCCCCTTATCCTGAACTGGAGGTACGTAAACTCCTGAAAAGCTAGGGGAGGGAGAAATTAGCGATTAGCTTTGCCTCATTCAAGCCAAAGCTCTCATAGCCACAGTGCAGGAAGAAAGCAAAGCCCCTTGGACAGCACGTGTGCACTTGCTGGAAATGGTTATACTTAGTTCCTGAAGACTGTTAATTTACTAAATATCTGATTGGGCACCTACATGTCACAGGGGTGGGTAGATAAGGCAAGAATCGGATGCAAGGGGATCTGACAATTCTCAAATGTGTAACAAAACAGGTAAAGGGAAGGAAAACATCTTCCAATGAGTCTCAAATCTTGTCATCCGTCCAAATCCTGCCAGCCTTAGGAAACTGAAAAGGCTTCTCCACAAAGGGAGAATATGGAACAAGGATCCTAGCTGGGCATGATGGGCCATCAGCCTACTTCACTCTAGTGGTGCTTAGTTTACTGGTAAGTGGGTTGAGCCTATACTAGTCCAGCGACAGTTGTGTTTGGTTGCACAAGCCTCTCCAGCCCTCTGACTTGAAGTCCAATATTAAAGTGCAATAGTAAAGCAGACATGTGTAGCAACTGTCTGAGGAGACTTTCAACTCCCAGCTCCTAGTAACCTCCTTACCAGGTCACAGTACAAGCCAAGACACTCCTAGGGGA
This sequence comes from Pelodiscus sinensis, assembly GCF_052426305.1. Classification (NCBI taxonomy): domain Eukaryota; kingdom Metazoa; phylum Chordata; order Testudines; family Trionychidae; genus Pelodiscus; species Pelodiscus sinensis. The sequence continues at coordinate 45,367,392 of NC_143065.1, read as the reverse complement.
GTCGTTATAAATCAGCAATCATTTATTGCTTCATCATTAGGGTCTTAATTTATGTCGGTTTACAATGCCCTTGGCTTCCACCAGAATTAGCATTCACAGACAGGGCTTAACTTGGCTTTATGCTTTTGTCTCATGATGGGTTACAAGAGTCTCCCACACCCAGTCACAAAGCAGCTCTCGAACGTAACACAACCAGCGGCCCGTTCACCAGAACCAAGCTGCTGAGTTTTAGCTGTGATACGAGGTCACGACCAATTTCCTCACTCTAGGGAAGTCGTGGCCTCAGTTTAACCAATTCTGGGACAGGGTCCCACTGGCACAAACAGGGCAAACAACGGATGTCAATAACTACTAAACCAGTTCGTCAGCCCGTAAAGCTCACTGGCCCTCAGAGCTGTATCTCCAAGCTACCCCTCAAAAATGAAGCTAGGAAGTCTGGTGGAGAACGCCTTTAAAAGAGGTTTCATTTCCGTGGCTATCGCTGAACTCAGTATGCACCTTTTCTTGGTCTGCTGATGTTCCTCACTGCCCACCTTCCCTGTCTCCTAGCTCATGGTATGTATCCCCTTGAAATATCCAGGTCTTTCCAGGCGTCCAGATGCTTTTGTTGTACCGCTCAGGGGCTTGTCTATATGAGCAAGAGCCACCGCTTTACAATTAAGGGGCTTATTTAAACTGACTTAGGGTATGTCTACACTGCATTCCTCTTTTGAGAGAGGAATGCAAATGCAGATGAGCGAAATTGCAAATTAAGCGTGGATTTGAATTTCCTGAGCTTCATTTGCATAATCGCGTCCGGGCGCTATTTTGAAATACCCTATTTCGAAAAAAGAAATGCTGTCTAGATGCAGTTATTTCAAAAGAAAACCCTCCCTATAAAATGAGGTTTAAGGGTAATTTCAGAAGAAGGGTTTTCTTTCGAAATAACCATGTCTAGACAGCGTTTCTAGGGTATTTTGAAATAGAGCCCGGATGCAATTATGCAAATAAAGCACACTTCAAATCCGCACTTCATTTGCAATTTCGCTCAGCTGCATTTGCATTCCTGTCTCGAAAGAGGAATGCAGTGTAGACATACCCTTAGTTCAGCTGATGCAAACCGCTCTCTGGATCCTCCAATTTCAGCGTACACATGGATTATAGCAGTTTAAGGGGCCTGGGAAGAGGTTTAAACTCACTTCAAATAAGATAGCCTTTAACCAAAATCAAAGAGTTTTGACTGATTTAAGTGAAACCGGTTCACCATTCTCATGTAGACAAGCCCCCCGGCTACATGGGGTTACAGCTGATCTCAGCCAGCTCTCAGGGAGGAGAGACATACCTCCCTTTGGCCTGATGCACAAGGTCTCTGCCCAGTAAGGCTGCCCGTCTGCTCAGCCTTCCTATCCTAGAGCGCTGGCTTCACACCCCCATGCGGCTCATCAGAAACATGATGACTGAAAACGGAGTTTTCCACATGCAGCTTCACAGCGACTTTCCTTTGGGGAGAGGTGCCCAGCACTTTTAAATGGACCCTTGATTGGAAATTCCTTGGTTCTTCCCCGCCTCGTGTAGCTAAGCTTAACTCTGGCTAGGACACGCTGCCGTGTGGCCTGTGCTTGAGAAGGCTGGGGCTCTGGGGGCCCTAGAGGACTGGGCTGGCGCCAGAGCAGAGAGTATATCCCTGCTGCGCGCTTTACGTTCATTCGGAGTTCTGCAGACTCCCTGCCTGGCAGCTCCAAAGCCATTTTGTTTACTGGCTCATGGGAAAACAGCCAAAGGGCGTTCACTGCGAGGGAAATAATGCATTCTGCACCATGCAACGCCAAGTGTCACCTATGCCCGGGCACTGCCTTGCTGTACCTTGAGACTGGTTTGTTAGCTCTCTGACATGAAACGAGGGCAAAGCCCTGCTCCTTGATCTCCCCAGGGCTCTGTGTGTGGTTGCTTGGCCTCTCGCTCACTGAAACAAAAGGCACAGAATAACTACTCCTGACTTTTTGTGTTTGATGCTCTCAGCTCCCCTCCTGCCTATGGCAGGCTAGTCTCCTGGGGGCTGGCATACTTTGCATTTAGGATGCACATGGTGTTGGTGGGCTGTGGCAGAGGAGAGGACAGACTAGCTGATGGCCATCATGCCCCAGAGGCCATCACAACATGGAACCCCCTCAGTGCCCCCTGCTTTTCAGATCACACAGAGGGAGTGGCACTAGGATAGCCAAAGTTCTTGGTGTCTGTCCCTTTCCCTGTGCTCGTGCTTCGTCTCTGAAAGCCAAACTCCTCCAGCACGCTGGGGGTCACTGAGCTGCGGCTCCCGTCAGGCCAGTGGCCAACATGCTACCTCCAAGAGTTCTGCCACCCATCCCACGGATTTGCCTTCTCTTGGCCTAGCCAGTGAGAGGGCTGGGAGAAATCTGGCATAAATGGAATATGAAATGTGCACAGGTTGTTCCCCCTGCCCAGTAAAGTCAGTTTGCTACTTGCACAAAGGACTGTCCCCCTTTAATGCTTTAATCTAAGAACTCAATACCTCAAACTAGAAGCACTTGATTGTGAAGGCACAAGGTACTTGCCCTATTGCTCCCTAAGCCTGTTATTTAAGCAGCAGGATCCCTTATCAGACTCGCCTCCCAGGGCGGCTTGAACAATGTGTGGCAAAAGCCAGCCTCACTGGGACTTGTGCCAGTGACCTGGGCATCCGGAAGTCATAGAGCTATTTCTTGAGCCAAGAAGAGTCTCCCTGGGCAGTGGGGGGGTAATAAGATTTAGAGCCTCCTCCAGACTCACAATGGGTTTCTTAGCTGTAAATGAGGCTATGCACTTCCAAAAAAATCTAGCCACAGAGCTAGCGTGCTGCTGAGCTCCACGTGAACCGATAGCGTTCAGCCCCTTACGTCCTGAGAGGTCAGAGTCAGCCATACCGTCACATGAATGCACACCCGGGGCGGCTCTCTGTGGAAGATACTAATGGTTTGCAGTTGTTCCAATCTTGTATGGATTTCTTTCTCTCTTCTTTAGAAAATTGGACAGTGCAATTCTCAATGTAAAGATTGTCCCAGGCCAATCTAGCAAGCCCAGTGATGAGGGTCTAAACTCTGGGCCTATTCCTTCCTACTTTTTTGCCAACATTGTTCTAACAACACAGACATTTCTGTGGCCACACCATCCCCTTTTCTATTGCCAGAGTGATGTCACAACCAACAAAATACTATTGCTGAAGTGGCGTCTCCCCTTGAAGGCAAAGCTGCCCTCCATGGGGGAGGAGAGAGACAGAAATTAACTGGAAATGCACCCAGATGGTCCATTTCTTTCTTGGGGCACTAAGTGCAGCTTAAGGTGATGATCAGAAAATTCCTGTTCTAAAAGTGAAGGCTAAAAATATACACTCCTTGGGGACCACAGCTGATTTAGCACTGAATATCTGAAATGAGGGATCAGTCACATGGCCAACCCTCACACCCTGCACACAGCTAGCTGGGTGTGTGGAGGGTAGATTCCAGGCTCTGCCCGAGCAGCAGCGCAGTGCAAGGGGAAAGGAGACGCCTCTGTCAGACACATTCCACCCAATGCCAGTGCAACGCAGCCCTTCTGCCCAGCCCCCTGCAGACCAGCAGTCAGCTACAATTCCTCTCCTCTCCCCGCAGTAATGAAGAGAAATGGCCCAGCAGTACACGGGCACTGATGGATGCAAATCTCCAGGCATCGGTCTCAAGAACCCAATACCAAACTGAAGAGTCAGCGAGCAGTGCTAAAAATAAACAGCCGTACAAAAGAATGTGGCTTGCCATAGCTACTGCTTGGAATATCTCCTGCCCGGAGACAAACAGAATTCCTCTGCCTTGGAAAGTGACTCCGGGCCGAGCAGAGGCCAGGCGAGGTAAGGTTTCGCGATGGGCTGCAGCCCATGGAATACCAGGTCTCAATAGCACAGAAAGGGCCACTGGGACGAGCCAGGGACTGCGTTTGCAGAGGTGCTGGGAATGCCTCCTGAGAGGCAGGGAAGTCAAGATAACAAGCACTGTGTTTCTGTTACTTGCAGCGCTAGTCTGGCCCTGGCTCGCTGCCCATGCTGTGTGCCAGGGAAGCAGTAAGCGGGTGGAATGTCTCCTTTTCCCCTTGCACTGTGCTGCTGCTTGGGCAGAGCCTCGAATCTACCCCCCGCACACCCAGCAGCGGGCTCTGCCAATGTGTCCGGACAGGCCTGCTGCAGCCAGGCACAGCCTGAGCCCTCCCCAGAGCAGCAGGGATGTTGGCAGGAGCCTGTGACTTCTCAAATCATCCTCTGCCTGCAGGGCTGCTCCCTGGGCAGCACAAGGACCTGCTGCCCTGCACACTGGGCTGCCACATGCTGATCGAGCTGGGGGGAGTAAATCGCCTCCATGCCTGTTCCAGGGGGGAGTCTCAAAGGTACAATGGGCAGCTGGGCACCAAACTGCCCTTCGTGCCTTTGCAGCTGCTCCCCAAAGCCAGTGCAACGTGAAAACCACATGAACCAAAGTGTGGGTCCCGCAACGTTTCCCTATGGCTGGAATTGCTGACAATGCTCAGTGCCAGGCTCTCCTTTGACTTGCACGGGTGTGAAAGGGGAGTCACTCCAGAGACACTCTCTGGTGAGTGAGAACAGAACCAGTATTCCTGGGCAGGCACTGGGACAGCTGCGCTCTCTGGAGTATCCAGACGATTGATTAAGCAGAGAAAATTGCTTGGGACTTAGGGAGCTAAGCGGAGAGCAGCACTCTAACATGTGCATCCCAAAGGATGTCTTTTCTTTCGGAGTGCGTCCGGTTCTTCCGGGTAACACGTGGCACACGCTGATGTGACGTGATATACGGACAGGTGATCCCAAAACTTTGGGGTGATTTATAACATGCCTTAGCAGTCGGGATTAACAGCCAATGGTAATGAAATGTAGAAAAGACTGTAACTGAGGTTTTACATGGCCCCAGAGCCCGAGAAGGAGTGTAGACCCGCTGGCTGGGCAGCAGTCACTGATAATGTGTCATAGTGGGGAAAAATGCAGGAGGCTGCTCGGAAAGGAGATCCATGGCAGTGTTACAATACTGCCTTTGCAGTAAGAGAGGGGAAATCCTGGTCCCAACCAAGTCAGTGGCAAAAGTCTCATTGACCTCAATAGGGCCAGGATTCCGCTGCTAGCATCCAATCCAACACAAAGGGCTCTACTGCTCAGTCCTGTGGATGTCCCGACATTCACGTAGGGCTTGATTTGGCCAGATGCCAAGATCCAATGGGAATGGAGGGAATTTGAGGTCTGCACCTCAAAGTGGGGACCAGCCATTCAGAGGACTGGGTCATCAGGTTTGCTCTGATTGGCTCCCAAAGTTCCCTTATGCTGTCGTCTAACTCAATCAGCAAATTGGCCCCGTATGAAAATCTCAGCCCTTTGTCACCACTTGGGCACAGAGAGCACGCCAGACACCAGGGTTTGCTGAAGACAAAGAAAACATTTCAAGTGATGCATGTTTGAGAGTATCAACACCATTAGCTGACAATTCCAACAGGTCCCCACCCTCCGAGTGGAGCGCTTGCAGTTCCCTCCGAAGGCACCCAAAATGCGGGACAATGCAGATCACAAACGCCTGAGACCGTTCACCGGGAGAGTTCAGTGAATGGGACCAGCCGACCCCTAAGCCCTGATGTCATGTGGATCTTGCTGTGGATGGATCACAGCTACCCAGGCCCCGAGCTCAGCCACAACTCAGACCTATTCTTCCTCCAGAAAATTCTTCCTCCCAGGCAAACCTGCATCTCATCCCTAGAGGGACACTTGTCCTTCCACCAGGCATGCTGATGCAGGGCCACAGGGGACAATTGCCCTGGAGTCTGGCAATTCAAAAGGATCTGGGGCTCCTGGCTGTGAGGTCACCACTACCACAGCAGTGGCAGCAGCTGGAGCCCTGGAATCTTTACATTGCCACCAGAACCCTGAAGGCGCGCTCCAGGCAGTGCTGAGGGCTGGTGGGAGGAAAGGAGGCGCAGTCCGGGCAGCACTGAGGGTTGGTGGGAGGAAAGGAGGCGCGCTCTGGGCGGGCGGGCGGGAGGCGCACTCCAGGCAGTGCTGAGGGCTGGCGAGAGGAAGGGAGGCGGGCTCCAGGCGGGAGGAAGGGAGGCACGCTCCGGGCAGTGCTGAGGGCTGGCGGGAGGGGGGAGGTGCGTTCCAGGTGGTGCTGAGGGCTGGTGGGAGGAAGGGAGGGCGCGCTCCAGGAGGGAGGAAGGGAGGCGTGCTCCGGGCAGCTCTGAGGGCTGGCGGGAGGGGGGAGGTGCGTTCCAGGTGGTGCTGAGGGCTGGTGGATGGGAGGAGGCACTCCAGGTGGTGCTGAGGGCTGGCAGGAGGGAAGGAGAGAGGTGAGCTCTAGCCGGTGCTGAGGAGTGGCTGCCACAGCCCTTCCTGCAAGGCCCGGCCCTTGCCCAAGCCTCCCCATCTTGCCCAGGGGCCCAGCAATTCTGTTGTTCCCCCTGCCTTCCACTCTCAAGCCCTTGATCTTCCCACCCATGCCTGAGGCAGCCCAGGCCCTCCAAGGCAGCCAGGCAGCAGCACTCATATGTGTCCCGTGCCTGCCATTCTAGTCCAGCTCTCCATTTCATCCAGCCCCCTCTGACTGTGGCGCCTGGCTCCTGACTGCCCGGCGAGCCCTGCCATTGGCCCCACGGTGGAAGGAAGGGAAGGAGAGAAGGTGGGGGACTTACTCGAGGAAGCGGGTGATGTATTCCCTGCTGCAGCGGGACCAGGTGAGTGGAGAGGTGTCATACAGGAGCTGTGGAGACATGATGAAAGGTCTTTTCCCAACTGGCTCACAGTCATTGCCGCTTCCATCATGCTGAATCCCAAAACTGTGTAAGAGCACAGTCCCACAAAGGAGAGGTGAGCCACGGGCTTGGAGACAACCACACAGGTGCTTTGTCTTTAGCACAGTCACATCAAGCCTAACAGTACAAAGGCCTCGGACAGTTTCCCCCCATTAAGCTGTTCTGAACACCCCCCAGCTCTGCACAGAGACTTTACCTGTCCGCCAGGATCCAATGCCGTAAATGTTACATCACTGTCAGTGGGAAGCCACCTGGCTCAAAGGGGCGGGAACCGGGAGACCAGTGAATTACTCCCAGCTCCACCACTGATCTGCTGTGGGACCCCACGTGAGTGATTTCCCCTCTGCCTTGTCTGATTAGATTGTGAGCTGTGTGGGGTGGAGATACCTGGGTGCGTCTGCAGCGCTCTGGGGAAGTGAGGGCCTTAATGCACGACTGACACATCAAGAGCGAATCAATACGGCGAGGGGAGTGGGCATCTGGGGGATCCGGGGACCCTCCCCCCATAACTGTCCTTTATCTAGATTTGATGCCGAGCTCCAGCAGCTAGAGCAGGGCATGGAGACACAGAATCATAGGGTAGAAGGGCTCTCAAGGGGTCTTCTGGTCCAGTCCCCTGCACTCATGGCAGGAAGAAGCATTAGCGAGACCAGCGGAGGGCAATAACCGACCTGCAGGCCAGATCTGGTTCACCAGGGTTAGTCCCTGGTGAGCCGCAGCCCTAGTCACCTGCACTTCTGGTGCTCCGGCTGCTCGCAGCTCCCCTTGGCTGCAGGTCACCATTCCCAGCCAATGGAAGCTGCAGGAAGCAGTGTCCTGGTCCATGCCACTTCCTGCAGCTCCCAGTGTCCGGGAATGGCGATCCCTGGACTCTGGGAGGGGTTTGGATGTGGGCTCTGGGTTGGGCAAGGTGGTGGGGGGACAGGAGAGGGTGAGGGCACAGGCTCTGAGAGAGAATTTGGGTGTGAGTTTGGCTGGGACAGGAGGTGGGAGTACAGGTTGGGGGAGGGGTGCAAGTGCTGGAAAGGGGCAGAGGGCTGAGTATGAAAGGAGGTGAGGCTGTAGGGCTTTGCAAGGGGTTTGGGTGCAGGAGGAGGTGCAGGCTCTGGGAAGGAATATGGGTGTGGGCTCTGGGCTGGGGCAGAGGGGTGGGTGCAGGAGGGATGAAGGGTACAGGCCCTGGCCAGCCAGTGCTTACTTCAGGCTGCTCCCAAAAGCAACCGGCACATCCCTCTGACAGTGGCTCTTAGGTGGGGGCGGCATGGGGAGGGAGGGAGGGAGGGAGGTTTCTGTGCATTACCCATCCCTGCAGCTCCCATTGGCTGTAGTCCTCAGCCAATGGGAACTGCAAAGTTGGCACAGGAGGCAAAGGCAGCATGTGGAGACCTTTATCCTCTTTTCCGGGAGGCTTCCCTGACCCACAGAGGGATGCCTGCTGGCCACTTCCGGTAGTGTTGTGGTGCCAGGACAGGCAGGAAGCCTGCCTTAGCCCTGCTGCATCACCTGGAAACCTCCAGGAGATATAGCCTGATTCAGTTGGCAACCCTGACATGGGGTGGGTTTGCTGCCTGTCCAGTGAGGGCAGGGTGGAGAACAGGACAGCACATTTCATAAGCAGAGCCGAGTGGATAATACACAACAGACACTGTATCGTTCAATGAGCCCCTTTTCCTGATTGTACGATACTTGTGAGCAGGTTGCCATTTCCTCAGGTTTCCTTCTTTGACATTGAACACGCTTGCATGGGGTTATTTTTTAAGCTCACAGAAAGCTATTTGATTCTTGCTGTCGCTGAGCTATGTTTGGTTAGTTATGATTGGGCGGATAAGGCACACGGTATTGTTTCTGTTCCTCGATGTGGCTATCGCATGTGATAGCCACCGGTATGAATGTAACAGTTGGCTTCCACAACTGCTCATGCATTCAACTTTGTGAGGCACTTCCTGTGAATTTGCTGCCAGGAAAACGGACTTGCACAAATGCTCCTGAGAAGCGTCTGCACAAAGGGCATTGACTGCAGGCTACACAAAGTTAGACAACATTCCAGCAGGTACTTGCAGCAATTTTTCTGTAGTATTGCCTCATTCTTGCAGTTAGGTGCTGAGGCCACGTCTCCACTTGCGGCACTGAAAATTGATCTTTTGGCGTTTGATTTAGCAGGTCTATTAAAGACCTGCTAAATCGATTACTGAGGGCACCCCCAGTATTTCTCACAGTCACCAGGAGTAAGAGAAGCGGAGGGGAGCATTTGCTCCTGTCGACCTCTCACTGTGAAGACGGCACCAAGCTCAGCTTAAGGTATGTTGACTCTAGCTATGTTATTTCCATAGCTGGAGTTACGTACCTTAAGTTGGCCTTCCAAATCTAGTGTAGACCTGTCCTCAGCCAACACTGGCAAGACCACAAGGCTCTCTCAGCGTGGAATCCCACCTGGTGGCGTGTACTTAAAACAGTACCAGGCCCACCACCGGGGGAACAGAGAGGACAATTGCCCCAGGGCCTGGCAATTCAAAAAGCCCCAGGGCTCCTGACTGCCACTGTTGCTACTGTGGAAGCCAGAACCCCAGGCCCTTTAAATTGCCACCAGAACCCCACATGCTGTACTGAAAGCTGCCTGAGGGTGGCTAGCCCCAGCCCCATCCCTTCTGTCTGAGACCCCACCCCCAGCTACCTCTCCCTTGCCCAGGGACCCAGTGAGTGTTGGCCCCGCTGAACATTATAGTCTGATCTATGAAAACCCAAAAAGCACAGGGTACATATTTCCAAAGCACCAAGCCTCCCTGTAAGTCCCTTCGGTGGGGCTGAACATGTTCCCCACCAACAAAAAGGAAGGGGCTATCGCCTCATATCTCCTCAGCATGACACAATGCCCCATTGCTACCCTATACCCTTCCAAGCCAGAGGCCTGCTGCTCCTCTCACACTGGTGTAAGTCAAGTGTATTTCCACTGAATTACATTGGCCTACATCCAGTGCAAGTGAGCCCAGAAGAGGCCCAGAGAATCCAGTGCAAGAATGACTGGCCCAGCCCAACTGCCTAGGGAGGATAATGAAAATTAGCTCGTGTCCAATTTGTTCTCCGTGAAGAAATATTTGCCTCATATAATCACTGTGTATGCTGGCGGACAGGAACGTACTGTTCACAGTCTGAACCTTGGGGAGTCACTGCCTTGCTCCTTGTTCCCACACATGGTTCATTTTGTGCTTTTCCAAATGCACAGACTCCAAGCTTCATAATTCCTTTATTGTTGCTTTCCCACTCATTGAAATGCAGGGGCTTAGCACTGTATTTATTACACGCTTTCAGCAATAACAACCTCTAGTATGGAAAGGTCCTGGAGGCAGCCGATAGAAAAGACAATGAATCAAGTTGTGGATAGGGACAACGAAATGGTGTTACTTAATTTAAAGGCTGTGGTTTATGATAACTGTCAAGGCTGTCTAAAAGTTGCCAGTTTGATAAACTATTCACTTCTGTATATTTCCTAGGCATTCACTGGAAATGTAACTGAAATAATGTGGAAGTACTGTCTGCAAATAAGAGAATCTATCTGGTATAATTGATATCATACCCAATGGAGAAGGGGAAATGTAAAGCAAAATTTAATTAATGGATCAATGAATCCAAAGTTCAATGCAAATCAGTGAATATATTAATACATGATAGTTTTTTATGTAAATGTAGAAGAATTTTGAAGTAGTCTGCAAACCCAAACAAGGAAAAGATAAGACTACCAAACAAAACTGATTTAAGTAAACTTCAGATAATATACACTAACTGACAGAAAGTTGCTATACATAATAGAAGACATTTAGAATACAGAATAGTTTCCTGAAGCTGTATTAATCTGATATGTAAAAGACCTTTCCAGAGGTTAATTGCATTAAACAGGCCAACATTTGCCATCCATTCTATAAATACACTAAATTTGAAGAATTTCTAATGAAATAGCCTTTTTAAAAATGTTTCACAAATTCTAGTTTGATCTTGGGCCAACCTATTTAGGCTTTAACTACACTGCAGGGTTTTTGTGCAAGAAGCTTTTTATGGAAGAGATCTTCCGCAAAAACCTCTTGCACAAAAGCGTGTTCACACCTCAAAAGCGCATCGCAAAAGTGGTGTGCTTCTGCGCAAGACAGCATCCACACTGCATGGACGCTCTTGCGCAAGAAAGCTTTTTCTGATAGGCTCTTTTTGCACAAGAAACCCCTTGGAGCGTCCACCATGCCTTTTTGCGCGAGAATTGTAGCTCAAAAAGCAGTTATACCTCGTGGGGAGAGGAATAACTCTATCGGCAAAAGCCCTCTGTCCTGTCAATTTACTGTATTTTTTTTTCGCAAAAACATGCTTGAGTGGACGCTCACTGGTTTTTGCACAAAAATGACCTTGTAGTGTAGACATAGCCTTACAGAACACCATTCAGTTTGCCTTGAAGTCCTATACACTGATTCAGTCACACTGGATTTGACAGACAAATGTAACTGATCTGGGGCACCTGGAAGTGTGCAGAGGCAGTTTAAACTCAGAAAATAATAATAAAGTTCTAAAAATGAAACCCTCTGAGCAAACCCCACAGGGTAAACTCTGCACATAAGCAAAACTCCTTCTGAAGTCAGTGTAAGTAAGGCAAGATTGAGTACAGATGGATATTTTCCCATTTTGTGTATCACCTGCACTTTTTAAAATTAAGAGCTGAGTCGTGTATCTTTCCAGGATGGGGATCATAAAAGAAATTAAAACACACAAATTACCTGTGTCCGAGTTCATGGGCCACGGTGAAAGCCAGGGGAAGTCCTGTATCCTCATTTATATTACAGCTTCTGTGAGGCTGACACATGCCCGATACATGAGAGAGACCCAGCGTCTCACATGGCCTGTTCATGGCAGCACAGATGTCTTTCCTTTTGCAGTTAGGGTTAAAAACAAAACAGACACACAGGACAAATCAGCTGTTGAAATCATAGCATATTCCAAAATGTCAGAATAAAACTGAGCACAGCTATTATCTGAAAACTCTGGAGTGGGCGATTATCAATTAGGTTGAAAAGGGAACCCTGAATGTTGGGAACAATGTCAGGTTTGTATGGATTAGGGGATGATAAACATCTCCCTGAGTAGGAAGGACTCCAAAATAGTAGGCCCTCTCAGCTGTGTACCTGATGGGTACAAATTGCACAGTGCAATTATATCTGCAGCGGATGGCTGACGGGGTGCTGGTGTTCCCCCTGTGACATAACATAGGATCTAACTAGCCATCAGTAAGGGTATGTCTACACTACCCTCCTAGTTCGAACTAGGAGGGTAATGTATGCATACCGCACTTGCTAATGAAGCCCGGGATTTGAATTTCCCGGGCTTCATTAGCATAAGCGGGGAGCCGCCATTTTTAAATCCCCGCTGCTTCGAACCCCGTGTAGCGCGGCTACACGGGGCTCGAACTAGGTAGTTCGGACTAGGGTGCCTATTCCGAACTACCGGTACACCTCGTTTCACGAGGAGTAACGGTAGTTCGGAATAGGACCCTAGTCCGAACTACCTAGTTCGAGCCCCGTGTAGCCGCGCTACACGGGGTTCGAAGCAGCGGGGATTTAAAAATGGCGGCTCCCCGCTTATGCTAATGAAGCCCGGGAAATTCAAATCCCGGGCTTCATTAGCAAGTGCGGTATGCATACATTACCCCGCTAGTTCGAACTAGCGGGGTAGTGTAGACATACCCTAATATACATTGCGCATATATGAAAGGTGACAACATAATAATTGGCTAAACAGACACAAAGCGAGGATACATCTGAATGTAACAGATTTATGACCCTCTTTGTCCATTTGCTCCCGAAGCCTTACTAAGGCACCTGATTAATTTAAATTCAAAAGCAGCTTGGTTGCATTAATGCCACTTTAAAAGTACAGCTGGGGCTGGGAATAACTAAGGAACAGGACATGAGGCAGCTGCAAAGTGACTGCAGTTACCAGAAGAACAATAACCCCAGAGGCAGCTACTGCCTTGCAGTGTCTTATTTCTATCGCAAGGTAAGTCTCCTGGAGACATGAGGTGTGGGGGGAGATGCTGTGCTTGTGAATGAGTTGGGAGTTACTGAAATGACTGATGAAACCAAAGGCCAGACTGCAGTGGCTGAAAGCTAGGAGACTGCACTCCTTACCCATAAGGAAAATACTCTTGGGAGGGGATCTTCAAAGAAGACTAAAGAATCCAGGTGCCCAAATCCCACAGGCTTTCAGTAGAAATTAGGCACCTTCCTAATTTCTCTTTTGCAAATTCCTGCCTCAATCCATAAAACAACCCTGTAAGCTTATACAAGTGAACATCCCCCATGGGAGGCAGGAAACTGGAGACAGGTCAACCCAAAATCTTGCATCTCAACATCCCTGGATGCTGGTAAATTCAAATCCATTTTCCAGATTTGGATCTGAACTCTGAGGCTGGCAGCAATTTTAGGAATAGGCTAATCTGAAAACAGCAGGTTGCAGCTCTGGTTACATGTGTGTCCAAAAAAAAAAAAAGAAGAAGAAGACGACCCACATAAGGAAATTGCATTTAAATAGCCCCCACCCTGAGCCTACTGTCTCTATCTCCCAGCATTATAGGCATTGTAGGTATTTCCGGCTGAAATCAGAGAGCTAGCGCAAGCATAAAGCACAAAGCAGGGTACCTGGTTAGCAAGACAGCTACATCATGATGCAAAGGGTGGGTGTCTCCTTTCACATTGATGCTTTTCTGCCATTTGCAAAAACTCTTCAGGGTGTTGTCCGCATGGTGGGTGATCTTCAAATCCTCCTGCCGATATAAGTAAATGAAAGTCTGCTGCCATGCTATAGTCCTTTGTGCCACTTAGAGACATTGGCGGCAGGATCTGATCTCAGTGACACCATGTAACTATACTGACGTAGAGGGAAGTGCTCCAGATTTACACCACATGGCTGAGATCAGAATCCACGTCTTTTGTACTTTCACTCGACTGCGATCAGCTCAGAATGTGAGACAGTCTAGAGAAGGGAGTTAACTCTTCCTCTGAGGCTGCTGAATCTTTTACAAGGACACTGCTGAGGGAAACAGATCAAACAGCTCAGTAACCGGAGGTTTAGCTGAGACTGAGAACTGCAGCTGGGAAGCAAAAACATTTCACAGTCATTGTACAGTGCTGCTAGCTGGGAGGCTCCCATGGGACTAAGCCAGCTCTGGAGCCGAGGGTCAGAAAGAAAGCTACATCTGCTGGGCAACACCCTCACTCCCAGTCACTTCTCTGTCACGCTGGAGCCATGCATCCCCGAACTGTAACGGAAATGCTGCCAACAGCATGTCCAGGTGCCCGAGGAAGCAAGGTCAGTGCCCCTAGGCTGTCGGATGCTGCTTGAATATTGTTTGGAATCCTCATGAATTACTGGGATTCCTTTATGAGTTATTACAGCTCAAGATAAGGCCAGCAGGGCGGCGGGTATGCGAGGCAGGGGAAGGCATTGCCTCCCCAACCAGTAGCCTAGCCCCACACTCCGCCCTATTGTAGGCATACTGAGGGCGAAGTGTTGCTGCCCCCAGGTGCCCACCCTCCCTATGCTCCAGGGGTGGGCTGTGCACCAACCTACCTTCTCATGGTGTGTATGGGGGGGTGGCTTGGCTCCCATGGTGGCAGGGCTGGGGCAGAGGAGTGGGGCTGGGGGCGAGGCTGGGGACTTGCCTCCCCCACCACCCATGAGGGCCAGACTCTGTAACACCTCTGCCTGTGGAACTCCTGCTGGCTTCAGAAAGAACTGCACCCTTCCATGCCAGTCCCTGCATCGAGTCTCTAGGGCAGGGGTCACCAACTAGCAGATCAGGATCTACCGGTAGATCCTGGAGCCTCTGACAGGGGATCCTGACTGCCAGCCCCTCAGCTGCCCATCTCCTGCCCTTTGCCTTGGAGCTGCCCCTCAGGAGCCTCCTGCTTGCTGTGAAGGGAAGGGAGAGGAGGGGGCACTGGTGTCAGGGTGCCTCCTCTCCCACTCTGTATTCTGTCTCCACAGAGCAGAGAGGGGGCACAACTGGACTTGGAGGGAGTTTGCTGGCTGCTTTGGGGAGTGGGGCAGGGCAGGGGCAGGGCCAGGGCAGAGGTGAGCCTGCCTTAGTCCCACTGCACCACCACCCAGGAGCCACTTGAGGTAAGCAGGGCCAAGCTGGAGCCAGCTCCGAACACCTGCCCCAGTCACGAACCGTCTCCTGTACCTCAAGCTCCTGCCCTAGCCCTGAGCCCCCTGGACTCAAACTCCCTTACAGAGCCTATGCCCTGAACCCCCTCCTGTACCCCATCTCCCTGCCCCAGGCTCCACTCAGAGCCCCCCTCACACTCCAAATCCCTTAGCCCAGACCAGAACTTGTGCCCCAACCCTCTGTCCCTGCCTGGTGAAAGGGAGGACGGAGCGTGCAGTGTGGGGCCTTGGAGAAGGGGCACAAAGGAGGCGGGGCAGGAGTATTTGGTTTGAGATAGATCCTGGATTGCACTTAAATTCAAAAAGTGATCTTGTGCTTAACAAGGTTGGAGACCCCTGCTCTAGGGCTTGTGTTTATTCTGTGCAGGACCTTTCTGGCCACGTGTAACAGCAGCAGTCCCCATTGTCTGCAGGCAGCACTGTGAACTACAAGCCAGCTGGCACTCAGCTAAGGCTTTCCAGCAGACTCCTTATTCTCTCTGTAAGTGGTTTCAGTGCCTCTGCATGGGACAGTGCACCACCCCCAGCCTGTGTGCAGGGTTACACATGTGCATGGAAGTGAGAGTTTAACGGCTTTCATGGCCGCTTCCCAACTGGCCATGTGGAAGCGGGCTGAGCTTCCAAGATGGAAATGAACCCAAAGTATTACTCATGTTGTTTTCTTTTTTACCTCATCATCTTCTAACAGGATAAGCCGAACGATTGCAATGTGGATAGGGTTTCCAATGCTGGCATCATGGAATATTCCTGCCACCTGCAGAAATATGAACAGCCAATAAATCAATGGCTGGGAGAAAGCAATTACTCTGCTTGCAGTCCAACATGCATCCAACAGAGAAGCATGGTCCTAAAACATATTGTTGGGTGATATGGCCCCAAATCAGAAATTCCTTAGAATCAGGGATGGGTGCAACTCTAGGGCAGTTCATTAATGACGTGGTTCTCTCTCCTGGAAATCGTTAGAGCTGTGAATTTCAACACAAAACCTAAAAGGGTGTCACAGGGAGGAGGGAGAAAAATTGTTCTCCTTGGCCTCTGAGGATAGGACAAGAAGCAATGGGCTAAAATTGCAGCAAGGGAGGGTTAGGTTGGACATTAGGAGAAACTTCCTGATGGTCAGGGTGATTAAACACTGGACTAAATTGCCTAGGGAGTTTATGGAATCTCCATCACTGGAGATATTTAAGAGCAGGTTAGACAGACACCTGTCATGGATGATCTAGATGGTGCTTGGTCCTGCTGTGAGGGCAGGGGATTAGACATGATCACCTCTTGAGGTCCCTTTCACTTCTAGTATTCTATGATTCTATGCACGGGACAATGCTTACACTGTGTAATGACCACATATGGTTTCTCAAGGGGAACGGTCTGAAATTGGTCACTATTAAGGACTATTAAGCAAATTATTTTGTTCCCAAGTCATCTGCCCCCCACCAACTTCTGCTCAAACCACTTAGCCACATCCAGAACTGTGCTATTTCAGTCTCAGAAGAGAAGCAGGCTAATTGTGCCAAAGTATACTAAGCAACCTGGTGATTTTTATGATATGTGCAAACGCCACCAGGCGACTCGACTAAGATCACTACGTTCATTTCATGTATGAGCTCAAACAAATCTGACTGTGAGTCTCTGGAGGCGAAGGGCTAGCTCATTAACCCAAGATGCCATCTACCTTCCAATCAAATGTGCCTCTGAGTGCTGGAAGATTAAGCAGCAATGTTCGCTGTTGAAGCATTTGAATGCAATTGCTGTAATGAAGTTTTAGAGCAGGCATTTAACTGTTATTGAAGCCCTGATGGCACATAACAGAAACTCTCTGGATTCTGTGCCAGGGCTTTCATCACCTCTTACTCATGGCGTTACGTGACTCTTTCTGTTTAACTGTTCACAAGGACACGTGTGTAGGAAAGCTGCTAACGTAGCCAATGCAAGCCAGGCTAGTCCCCCACTCTCACAGGCCAGCTGGCTCCAGCTTAGAGCATTATTCAGTGGGTGCAGGAAGCTGCCTCTGGATGAGGTTGCTAAACATTACTGCATCCTCTCTGCAGCTCCTGTCTGACATGTGGCAGTAATGCTGGGATTGATAGGCGTCCTGTGCAGAAAGGGCCCAAACTCCCTCAAGTCCATGGGAATCTTGGCCTTGACCCCGGGTGCTTAGGATCAGGTGGGACAGGTTATTACTTGGCATTTATTTATCAAGCAGAGAATCATCATTTGCCTTACGTGTTTGCAGGGGGGGAATAAAGGAGCTTTCTACTCTGCGCTGATTAGGCCTCTGATGGAGTACTGTGTCCAATTCTGGCCACCACATTCAGGAAAAATGCGAAGAAATTGGAGAGGTTCCAAAGAACAGCAACAAAAATGATTAGATGTCTAGAAAACATGAGCTATGAGGGAAGACTGAAAGAATTGGGCTTGTTTAGTTTGGAAAGGAGAAGACTGAGAAGGGACATTGTAACAGCTTTCAAGTACCTAAAAGGGTGTTACAAGGAGGGAGAAAAATTGTTCTCAACCTCTGAGGACAGGGCGAGCAGCAATGGGCTTAAATTGCAGCAAGGGAGGTTTAGGTTGGACATTAGGAAAAATTTCCTAACTGCCAGGGTGGTGAAACACTGGAATAAATTGCCCAGGGGGGTTGTGGAATCTCCATCACTGGAGATTATGAAGAGCAGGTTGGACAGACGCCTGCCAGAGATGGTCTAGAATGGTGCTTAGTCCTGCTGTGAGGGCAGGGGACTGGACTTGATGACCTCTCAAGGTCCCTTCCCATTCTAGTATTCTATAAGACCATGACTGATCAGCCATAACTTTCCTCGTTGCCGGAGGATGTTGTGGAGACCACGACTATAACAGGGCTCAGAAAAGAGCTAGATAGATTCATGGAGGTCAGGTCCATCAATAGCTATTACTAATTAGCCAGGATGGGTCGGAATGGTGTTGATGGCCTCTGTTTGCCAGAAGCTGGAAATGGATTACAAGGGAGGGATCACTTGATTCCTTGTTCTATTCCTTGTTCCCTTTGGAGCACCTGGCATTGGCCACTGTGGGCAGACAGGACACTGGGCTAGATGGACCTTAGGTCTGACCCAGCCTGGCTGTTCTTATGTTCTCCCCTGCGCAGGCAACAGGCTGAACCCTGGAAAGTCCAATCACCTATATAGATGCCACTGTGTGGTCTCTACTTAGGCCTCCAAGGACACCAATGGATTTCATGGATTTAACGGTCATGGAACTCAGCACTCACCATGTTCATTACGGTCAGCACATACTTTTCTATATGTTCACTTCCGTGATATTCCACCATCTTGGGATCTGCTACCACCAACGTCTCCACCCACTTCTCCTTGCTGATGGAGCGCTGCTTTATTCTGCGCCTCCTCTGCTGCCTCTCTTCCCATCTCTCTCTCCGTTTCTCAGATGTCTCCAGGCTCTGCTGAGATTCTGAAGGAGGGAGAAGGGAAGTGGGTTTCGATCCTGGCTGACAGCTTGGTGGAATAGAAGAGGACTGAGAAAAAAGAGAGTTAATTCCATACAAGCCACTAGAGCCCTCAAGACACCGACCACTGACTCACAGACCACCAGCTCCCTCTTATCTACTCTGTTGAGCCATATGCCCAAAAGACCCCTTAGAAAAAGGCCTCCTGACTCTTTCTGTTGCTTGGTGGCATTAGCGTATTGGAGAGAAACCCAAAGGTGGGTTTGGAGCAAGCTCCGGAATATTGCCCCCAGGTCATGGACAAACTCAAACAGCAACAGGAAACCTACACTGCAGTGTTATTAAGATTTGTATTTATATATCAACGTATTATGTACCATTAAGGAGCATTTGGGCATATGCATGATAGAGAAACAAAACTAGTGGCTGAACAATATGGGCTATTTTCAGCCATGCAGCACAAGGGCTCGGCCAGGGGGACAGGAATCCTTAATACAATAAATTCCTTGCCCCAAAAGCTGGATTAATGGCTCACCCAAAACTCTAAAGGTCTCCAAGGGTCCTGACCAACCTTAAAAAGCCACTGAGATCTAACCTTTGGCTCCATGGGGCTGCACAGGAGATGGAATTCCAAGCTCCACTGACAATCCCCTGCTGCCTGTCACCAGAGTTTCACCTTGGGGAGAGACGGCAAGAATGTTCATGGAAAAAAAAGGGGGGTTGGGGTGGCATGATGCTGAAAAGGAGCTTGAATGTGCCTAATTACATAGTGCAACTGTGCAGTCTCATGCCAAGAGTTCTCCTGTGATGCTGCCCCAGGGTCAGGGTCAACCACAGACTGAATAAGAGTTTTACTAACCACATCATAAATAGCTGGAATTGCTTTTGTCCCCAGGCTCTGAAGAGTCAGGCTTACTTCACTGACAATAACCCAGTGCATGTTTACAGTCTGCATTGTGCGTTAAGTCATGAAGGTTTGCCTTCTAGTCCTAAGGAATCCCAAATATTCAGATAATTTGATTAGTCTCCTGTTCTGTGGTACCATTCTGAAAGTTTAAGGACCAGAGCTGACTTTTGCTGGAAAGCTTTCACTTATGCAGGTTTGATGATGTGGGGAAATTGGGAAGACCCGGGTTCAGAGGGAATTCTGGATGTTAAAGGAAGCATGTTTATAATTTTAACTGCAAACACCCTCTTAAATACTCACCCTGCCATTCGTGTGTGTTCACTGTGTAACCCCCAAGGAGATTGCTTGGATTCCCGGGGCCTTGTCTGCTGGCAGCTCAGGGAGAGGCTCTCTGAGTTTGCCTTGGCTCCCCCTCCCTACCAGGGCCAGAGTCTGCCCTGCAACCCATGGGGAGTGAGATGCCCCTCCCAGGGGGAAGGGGAGACCATTGTTGAGGGGAGTCTGGAGCCAGCCAGGGAAAGGGGAGGACTGACTGTGTGGGAGCTAGTAAGCCCCAGGCCTGCATGCAGGGTTCCCCCTGGGAACTAGCCTCTAGGGACCTGAAGGCAGGATCCCTCAGCTGGGTTTATGTCTCCACTGTTGATTCCCAGTTGTGGAGTTTGCTGGGAGGCTTCCCCAGCCAGGCTGAGTTGGCTCTGCAGCTCCCTGGGTGAGAGAGTCACTGCATGGTCAGCTCGGCTCTAGCAGCACGTTTAGGGCTGCTGCCTGCTGTGTGGGTCTGAATGCTGGGCTGGGAGGCTATAGTTTTGAATTTTGGTGCAGTTGTGTGGTCTGCATCTTGAGCCCTGCACCCCTTCGCGGGGAGGGGAAATTCTGGGACGGAAGCAGCCTGGTTCCTGCTTGAAGAGGACCCCTGTGAGAAGAGAGCAGCCCTTTACAGAGACTGAGTCATCTCTCAACCTGAGGCTCATTCATGGAGTGTGTGAGTGCACCAATTTTTAGTTAGTCAGGCAGGGAATTTCTTTGGGGATTTTATTACCTGCAGCATATTAAACTGTGGAGGGATTTACTGCCTTCTCCCATTTGTGAGTCCTTTGGGCTGTACTGGACCTAGTCAGCTCCACTGCTAAACCACTGCAGAGAAGGATTGTGTGGTCAACAGTCATCAAGGGCCCCAACAAAGTACGCGTACCAACGGGACACTAACCTCACAGTTGCTGGGCACCGGTGACCCTAAAAATAGTGTTTTACCCTGTTCTGTTATAATTGTCTCCTGTTTAATATAATTGTGTTTATTATAGTGTATGTGTTTGTGTTATTTTCTGGGAGTCTCCAACTATCTGGCAAATACGTGGGGATTATCCTGGGCTAGAATTTTCCTCCCAAGCTGCCCTGGCAACCCTGCTAGGAAGGAGTGAGGGGGGTGGAGGCACCGCCAAGTACATCAATCAGAAAGAATAAAATTGAGTAGGTGGCGGGATCCAGAAGAACCCAGACCTATCCATCCGAACCTGAAAGGAGATTGGCTTTAAAAGAAGGTAACCAGGTGGAGAGGGGGCGCTACAACTGTATGCAGAAAACAATATACAGGGGGAGTGTACCAGGATTGTGCCGTGCATTGTTTTCTAAATAAAATCAGCACGTTCTGATCACAAAGAGAGGTGACAAGAATGATCAGATTTTCAGAATGTTCTTTTCGAGAGTATGATTGAGACTAAATGACAAGTCCGCACTCCAGTAGAAATTTACATGCATCATCATCTATACAAACTCAGCCCGAGGAATTTAATCGCTCATTCAGTATCAAAAAGCAGCAAGGAGTCCTGTGGCACCTTACAGACTAATTGAAGTGTTCGAGCATAAGCTTTCATGGGCAAAGACCCACTTCATCAGATGCATGTCAAAGAGGAATAGATTTTTTTAAGGCCAAAAGTGATCATTTGCTTATAATGATAGACTAAATAGGCCTAGTGTATTTAGCTTAACAAGAGCAGGCTCAGAGATGACTTGATCACAGTGTGTAAATACTTTATAGGGAAAGACTCTGACGACAGAGACCTCTTTAATCTATCAAATGCTGAACAAGGTTTTGTGGCTGGGAGCTGAAGGCAGGCAAATACAGTCCAAGATGCAAAATTGTAACAGTGAGGCTAACTAAACACTGGAGCAACTTTCTCTAGGTATGTGGACTCTCCATCATCTGAAATCAAGGTTTGAATGTGTTTCTAAAATATAGCTTGTGGGGTGTTGTGGGAGCCATGTCGGCCCTAGAATATGAGACAAGGGAAGTATCTTTTATTGGGCCAACTTCTGCTGGTGCAGGACTACACAGAGTTCTAACTGCTGAGCTCTAGATCAGCCAGAGGGCACGAATTCCTGGGAGCAGGAGTCAGGGTGAGGTGTTCCGGCCTGTGTTATGCAGGTCAGACTAGAGCAGTGGTCCCCAAACCTTTACCTCGTGCCCCCCTTACGCTTCTGGAGCTAGGGCCAGGAGTGGGGCCAAGGCTTTGGGAGAGGGGGATGCAGGCCCCCGTTAGGGGGCTGAGGCTGGGGACAGGAACAGAGCCTTGGCCAGCAGCTGGGGTCCAAGGCATGGGAACGACAGCCGCAGCCAGAAGCAAAGCCCCAGGTTTGGGGCCAGAAGCTGGGACCCTGAGCCAGCAGCCATAGCTGGGGGTGGAGCCTGGAGAGCAAGGTTAGAGACAGGGCCAGGAAGTGGGTGGCATTCTCTCCTCACCGTGCCATGGGGACTGGCTGAGGCACCAACCGCACCTTCCCACTCCCCCAAACATTCCTCTGTGCCCCCCAGAGGGGCATGCCCCACAAATTGGGGGTCTCTGGACCAGGTGATCGTAGTGGATTCTTCTGAGCTTTAAATCTATGAATCATCCAGTCTCATCTTCCACCCACCACAGGCTGCAGCATTTCGCCCAGTGATTCCTGCATCCAGCCCACTATACGTTCCAAGCGTGAGAGCAGCGCCCTAGAGTGACACGTCCCATACACATTTACTGCTCCATCCTCTGTTGGCGGGTGCAGCCTTCTCCGGGAATAAAATGCACCTCCTGCCCATGGCTGCTCTGAGCCACCCCCCTACTGCCCCACGGGAAGGAAAACTACCAGGCGTCTCAGCAGCAGAGAAGCCACTGGAAGGGCCTGGGGAATAGTAGCTAATATTCTTAACCAACCCTTATGCGACTCCTTCAATGTCGGAAGGACGCATGACTGTGCAGATGACAAGACTGGGGTGAGGTGTCTACAGTCGGTTCCCCCACTCATGGCCTTGCACTTTATGATTGACCCCACCTGCCCGAGTGGCACAGCCTACCGGAGGTGCATCCTGAAGCTGCGGCTGCACATGGCGGTAGTGCTCCCCACCCCCACCCAGTGGGGCCCCAAGCCCGTGGGAGAAGAGGAGGAGTCTGCTGTGGGTGCCCCAGACCGCCCTGCCCCCTGCACTGCCAGCCCGGGAGCTCTTCATGCGGCTGGGGGAGCAGTCGCTGCAGCCCTGCATGGGCAGAGCTGGAGCTCCTGGCCTGGTGTGTGGCTGCCGGCGGTCTGGGCTGCAGAGCCCCATTCAAACTAGGCCCCGCAAATAATCACACTGACCCTGGCTGATGATACTCCCGGTGGTGGCAAATGCTGGGAAGATTAAGACTTTTGGACCAACTTTGGAGACATCTCACCTGTTCCACAGTTGATCCACTACACACATTTCCCAGATGAGCTAAAACCCAATGAGCGGTGCAGTTCAACCTTTCCAACTTGCTGCACAAGGTGGAAAATGCATCGTTTGCTCCCTGCTCTCGCAATTGAGATGTCTAAGATACTTAGACTGCTCCTATTACCATGTAACTGAGCACTTCACAGTCTTTACTGTATTTACCCTCACAGTACCCCAACAATAGACAAATACTGTTTTACAAATGGGGAACGGAGGTAAAGAGTAATAAGTGACTTGCTCAAGGTCATACAAAACAAGGAACTGCCTATAGGTGTCTCAAACCCCAGGCTAGTGACCTTATCATTGGATTAGCCTCTGCTTATGAAGAGAATGGCAGCATCTTTGTGGAGAGCCTCAGGTTTTCGTAAGGAACAGATGCAGATATCCCTCATCGAGGCTGGCATAGTTTCACTACCAAGCCTGCAAAATTTAATCTGCTCTCATTACTGTCCAATCCTACAGTAAATGTTTGAGGTATAAGATTTTCTAATCTTAAGTGGTGCTCTAGTGATCACAGAGGGTTAGTGGATACATGGGGAGAATATGTCTGATAGGAGAGGTCTATTTAACGTAGCAGACAAAAGCAGAATGAGGTGAAGGTGAAACTAGATAAATTCAGTCTACAGTAAAGGAGCAAATTTTTAACAGCCAGCAGAGTGGATGATTGGGACAGTTTAGGGGATGGGGAATCCACCAAACCTCTTTAAAGTCTTTATATCAAAATTGGACATCATTCTATAAGACATTTGCTAGCTCACTCACAAGGAATGGGCTTGATAGTAGAATAGCTGGGTGGAATTGAGTGGCTGTGCTATTCAGGTGACCATAATAGCCCCTGCTGGCTTTAAAATCTGTGGGTATGTCTAGACTACATGGCTCTGCCATGTAGATTAGCTTACTAGACATACCCAAATGAAGCGGCAATTTAAATAATAGCCGCTTCATTTAAATTAAAACGGCTGCCACGTTGTGCCGCTCAGCTGTTTGGTGGCACAGTGCTGTAGTCTGCACGCTCCACGGTCGACATCAAAGGCATTTGTCGATCTCCCCAGTAAGCCTCATCCCACGAGGCATACCAGGGAGGTCGACAAATGCCTTTGATGTCGACCGTGGAGAGTTCAGACTACAGCACTGTGCCGCCAAACAGCTGATCGGCACAGCACTGCAGCCATTTTAATTTAAATGAAGCGGCGATTATCTAAATACCCAAATGAAGTGGCAATGTCTAGTAAACTAATCTACATGGCTCTGGTGACAGAGCCATGTAGTCTAGACATACCCTGAATGAATGGAAAGAGCCACTGCTCTTTCCAGGCACACTCTTTCCTTGGAAAATAATACTGCTGATTTGAGACTTCACATCTCTCCTCTTTTGGATCAGTTATTCTACATAAGAATAGCCAGACAGGATCAAACTGAAGGTTCATCCAGCCCAGTGTCCTGTCTTCCAACAGTGGCCAACCCCAGGTGTCCCCAAAGGGAGTGAACGGAACAGGGAATCATAAAGTGATCCCTCTCCTGTCACCCATTCCCAGCCACTGACAAACAGAGGCTAGGGAGACCATTCCTACCCATCCTGGCTAATAGCTACTGATGAACTTAACCTCCATGAATTTATCTAGCTCTTTTTTGAACCCTGTTAAAGTCCTGGTCTCCACAACATCCTCTGGCAAGGAGTTCCACAGGTTGACTGTGCACTGTGTGAAGAAAAATTTCCTTTTGTTTGTTTTAAACCTGCTACCTAATGTCATTTAGTGATCCCTAGTTCTTGTCTTGTTGAAACAAACACATGACTTTTCCTTATTGACTTTCCCCACACTAGATCAAATAATCCTCACCTAGATTCCAAAGACTGTTTGAAGCACCCTGCTCTGGAGGGATTTGACTTCAGTGGAGCCAGTACTTCAATCTAAAAAGTTCAACCAGCGGCTAAGTCACATCAAACAGATATTTGCAGGAAAACAAACAGTCACCACAAAGCAGAAAGAAACACAGGGCAATCAGTGGTCTGTGGTCTAGGGCTGCCGTGACTGAGCAAATACAAATAGCAAATGCAGAACTATTGCCATATGACAATAAACATGCTGCACTCTAGAGTCATTCCTGTGACATGGGGGACTCAGACTAAAAATGCCACAAAATGATTGCCTGGTGCTGGGCAATTAAATTCTTTAGCAATTGTCCCTCCCTCACACATGACCAGTAAACTGAAAAGTGGTCAGCCCTCCCATAAGAAAAATGCCTGGGGACATAATGTTGGTCTACAATCCTGGAAACTTGGCACTCTCTTAGTGAATAGCTGTCAAGCTATTCATATATCCATCTGCCCCTGAATTTCATTGTATCTCCCTCATTGGAGTGTCTGAGCATCTTCCATATCAAAACCTGTTTCACATTAGGAGACTTCATGAAGGCTCTATCCCTCTCCCTTTTGGGGCATAAATGTACTTGCAGCTACGGTATATCTTTACTGAAATATTTTGGGTCACCTAAGAGTTTTCTTTATAGCCAGCCTATTGCTAGTCGGTACACCTGGCCTTCAGTACAAGGCATTCCAGGAGGAAAACCTCAAACATAAATATGATTTCGCATCAAATTAATGTTCAATTTCTTACCCTTTTTTAGACAGAATTGTGTGTGAGGATTCTGTATACTTTAGCACAGGAGAAAGGTGCTGAGTATTGATATCAAAGGCACTCGGCACCTGGCAGAAGGGAGCCCCAAATGTTTCTGTTTCATTGTTTTCGAGCTGTATTATTAAAACCAGTTATCTTCTAGCTGCTTTTGACTCCTATGAAACTTCAATAAAGGAGATCAAATACCTTGGACTCCACATGTTCCCAAGGCATGGGGCGGTTTCCTGTCTCGCTTTCTGCTGGATTCCACTGTTGACTTGTCTTCCTCATATGCTGGAGCTTGACGTTTATAGATCCTATGTGGACGGGCTGTATGCGCCTCATGCGTACTTGTAGCCAAAGGTTCAATGAAATAGTCTTCATTCGCAAGCCGAAATACACCTGTCTGGGAGGGGGAGAGAAAGGCACAGTCATTTGTATGATGCATTGACTCACAGTGAAGACAATTACAGTGGGATGAGGGTTGCAGAATCTGTCATGAGAAAATAGTTGCTTGGTAAAGAAGTTGCTTTTGCCTCTTTATCCATGCTGAGAACTATACACTCCCAGACACAGAAGAACAAACCAGCATGGACTGCACATACTAGCTAAGATTTGAGCATCAGAAAGCAAAATCCACGTGTAGTCCCCTTTCTAAAGGTGCCTCTGCTTATTCTCTGGGAAGATCCTATGTGCTGCAATCTAGCCCCAGAGACTACAATTCCCATGAGCCCTGGAGGAAACCAGGAGGGAAGTGGCTTTTGTTTTTGGGAGCTGAGTCTCTCCATGTGTGTGAAGGAAGGCTCAGCAGTCTGTGGACTCTTCCCTTTGTTTTTGGAAAAAAATGAGCCAGGCTGCTGTGGAGGAGTTTTAGCCAGTCAGAAGCTGTTAGGTTGCAGCTACAGACTTGGACTCAGAGCCTTTGGGACTGGAATCTAGTAGGCTGCTTCTGATTGCCCTTTGGCTGTACCTTTGGCTAGAAGTACTACTCTGCACCCAGCACACAGGAGACTAGAACCATCCACTCCACCTGCAAAATCTTCAAATGCACCCACGCAAGCAAGTGTATGGGACTGACAGTTCTGAGGAGTGGGATAAATGGTGGCAGTGCACATGCCAGATAGATAAATTTCTGTTTACTGTGTTAATGTTATTCACTATTAATCTGTTAAACCCTGTTCCTTTAAGTTGTTAAGTAAAGGTTCATTCTAATGCAATCTATTAGAAGTATATTATTTATGATTTGTAATTGTTGTTCTGTGGTTAGATCCAGTTTATTCCTGGAGACTCAAGAATATGTTTATTCCTGGAGACTCCCAAGGCACACCATTAAGGCTGTGTCTACACTGGCCCCTTCTTCGGAAGAGGCATGCTAATTTCTAACTTTAGAATAGGGAAATCCGTGGGGGATTTAAATATCCTCCGTGGGATTTAAATAAACATGGCCACCGCTTTTTTTCCGGCTTGGGGAAAAGCCGGAAAAGAGCGTCTAGACTGGCGCGATCCTCCGGAATAAAGCCCTTTTCCAGAGGATCTCTTATTCCTACCTGACTGCTCCAGGTTTTTTTTTTCATTTTCAATCCAAAATGAATGATATTTTAGCAAGAAAGTCCTAAAGGTGCCAAAAAGTTTCAGATTGTATAGCAATTGATATTAACATCTACTTTACCACTTTACGTAATATGTCACAGTTATTCTCACTTCGGCCGAAATCAAGATTCAATGTACAGATACAAAATTACCAAGTTTTTTGGAGGAATGTTTTATTAAAGAATCACATAATTATCAGACATCCGGCAACACTGTAGACTGTTCCCATTCTTGTGCCAAGGTTAGGCGAGTACGTACTCGTGTAGATGAGTTAGATAGTTAGATTAGCATGTGTTTATTTTCAACCTTGTAACATGTAGCCTCGTTACTTCCCGACAATTAACGTTGTAGAACAGCGATAGCACATACTAAACACTATGGCATATACCAAATTTCATTGATATATCTATATTAAAATGTTTTTGAGATATTAATTAAAAACTTGGAAAATATTTTGAATATTTTTACCGCAAAATTTCATAAGAAAAACTAACTTGCAATTTATAAATACAAATGTATATTAATTATGTATATTAAAAATACTTCTTACTTCAGTAAAACGGCAAGAAACATGTTAAAATATTAAAATATACTTTAATAATAATGTAATGCTTTTGTTCATTGCTTTTCGAAGATCATAACAAGAAACATTTGGATGAGGTAGCAGCACAAGAAGATTTGGCTCTGGCTTAAACAAAAAAAATCAAATCTGCCCCCCATGATTGATAGCCGATTTACAGACAAGGATCTCAATGACGTCTTTACTTTTGAATTTGAAAAGCCCAAATTTGGGCTTTTGGGGAAAAAAGCAAAGAAGAAATCAGTAACGTGCAAGGTGGAAAATTAAGTGAATGGCGAGCTCAAACCATGTAGCTTCAAGACAAGTGAAGCAAGTGCCGGGAAAAGTTTCAACCTTTGGCGGCATGTAAAATGTAACCATCCTGAAAACTATGCGGCTCTGGTTACAAAAAAGGACCAGGCAGATGAGGCAAAACAGAACGCTGATGTGGCTAAACGACGTTCATCTGGCTCTTTGTAAACTCCTGGAGAAAAGTTTTTTGCAGAGCTTTATCGGAAAAGAAACCCAAAATTGAGCAAATAAAACTTGACTCATATTTGAAGTCCTCAAAGGTTATAGTTACCATGAATGCCAATACTTTCCGTGAAGGGCTGATGAAAATGAATTGCTTGAGTTCAACACCGCTCACTACCTTAAGCTAACGAACAAAGGATTCCAAAAAATTGCAGGTGAAATGGGTTGGCAGCTTGGCGTTTTGATGGGGCACGATGCGGTTCTTCATTTAGTTCAGCACAGCTGAGTCTGGTCGCAAAGAGCTCAAGAAAGCTTTGAAGCAAAAATTGTGCTACCTGAAAATGGATGCGGCAACCCATGGAAACAGAAATTTCCTTGCAATCAATGCTCAGTACTACGAAGAAGGAAAAGCTAAAGCTGTGGTAAAAACCTTGGACATAATCGACACTGAAGGGTGTCACAATTCTTCCTATGTGAAAAGTCAAGTAAAAGCTATTTTAGAAAAATTTGGGATCAGTGAAATGCAAGTGCTGAGCATCTGCGTTGACAATGCAGCAAACATAACGTGTGCCGTCAAAAATTTCAGCGAGGACAATGAAACCATTTCTACCTCTGAGAACTGGGATGTGGACAGAACTGAAGCTATTTTGCCTGATGAAGGAACTAAAGGAATGGATGAAATCGAACTCAACATGGATGCTGCTGCGCAATGGGTTAAGGACCCTAGTCTCATATTTCCAACATGGCTTCATGAGGACGACTCAAAAGTCCAACTGATGAGGTGTGGTATTCATACTCTTCAGTTGGCAATCTGGGATGGACTGAACAAAGAACATGTGAAGAAATTTCTGGCAAAAATTCGACAAGTTGTTGTCAAACTACAAATCCCAAGTATTCTGCTTGATCTACGTGGGGTAACTCAGTCATTGGATACTGTGACTCACTGGGGTTCAACATTTGATCCGCTTCTCGTTTTTCAATCTTACTGTGAACAAGTGGCTGCTGCTGGAACAAGAGAACTCAAGTTATCAAAAGCTGAATGGGATGAAGTGAAGAACCTGCGAGACCTCTTGGCAAAGCCAAACCAAACAACCTATCTATTGGTAGGCTAAAAGTTAAGTCTGTTTTTGAGGCCATTCACAGCTACCCACACCACATACAGGCTGCCTATAGAATTGCTTTGAGCATGCCAACAACTCAAGCTAGTGTAAAGCAACTGTTTTCGGCTTTAAAGTTAATTTTAAATGATCTGCGGCAGGCTATGAAAGATGACTTGATTGCTTCAATAATTTTTTACAGATTGAATTATGAATTATTCTAGTTTGTATCATTGTTGATGACATTTAAATTGTTTTAAAACTCTGAATAAAAATAATGTTTTTTCAAAATTACAGTATGCACTTTATTTAGTTAAAAATTCATTTGAATCAGAGCACGGAGCGGAGTCGGAGCAGAGCTAGAACAGTCACTATTACTGCTGGAGAGGAGCTAGAGCGGAGCAATTCAAAAATTTGATTGCTCCAAATCCCTGAACCTTCTTTTTCTCACCAGGTCACTCTTTGCTTCTGCCCTCATTTAAATAGTTCTCTGTAATTCTTCTGTAACAGTCTGAAGTACTTATAGTGCTTACTCCAGTACTTTGAGTAGTTTTTGTAGTATTTTTATTAGTGTCCCTTTAATTTCAAGGTAGCTACTGCTGCCCATTTACACTGTCTAAACACTCATGGTTTTTAATGGCCTTTAACCTCTGGTTTCTTATGGTCACACCTCAGAAGAACTTTAGGGAAGTAGAGGCACAGGAAGCTGTAGGGGTCTAAGCTCACTGCAGCCTGGAGACTGGAGTTACTCACTAAGCCAAATGATTGCATGGACTGTACAATGAGGCTGTGCTGTTAACATCTTTCCTTTGGCAGGAAACAAAATGTGAATGCTTTGTTTAACAAACTCTCCACTCCTGACCCCTAAGGGAGCAGTGAGTTTGAGTCTTAGGTCTGCAGTATCAAACAGTTTCATCACTACAGGTTGCACCCCTCTCGTCCGGCTCCCTCAGGACCGAACCGCTTCCAAACCAGAGAATTTTCTGGACCACAGGAGGCCAATATTGTCTAGTAGTATTACCAACACTTCCACTACTTACTGGGATGCTAGAGGACATTGAGGGGCAGATTGGAGCTAAATAACAAACACAGAACATGGTTAGCCAAGACTGGTGACTGTAAACAAACGTTATGGGACCATGAGAAACTTGGCCACATCCTTGAAAAGTGGACGTCTGGCTAACTAACATGCTGGATGATGGATGTTTCCGGACCAGATGGTGCTGGACTAGAGAGGTTCAACCCTATTACTAGGAAACATGCTGATTCTCCTGCCTCTGACCTCTGAATTTGCTCTATGTATCTGTTTCATTGATAGGAACTGGGTGTTTCGGAGCAGGAGTTTCTAGGTTTCTGAGTAGTGGATGATAGTTGCTTATGCTGCCTCACGTTAATTTTTAATTTGTAACTTTAGTACCAAAGTTTCTAATGCCCTTATTCATTACACTGAGATGAAGACTGCAGTATGTATGTGTTGTACTTAACTTCTATGATAGTAGCTAAGGCATTGTCTGAAAAGATTTCAGAGCAAAAAACAGACTGATATAGACTGTGCCAGACAGAATAGCCTTATGGGCTGCAGGCAGTTATGCATATTGACAACATAGTAGAACTAACAAGAGAAGTTAGTCTCAGTTGTAAAGTCTCACAAAAGCCTTCCATGCACCTGACTTTTGTGGAGCAGTTTTGGTGATGGAGGTAGGATAAGCTGTATAACAGTCCTTTCTTCAAACAGTTTATGTCTGCTTCCTTCTTATGTACTAGACCCTTTCTTCTTAATGTAAAGTAAGTGGCACAGTATACTTAAAGCTTACTGTTCAGGCTTTTCCTGAGAGTAATTATTAATGGTTCACAGTCATGCTGGAAGGGCATAACAAGTGGGGTTCCACAGGGGGTCTGTTTTGGGACCGGTTCTGTTCAATATCTTCATCAACGATTTAGATGATGGCATAGAGAGTATGTTCATTAAGTTTGCAGATGATACCAAGCTGGGCGGGGTTGCAACTGCTTTGGAGAACAGGGTCATAATTCAAAATGATCTGGACAAACTGGAGAAATGGTCTGAGGTAAATAGGATGAAGTTCAATAAGGACAAATGCGAAGTGCTCCACTTAGGAAGGAACAATCCATTTCACACATACAGAATGGGAAGCGACTGTCTAGGAAGGAGTACTGGGAGTCATAGTGGGCCACAAGTTAAATATGAGTCAACAGTGTGACACTGTTGCCAAAAAAGAAAACATGATTCTGGGCTGCATTAACAGGAGTGTTGTGAGTAAGACACAAGAAGTTAATTATTCTGCTCTACTCTGCACTGATTAGCCCTCAATTGTATTCTGTCCAGTTCTGAGCACCACATTTCAAGAAGGATGGGAAGAAATTGGAGAAGGTCGAGAGAAGAGCAAGAAAAACTATTAAAAGTCTAGAAACCATGAGCTCTGAGGAAAGACTGGAAGAACTGGGCTTGTTTAGTTTAGAAAAGAGAAGACTGAGAGGGGACATGTTAACAGTTTTCAATTATCTGAAAGGGTGTTACAAGGAGGAGGGAGTAAAATCATTCTTTGGCCTCTGATGATAGGACAAGCAGCAATGGGCTTAAATTGTAGCAAGGGAGGTTGAGGTTAGACATTAGAAAAATCTTTCCTAACTGTCAGGGTGGAAACATCTGGGTGTATTGCCTGGGAGGTGGGGTTGTAGAATCTCTCTCACTGGAGATATTTAAGGGTAGATTGGACAGACGTTTAAAAGGGATGATCTAGATGGTATTTGGCCCTGCTGTGAGGGCAGGGAACGGGACTTGATTATCTCTTGAGGTCCCTTCCAGTTCTATGATTCTCTGATCACTCTGGCTGTAGTGCAACTTGAAATGTGACTTGAATGTATCATCATGTCGGAACAGCACTCAGGGGGAATTAATTGCCAGGGAGCGGCCTTGCTTTCTGTCTGACTCGTCTGAAGTGGATTGTTGTGTAGGATGCTCACATAACAACCCATTCGTTTTCAGCCTGCTGTATGATGCTTTTGATCCGGCATTTTCATTACTTTTGCATGCCAAAAGGAGAAAAAAATGGAGGGAAGATCAAAATGCGGCACAATGAAGCCTTGTTATTAGACTCTCCCATTTGTTCCAGGAGACAAATCTAAGCTTCACATGCCACGGAGGCCTGAGTACGAGCAATTAGCTTCTCCTGGCCCCACGGGGCTAGTTGCACATGGGGGAAATCCTCCAGCCACGTGGTCTACAAAGACATGACCAAATTTGCTTTCCTGGTGGCTTTCAGAACTTTTTCTATGCTGTTTGCTAGAAAAAGACACTGAAAAAGAGAATTTCCGGACCCATGTGGCTCACGGTTACAGCATGGCTTGCCCCTTAAGAGACCTGGTGCCAGCTAAGCCTGTTTACTGAAGAGGCATGTCTGGGTCTGGATCAAGTGATTCCCTAAAAAGAACAGAAGGCCAGTGCAGTGAAGGGGTAGTGGCCATTGCAGTAGGACAGCAAGGACTGCTCGGAGTGGGCTGGCTCCAGCAAAAGTCCTGGGACTTGGCACTGACACTGTGGCCAAGTAGGGCCTGGGAGTGACTTGCCAAAGTAGGAAGGAAAAACTCAGGTAAGAAAGCCTGGAAGGAGGGTGATTAGAGACTGCTAGGAATGTACAGGCTGCAGTGGAGAGCCCTGAAATGGGGGATGGAGCCTATAGGCAGGAAAGAATGGGAGTGACCTGATAGGAGGATCAGGTCATCATTCAAAATGATTTGGACAAACTGAAGAAATTGTCTGAGGTCAAAAGGATGAAAAGGACAAATGCAAAGTGCTCCACTTAGAAATGAACTATCGGTTTGACACACACAGAATGGGAAGCGACTGTCTAGGAAGGAGCCCTGCAGAAAGAGATCCGGGGTCAGAGAGGACCACAAGCTAAATAGGAGTCAACAGTGTGACACTGTTGCACAAAAAGCAAACCTGATTTTGGGAGGTATTAACAGGATGTTGTGAGCAAGACACAAAAAGTCGTTCTTCCGCTCTGCTCTGTGCTGATTAGGCCTCAATTGGGGTATTGTGTCCAGTTTTGGGCACCGCATTTCAGGAAAGATGTGGAGAAATTGGAGAGGGTCCAGAGAAGAGCAACAAGAATGATGAAAGGTCTAGAAAACATGAGCTATGAGGGAAGACTGAAAGAACTGGTCTTGTTTCATTCGGAAAGGAGAAGACTGAGAGGGGACATGATAGTGGTTTTCAAGTACAGGTAGTCCCCGGGTTACGTACAAGATAGGGACTGTAGGTTTGTTCTTAAGTTGAATTTGTATGTAAGTCAGAACTGGTACATATTGTAGGGGAAACTCTAGCCAAACATTTTTTTTAGTTTTGGATAGCATAGGGAAAGGTTAACTCCCCTCTAATGTTTGTTTTGCTGTCTGTTCCCCTGTTCAGAAGATTTCACATCTATTTCTGTCCCTGTGACAAACTCAGGACTAAAGGAGTAACTCATCAAATACCAAACAGCTCTGCACCATGCTTTGAGCTAATAGCTTTATTTCCACACACCACCCAGGGTTCTAGGAGGAGGGTCCTTTTTTTGCTAACACAATGAGGCCAGCACTTTGTTTTGGTGGAGTCTTTGTTTGCCCAGGGAGCCCAGCATGTATAGGGGGAGGAGGGGCGGAGAGGCTACTTTTGTCTGCTGTTCGGCAGCCTGTTGCTCAGGGGAGGGGGCAGCCTGTTGCTGGCAGGGGGGGAGGGGGGAGGCGTGCAGGATGCGAGGCCGCGGGGGGGGGGGGGGCAGCGGGCGTGGGGAGGCACTTTTCCTCTGCCCGGCAGCTCTGCGGGATCCCTGTCCCTGTGGCCAGCTGCTGCAGGCAGAGGCCAGTTGGAGCCGGCCGAAGAGGAGGAGCAGGTGGATTCTAGGACCCAGGTGAGCGAGCCCCGGGGACGCTGCTGCGCTCCGGGAGCCCGGCATGTATAGAGGGGAGGAGGGGCGGAGAGGCTGCTTTTGTCTGTTCGGCAGCCTGTTGCTCAGGGGAGGGGGCAGCCTGTTGCTGGCAGGGGGGTGGGGGGGGGGGCAGCGGGCGTGGGGAGGCACTTTTCCTCTGCCCAGCAGCTCTGCAGGACCCCAGTCGGAGCCGGCCCGAGGAGGAGGAGGATCCTAGGACCCAGGTGAGCGAGCCCCGGGAATGCTGCTGCGCATGTGCGGGAGTTGCCTCACCCCGTTCGTATCTAGGGATCCGACGTAAGTCGGATCCACGTAAGTCGGGGACTGCCTGTATCTAAAAGGGTGTCACAAGGAGGAGGGAGAAAACTTGTTCTCCTTGGTCTCTGAGGACAGGACAAGAAGCAATGGGCTTAAACTGCAGCAAGGGAGGTTTAGGTTGGACATTAGGAAAAATGGAATACTGGAATAAACACTGGAATAAATTGCCTAGAGTGGTTGTGGAATCTCCATCCCTGGAGATATTTAAGAGCAGGTTGGATAAATACCCATCAGGGATGATCTAGAAATGGTGGTTGGTCCTGCCGTGAGGGCAGGGACTGGACTTGATGACCTCTTGAGGTTCCTTCCCATTCTTGTATTCCATGATTCTGTGAGGGGGGGGTTCAATGGATGAACTGTTCTGAACATTAAGTTTCATCCTTGAGTTTATTTTGTGTGTTCCAGGCTCTAAGAAGGGGTGTTGCCACTGGACAAAAAGGGTGCACGAGTTTCCTTTAAGGGGAAAACTGAAGTAGGCTGCCTGAAGCATAAACGCAGGCCATGCAAAGCTGCTTTGGTGTAGGCCACTTGTTCATACTTCTCTTTTGTGCCTGCTATTTCATCCCACCGTGAAGCCCAAATGTTACTCCCAACACTGCAATCACTCATGCACAGGCTGTGTCCGGCAGGGTCCAGCTCAAGACACACTGCCGAAAGGTAGCATTTTGCCCCCAGAATTTGGGCCTGATCCTGCATGTGGATCCACAAAGGCAGGCCCTTAGGCACATGCAAGGCCTCATTGTCTTTACTGAGCTTTGTGCCAGTGTCTAACTGTATAGATCTAATTAAGGGTTGTGGCCTTAATTAGTGGTGGCAGCTTGGTGGTTTACACTAAAAACAATGAGTCTGAATTTTCCAGATGCTGAGTAGCTACAGTTGCTGTTGACTTCAGCTGGAGCTTTGAAAATCAGGCTCATGGGGCTGAAAGTAATTTCTTAGGGTGTCTCTTCTCTCTGCTGACACCAGCCCCATCACTGCCCCCCCACTCCGCCCCTTGTACATTCTCCTGTCTATCATTGTTCTCCATGCTACCTCCTGCAAACAGAATGACCTCTCAGCCTTGATTCCTCTGATGCCTTCTGCCCTTGGGGCCCACAAACACTCATAAAAATCAATTATCCAAACTTTGGAGACAGCTGTATTTGGACCAGAGCTTCCCAGGTAGGACAATGTAGGGTTAATATTGTGTTCTAGTCTACGGAGGAGATTGGTTAGTCCACAGCAAATTCCAAGGTTGAGACACCAAGGACAGCTTGGGGCTATGTCTACACTATGGGTTTTTTTCCGGGATATCCCGGAAAAACTCCGCTGCATTCAGGGAACACGTCTGATCTTCTGTCTTTTTTTTTTTTTTTAAATAAAGAAGACCAAATGCACTCTTTCGGAAGCCCTGTCTTCCTCCCTCCACAAGGCGGAAGGGGTCTTCCGAAAGAGGAGGTTATGATGGACTGGGCTGGGTCTGGGCACCGCTGAGGACATCTGCTCAGGGTAAATTGCTCAAACTCAGGGATCCTTACAGTCCCTGACTGGAAACCATCCCCAAATAGGCCACAAACCCTTTTGAGTATTGCATGTGATGAAGTCCAGATGGACCAATAAACCTAGTAAGTGGCAAGCTGGGAGAATTAAGGCTAAGTGGAAGACCCTAATTAGGGAAAACTCACCTGTGCAAGAACAAGCTGAGCTTTTATAAAGCCAGGGAGCTGATGGCAGAGAGGAGCTGCAGGGGGTAGCTTATAGTTCCTCCGTAGGAGGAGGGAGCTATAGGCTGGCAAACCCAGAGGGGCTGCAAGATCCAGAAGGTGGGAAAGAAGCTCAGGGAAGGGCAGTAAGGTCCAGGAGGGAACAGACCTTAGCTGCTGAAGAAAGGGCCTCTCAGCTGAACCCAGAGCAGAAGGTGGGCTAAGGTTCTCTTACCTGCCACTGAGGAAGAAGCTGCAGTTCCTGGAACAAGAGAGGGGCCACATACACACAGAGAGAGAGAGGCATCAGTAAGGTGTGCAGCGAGCAGCAGAAGAGGACGTTGGGCCTGGAAAGATTCCCCTGACCTGCATGGGGCCTCCACCAGCACTGAGTGCAGCCCGCAACCGTCTGCACCTAAGATTAAGGCATGAAGGCCCATATGGTTAGCATTGAGCATGGGCAATCTGATGAAGCCATTAATTTTTCAGGTTACATTGTTCCCAAGATGCTGAGATGGGAGCTCCTTGGAGGCACAGTCCCTCACACACCTTGATTCCTTATGGAGCTTTCAATGGTTTCTTCATATGGTTTCTTCCATCAGCTCCGTCATAGGAGGTGAACCCGCATCATGGTCTCTGTCTAACAATTGCCTGGAATATCCCTCAAAAGGCCCATGTTTCATCAAAAGGAGATTTTGTCCAGATAAAATAT
The DNA here is from genome assembly GCF_052426305.1 of Pelodiscus sinensis. Taxonomy (NCBI): domain Eukaryota; kingdom Metazoa; phylum Chordata; order Testudines; family Trionychidae; genus Pelodiscus; species Pelodiscus sinensis. The sequence goes on along the minus strand of NC_143065.1, from coordinate 45,330,347 downwards.
TTTAAATTAAGAATTAGCAGCAAATAATGAGATTTGCTTCTAGTGGCTCTGTTTGTTTCCCATCAATATTTACAGTTATATTAATGCTTTTGCATATTGCATGTGATAATTCCTTATTTTATCCCAATAATTTTCCTGTATATTACCCAGGAAGGATTCTATTCTCACTTACACTTGTTTTCTGCCAGTGTAATTTCATCAATATCAGTGGAATTACTTTTGATCTACACCAGTGTAAGAGAGAGCAGAATAAAGCCCTTAACAAGCAAAGGAATAAAGATGATTTATTTTTAATTTTCTGGACAGAAAGGATCAGGTGGGATGGTCTTTTAAAAAAGCAAACAAAATCTGTTAAAGATAAAATGTGATCCTAAAACCCACAAAGCTCGAAAGGCGGGGAAAGACTCTAACCATGTAATTACTACAGCTTACACAGCATAATGTGCTAGACCAGATGTTGATCAAAAAGATAACCAAGGTATTTAGCCTTGAGGCATGCTAATTATACTTGATCTTGTCACAGACAGAAATTTCAAGTCAGGTCACTTGTATATGGCAATATGGATGGAAGCAACATTAAGTTTAGCATGTCAAGTATTATCATCATATGTAAAAATAAGCCACTGTGTCCTACCCCACTAGTTTTAAGCTTCCACAGAACAGTATTGTCTTATTTACATGCTGAGTGTAATTCTTAGCTCAGTTCCAAATTATATGTTATTAATTATTTATAATGAAGCAACAGCTCCTACTGCATTACTTTCAACAATTATCATCTATGCCTTATACATTCTGGCTGCGTCTAGACTAGCAAGTTTTCATGCAAAAGCAGCTGCTTTTGCAGAAAAACTTGCCAGCTGTCTACACTGGCCGCTTGAATTTCCGCAAGAACACTGACAATCTCATGTAAGATTGTCAGTGTTCTTGCGGAAATGCTATGCTGCTCCCGTTTGGGCAAAATCCCTCTTGCGCAAAAGCTTTTGCGCAAGAGGGCCAGTGTAGACAATGTGGTATTGTTTTGCGCAAAAAAGCCCCGATCGCGAAAATGGTGATCGGGGCTTTTTTGCACAAAAGCGCGTCTAGATTGGCCACAGATGCTTTTGTGCAAAAGCATCTGTGCCAATCTAGACGCTCTTTTCCGCAAATGCTTTTAACGGAAAAGCTTTTCCGTTAAAAGCATTGCAGAAAATCATGCCAGTTTAGACGTATCCTCTTAGTATACCACTGGGTGTTTTAACATCAGACTGCTGGAAAAAACAAAAACAGGTTAAGCTTAAATATATAAAGTCAAGTTAGAATGCTCCCTAATTTGAGACAATTAACTGTCTGTTCTTTTTTTATTCTAAATAGATTGATAATATGACACCTGATCACTTGTCAGCCCTGCTAAACTACACATCTTGTGAAATTGTTCTTACCTCTTTTTGTCTAGCGATTTTTCCCGTCAATCACTATTTCAGTAAATCTGCTTTTAAATAAATAACAATCATCCTTACTGTTTGCATTGCACTTTTCTTCAATATGCATTGCAAATGAGCATTTCGTCTTCTCAACACTCCTGTGATAGGAACGGAGCCGGCAGAGTTATTGAGAGCAAACAATGCACTGGCTGGTATTAGTCCCTTCTCTTTGGGGATTATTTGCAAATAGACTTTAGTTTTCACTAATCTGTTTTTTATTTTAATATTATTTGATAAATGGCTCATGTGAGCATATTTCAGCCTATGGCCTCTTTATAATTATTGGTTTTAAGTCTGGCAACAGACTTCGCCAGGCCCTGGACAAGATGGGGGAGGCTCAGCTCCAGGCCCCCTAGAAGAGGTGGGGCCTCAGGTGAAAGGGCTGGGGCAGAAGCTAGCCTCCCCCTTTCAGCCCTCAGCTACAGCTCCTGCATTGATTTCAAGGGCGTGGGGCTCTGGTCACTCTTAAATTGCCAGGCCCAAGGCCGCTGCCTCTTTTACCCTCCCTCGCTCATCTGCTTTGAGCAGATATTTATGCCTTACTCCTGCTCTGGGGCTGGTCATCTAGGTCACATGGTGTTGCTTTCGCTTCCTGATTGGATAAGTCCCCTCACCTATACAGTGCTTTCAAGATGGTCATGTGAATGCTTCCAGCGTGCCTGTATATCTATGTGCCAATACAGTCACATGAGTATTCATGACACTTCCTATTTCCATGAACTATCCGGCAGTCAATATTTCGCTCTTACAGACCCTTGCAAAGATGTGACTGAGAGGAATTCAGCTCCTAAAGGAATTCACCTCTTATCTCTGAATGAAAGCTCAGAAATACTCCCTCCTCCCCCGCTCCAGCATTTGTCCAGCTCCCAACTTCATCAGCTTTGAAGCCAGCTGAGGCCGGAGAGGAAGCGAGTATTAGAGATGGCACCAGAACTTCTTGGATCTCAATTGTTATGGCCCGGCCACTAAACTGCGTCTCCATCCCATTCTCTTTACTGGCCAGGCTTACTTTGAAATCCAGAAATTCTTCTCGCGAGCTGTAGAACTTAAGGGAAAAGTTCAAACTCAAGGGCTTGATCCTGCTATGTAATGAGACATGCTTTGAAGACTCAATGTAATGAATGGTGCTGAGCACTGATAGCTCCTGTTCTCTTCAGTAGGAACAAAAGGTCCTCTGAACCTCTCAGGATGAGCTCAGTATCTTACAGTGTTCTCTCTGTGATGGACCCTCTGTACACAGTGATCAAACCTTTCCTGATCTCTGCAGTAATTAGCTGGAACCTTAAGCATCTCTCAGATTTTATTCTTAAATTCCATATAACAACACTCAGCATAATGCTTATAAATAGATCTTACTCTTACTACCTTCTCCAGCAGATGAACAGGTGCTATGTGCGGTGCTGTATCTGCTATGCACTGCTTAGTAATCTACAACATAGCTTTTGGGGCCAGATTCAGTGAAGCTACAGGTTGAACCTCTTTAGTCTGGCACCTAACTGGTGCTGAATCAGATAATTTGCTGGACCATGGGAGGCTGATATTGTCTATCAGCATTGCAAACACTTCCACTACTTGCTGGGTTCCTAGAAGACACTGAAGGGGTAAATTAGAGCCAAATAACAGCACAGAACACTGAGTGCCAGGACTGGGGGCTGTAACAAACTTTATGGGACTGCGGGAAACTTGGACACCCAGGATAATTGGGCATCCAGCTAATGAAAATCAAGCCTGATCACAGATGTTGCCAGACCAGAGTGCGCCAGATTAGAGAGGTTCAACCTGTACATTGACTTGTACCAGCTGATTATCTGACCTACAACATCAACAATTGTTACAGAATTTCGGTGGCAAAGTCCAAAATGTCAAGTTAAAAACCCCAAAATCTGTGACCAAAATCCAGATTATTGATTCTCAAAAAACATCACATTCCAGCAAACTAATTCAATGCACAGTTGCATATTTTAAAAATATATTAAGATTAAAATATGCTGCAGGACAACTAACAAAATTACTAGATGAATCTCACACATATATGTGTGTGCTCACACACACAGCAAAACCTCAGATCACTATCTCCAAAATCTCAGGCCTCTATCACTTGAGATAAAAAGAATTTCTCCGTATGTAGCAATAGTCAGTTCCTTTATTCTATCTGTGGACCAGGCATTAGAAGATAAATTCCTCCTACATTCCATTGCCTCCTGTAAGACAATCGGAATATTTGTTGCCCCAAGATAGCAGCATAGAAACAGAAATGTCTGAGGTTAATAATATTGATCAAGATAAAGCACAATATTTTCAAAAATGCCTAAGTGGTGTAAGACTCTAAATCCTATTTTCAAAAGCAACTTAGGCATTCAATGAGATCTGCATGCCATCTCCTAAGTTTCTTCGTCATTTTTTAAATAGGATTTTGATGCTTAAGTCACGTAGGCATTTTTGAAAATATTACCCTTTGACTTGTGTAATCCTCAGTAAGGCAGGCAGGTTTGCCTCTACTCTAACAGACTGGATTTATTGTATCTTTTATGGAAAGATCTTTTCATTTCAGACCTAAATTTAGGTGCTTCCATGAAAACCATGTTTTCCCTGATTTCAGTGAGTAATAGCTGAGTGTGACTTTGACACTGATGTCCAGAAACCATGATGAGTTTCATCATCCAGATTTATTTTACCATAAATATCTTTAAGTTTTCTGCACTCCCTGTTTTTATGGAGTCCTTTATGATCCCACATATGTACTATAGCACAGGAGAGAGATATGACAGTTTTCAGTGGTTCACACCTGAAATCTATTTTCTACAGCAGCCCAGAGAGAAAGACAAGAAAGCACAGTCCCAAACAGGTAAACCAACCATTTGAGAATATGTTTCTCTGGAGTCAGTTGGAGCTTTGACATTAATTTCAGTGGATGCAGCATCAAATCTGCAGGGTGAAGCCTAGGTGTGTTAAAATGTGTTTATTTTGGTACATGTGTAGCTGTTGAAATTGTCAGTGGTTATGTGTTTACACATGGAGGGGGTGGCTGGGGAGCCAGAGAGCAGCGCCAGGGGTGGAGACGCAGGCAGCTCCCCAGAGCCACTGCTCACGGGAAACCTACTTAAAAACCAGCTCCCCATGTGTACTGTCTCCTGCCTTCCCCCACCCCACACTGCTGCCTCTGATACAGCGGCAGCAACACGATGGGAGGTGGGCTGCTGCATGTAACCATGAAGGTTAACCGATGAGCCCAGGCTCAATGGTTAACCGTTTACACATTTACACTATCACATCCCTAGTGAAGCCCTTACCTTATTGAGGTCAATGAGAGTTTTGCCATTGTCTTCAATGGAGCTAGGGTTTTACCCCGGTGTATAGTATTTTGATATCCCTGTGATTAAAGCGTCATTTTTCTGTATTCAATGGAAGCACTTACCAGCCCATCACACGTGCTAAGAGCTGCTAAACCACCTTTCAGTGCCCAGTTCTGGACCTCTCCAGTCATGTGACAAGAGTTGTGACTGTAAGGCTGGATTTTGGCATTGGTGATTCCTCCATATCGCCTCTCACTAACAAACCCAGGAGCAAGGAGATGGTTATTGATGCTTAAATTGAATTTTAGGTGCTGTCCTTTGTAATGCAGCTCATAAAAGGCGAGCAAATTGTTCCTGGAGGAAAGGTCCCTTTTGTGAATTGCATGAGGAGCCAGATCGTAGGACAGAAAAGATCCCCTCTCATCAATTCGGATTGGATGAACAACGTCATAGCCAGGATATTGCTTGAGAACTGCCTCTGTGAAGAAAACATTTGCAATGCTCAGATATAAAGATGATGATAATCTTTCCTCTCAAATGATCCTAGTGCACATTATGATTATTGCAGAGGTGGGGAACCTATGACCCAGAGGCCAGATCCAGTTCCCAGCTTGCCTGAATCCGGCCCCCGAGGCATGGGGTCTCCCCCAGCATTGGGGAGCTGTTGCTCCAGCCGGCCTCCCTCCCATCCAGACCCCGCACCCTAACTCCACTACTATATACTACCTCCTGCCCAGCCCACTCCTGTACCTTACCTCCCTCCCAGACCCACCAACCCACTCCTGCACCCTCTCTGCAACCCAGCCCTCACACCCCAAGCTCTCTTCCCAGCAGCCCCCTCCCACACATTAAATGCCTCATTTTTGGGCCCACCGGGGGGGGGGGGCACAAAATCTACTAACCTGGCCCCCCTAGGCTTTGGTGTGTGAGGGGAATGTGGGTTTTTTAAAATTTGTTTTTCACTTTTGTGAAGACCCTGACTGATTTTTCAGTGGATCAGCAGCTTACATCCCAAAAAAGGTTCCCCACCCATGGTTTATCGGTTCTACCAGTTCCCAGGAAGAAGGGGTCATTTTCCCCACATCTGAACTGGAACCCCATATGGAATTATAAATGTCAACTGTTCAAAAGAGCAAAGAAATAGTGCACAGCAATTCTGAACAAGAAATAAAGATTATCTGAGAAGGAAAATGTAGTCCAGCTAAATTACATGAACAGATATAATTATTCAAATGGACTGATGTCAGGACACCTGAGTTAACACATGCTTTCTTACAAAAAGTTCCAGAGGAAACAATCCCCCGCAAAATATCAAAGTTTCATTGGATTACTAGTGGTGAAGGGCAGACAGCTTTTCTTTGATGCAAGAAAATAGTTTTCTGGATGAGTAATTGTTTAAATTGAACAGATTTTCAAATTTTCTGTTATGAGCAAGAAGAAATATATACCCCCTCAATTAACGCTATACATAGGCTGTAAAGGCCCCAAAGGAGGGAAACAGAAGGAGGACTCATGGGTGGATACATTTCCTGGGATGTGTGCTAAAAATAAATTGTAATGTGGGAAAATTTATGCTGAGATTTAGTACAAGGGCCTGACCCCCCTCCACAGCGTCAATAAAATTATCCTCAGGAGGGAGATGAAGGACTAAAATCTACCATTGAAATGTTGTTAGAACAGGGTGTTATTGTCCAAACAGCCAGTATCTAATAATGCCCACATTCTCCACCATTTCTAATGGACCTTCATAAGCAATTTCTGTCTTTGTTTCTTCCTTTTTCTCTTCAGGATCTGAGGAAGTGAGTTGTAGCTAACAAAATGTTATGCTCTAATTCCGTAATAAATTTGTTAGTCTTTAAAGTGCCACTGAACTTCTTGTTGTTTATGTTGAAACAGACTAACCCAGCTACCTCTCTAAAACCTGTGGTAAGCAATAGTAGCTCAAATGTAAATATTTAATCCTCAATAGATAGAGGATAATTGGATTATTTTAGTTACAGCAGTTTGAAAACTGCCACCCAAAAGTAATAAAAATGTTCATAAACAAATTCTAAGGTTGTTTTTTCCAGAGAAAATAACGTTTTTATTTAAAGGTTTTGGACAAAAATTCAGAAAAATGCAACCCACTTTGGAGATAGACGTTGAGCATGAACATTAATATACATGCTTTGTCTTCCAGTATAATGTTAGTGAAACATATGGGCTGCGTCTAGACTGGCAAGTTTTTCCGCAAAAGCAAGTGCTTTTGCGGAAAAACTTGCCAGCTGTCTACACTGGCTGCTTTGACTTTGCGCAAGAACACTGACAATCTAATGTAAGATTGTCAGTGTTCTTCCACAAATACAATGACTCCCCCGTTCGGGGAAAAAGCCCTTTTGCGCAAATGCTTTTGCGCAAGAGGGCCAGTGTAGACAACTGAGAACCGTTTTGCACAAAAAAGCCCCGATTGCAAAAAACCGCGTCTAGATTGGCACGGACACTTTTCTGCAAAAAATGCTTTTGCGCAAAAGCATCCGTGCCAATCTAGACGCTCTTTTCCACAAATGCTTTTAACGGAAAAACTTTTCTATTAAAAGCATTTGCGGAAAATCATGTCAGTTTAGACGCAGCCATGATGTCAGAGAGAGTTTAGGAAACCAGCTCTAGTGACACTACTTACGATGAGGAGAATGAGTAAGAGAAATGTTCAAAACAGAAACCCTGAAACAGATCTCAAATTTGCAAATGGCTTTTTTTTTTAAATAATGGACTAAACCAAACATCCAGTTCTGAACACTCAGAAGAATGACCATACTGAGTTACACCAATGGTCTACCTAGTCCAGTATCCTGTCTCCCAGATACTTTAAATTCAGAGAGAAGGAACAGAATAGGGCACTTATTGATTGATTCATCATTTACTATCATCCAGTTCCAGCTTCAGGCTGTTGGAGATTTAGGGACAACCAGAACATAGGGACAGGTCCCTGACTATACTGGCTAACAGCCAGTGATGGACCTGTCCTCCATGTACTCCTCTAATTCTTTTTTTTTAGTCCAGTTATACTTTTGGCTGTCACAACATCCCCTAGCAATGTGTTCCTCAGGTGACGGTCCATTGTGTGAAGAAGTACTTCCTTCTGTTTTTTAAAGCCTCTTAATTTAATTGGATGACACCTGGTTCTTATCCATTCACTTTTTCCACACCATTCATGATTATATAGACTTCTGTCATAACCCCCTTATTTCTTCTCTAAGATGAACAGTCCCAGTCTTCTTCCTGAATCATTTTTGGTGCCCTTGGCCAGGTATTGAAGCTAGGCTTACCAATCTTTGGCTATGTCTACACTACAGAGGTGTTTTTTTTCCCTTCAGAAAAACGGCCATTTTTATGAAAAAAAAAAAAACCTCATGAAGTATCCACATCTCAAGCATGTTTTTGTGCAAAAAAATTCAAAAGAACAGAGGGCTTTTTTCCCCTGGTATAGGTATTCCTCATTCTACTAAGAAGAATGCCTTTTTGCTAAAGAGCTCTTCTGTAAAAAGGTGTGAGAAAACAGGGAAGAGGGGTTTTTTTGCGCAGAAAGAGGAAAAAGCACAGGTGGCTTGGTGGCCATTCTGTGCATAGCAATCAGAGCTTACTTTCAAGAGAAACAAAAAACAGGACTATGTAGCACTTTAAAGACTAACAAGATGGTTTATTAGGTGATGAGCTTTCGTGGGCCAGACCCACTTCCTCAGATCATCCATGCAGTTTGGACGCTCTCTTTCACAAAAGCGCATTGCTTTTTTATGCACTTTTGCAATGTGGATGCGCACTTGCACAAGAAGTTTTTACAGAAGATCTCTTCCGATAAAAGCTTCTTGCGCAAGAAGCTTGCAGTCTAGACATAGCCTTTAAGTGCTAGGATTAACCACAGACTTCCAGGTGTCTGCCAAAATTTGCAGTTTGAACCCATCTCTGGTTTTTTATCTAGTGTGGTATCACATAATATAACACCACCTCCACTGATGCAGTATTTCCAACTTTAACCTTTTTTTTCATTAGCAATGTTTATTCCCAAATGACATTGGTCCCTATCCTATGCCCTCTTACTCTTCCCTGAGACTTTGCAAGGCATTGCACCCATTCTCTAGTTAGTCTCTAGAGAAGGCTATGCTGGCTCAAAGCTGCATGGAAGCTATTTAAATACACCATAACAAAGGCTCACATTAAATGTATACAATCAATCAATCAATCGATCAAACAAGCAGTAAGAGGACTGGAAAAATGCCACTGTGGCTAAGCAGCAAAACGAAAGAGGTGGCTACAGACAAAAATACATCCTTTAAAAATTGGAAGTTTAATTCTAGTGAGGAAAATAGAAAGGAGCATAAATTCTGGCAAGTCAAGGGTAAAAATATAATTAGTTAGGCCAAAAAGAATTTGAAGAGCATTTAGCAAAAGACACACTAACTAACAGTAATTTTTTTCTGCAATTTCCACTTCAATTCATTTGATGAAGTGGGTTCTACATACAAAAGCTTATGCCCTTATAAAGCTGTTAGTCTCTAAGGTGCCACAGACTCCTCATTGTTTTAGTAAAAAAAAACTGTACGTACATCAGAAGCAGGAAGCCTGCCAAACAATCTGTGGGACCACAAGGTGACCAAGGAGTTAATGGAGCACTCAGTGAAGATAAGGCCACCGAGGAGAAGCTCCGTGAATGCTTTGCAGCAGGCTTTACTGCAAGGATGTGAAGGAGATTCTCTCACTCAAGCCATTCTTTTTAGGTGACAAATCTGAGAACTGGCCCAGACTGAACAGTCAGTAGAGGAGTTATTGGAGCAAACTGAGACATTAAACAGTGGTAAGTCACTAAGACCAGTTGGTAGTCACCCAAGAGTTCTGGAGAAACTTACATTTTCAGAGTTAGGAATTCTGGAAATCCAAATGTAGCTTATTGCTTAGACCAGCCTTTGTACCAGAAGAGCGAAGGGTAGCTAATGTAATGCTGATTTGTTAAAGAAGGCGTCAGGGGTGATCCTGTTTTTTCCCATTAGTGCCAGGTAAATTGGTTGAAACTACAGTAAAGAACAGAGTGATCTGGCTCATGGATTAAGACTAGGGATGTTTGAGTATAAATGATTAACAGTTTAACCGATAAGCAAGAGCTGCCTACCTGGCTCTGCTCCCCGGGAGGAAGCTTTGCAGCTGCAGAGACTCCACACCAGGAGATGGGTGAGCAAGAGCTGGCAGCCCCATTCCCAGGCAGGTTTCCCTCTGGGTTTGGCAGTATAAAGTTAGGCTTTATACCAGTACACTGTTTTAAACATCCCTAATTAACACACTATGTTGGAGAAGAGTCAGCACAGCTTTTATAAAGGGAAATCATGTCACCAACAGTTAGAAATGAGCAATCCCAGAAGAGACTCCTACACCCCATTAGAAGGGAACAGGACACACAATTCAGCACACCATTCTCAAAGTCATATGGATACTTTGGTTTGTCGATATGGCAAGCCCCAAACAGTCCTTCTCAGGCTGGCTGTGTCTAGACTGGCCAGTTTTTCCGGAAAATCAGCCGCTTTTCCGGAAAAACTAGCCAGCTGTCTACGCTGGCCGCTCGAATTTCCGCAAAAGCACTGACTTCCTACTGTAAGAAATCGGTGCTTTTTGCGGAAATACTATGCTGCTCCCATTCGGGCAAAAGTCCCTTTTGCGCAAAAGGGCCAGTGTAGACAGCTGAGATTTGTTTTCCGCAAAAAAGCCCCAATCGCGAAAATGGCGATGGGGGCTTTTTTGTGCAAAAGTGCATCTAGATTGGCCAGGGACGCTTTTCCGCAAAAAGTGCTTTTGTGGAAAAGCGTCTGTGCCAATCAAGACGCTCTTTTCCGAAAACGCTTTTAACAGAAAACTTTTCTGTTAAAAGCATTTCTGGAAAATCATGCCAGTCTAGACGTAGCCCCTATGTATATTGCAGATAAAATGCCGGTCACACCAAAGGGCAAAGTGAAAAGTGTGCTGAAATCACATGGAAATCACACTGCGGTGGAAATAATTTTGAGACATGGTTTATTTAGGTAAACAGTTGTTCTTTCTGATAAATGTGACTAGTTAAGACTTTTAGTTCCACTTGTGTGACCCAGTCAGGGGAAGGACAAAAGGCACCGTGTATCAAGGGATCTCCCCAACCTCTGCAGTTCTTTGACATCTGTCCTACTTTCTCCTCTGTTTCTACTCCTCCCTCATCTCAGTGATGGGGGATCCTGACTCTGGATGGTTCTGGAGCTTGGGAGACTCTCTAGCTCAGAGTTAGTCTGGGCCAAGCAATACTTAGTTCTGTCTCCAGTGCAGGGGACTGGACTAGAAAGCCTGGGCAGGCCCCTCTGGCTACTTATTCCAGGCTTCTAAGAATGAAAGGTACCCGGCTGCAAGCTTCCTTCCAGCCAGTGTTGGGCTGGGCTTGCATGACAGCGCTTCTCACGGTGGAGAAAGGGGAGCTTTGAGCCAAATATCCTTTCCTCTCCGGGTCAAAAGCGGCCCCTTCTTCCCAGCGCCCTGCATCAGCGCTGCAGCTGGGGCTTTGCCAAGGGCATGTGGGGCGCTTGCTCCAGCTGGGACTCTGCTCCTGGTTTCTCTGCCTCACACGGGCGTCCGTGTCCCACAGCAGCAAGCCCAAAGCCCGGCAGTTAGCTCGTGCACTGAATGGCCCGGGCAGAATTAGCCCTCCGGGGAAGCCCGGCGGGGACCCAGCTGTCAGCTCCCACCTGCCCGCTCCCCGCCCGCCTGGGGAGCCCCGGGCCAGCCGCTTGCGGGCTCCGCGCTCCTCCGCGGGCGCTGCCACCAGCCTGGCGGGCACCGCCGTCCCACTCGCCGCTCCCCGCAGACAAAGCGCCCGGCGCGGCTACCGACCTTTCCCCGGCGGCTCCGCGCAGCCCGCCAGCGCCAGGACCCCGGCGAGCAGCGGCAGGGGGGCCGGCAGGGGCATGCTGGCCGAGCGGGGCTCACTGCTCCGGGGCGCGGGGCATCCCGCCGGCCGCCTCCACTCCGCCCGCCCCGGCAACAGGCGTGGCCGGGCGGGCGCCCCAGGCGGGCTCGGCCCGGGCTCCGCGGCGCGCAGCTCGCTCCCTGCCCGGCTGCCGGCTCCGAGCCCCGCGGCTGCGCTGGGAGCGACCCGGCTGCGGGGCAGGAGCGCGCCGCGAGTGAGTCACACGCCGCCCGCCGCCGCGGCTCCTTCCCCGGCCGCTGCCTGGTGCGCGGGAGCCTCCTGGCGGCTTTGCGCGACACCCACCGGCGCGCCCCTGCCGCGCCCGCCCCACCCGGTGCCGCTGCGCGCTCCTCCGCCAGGGAGGGAGCTGTCCACAGGGCTTGGCGGAGCCCGCACTGGGCCTCCAAGGGCCCACCCCAGGGTTGACTCCCTCCCTGGTGTGGGAGGGACCAGGCAGGCAGGACTGATGGGCGGTAACTCCGCTAGTCCTAGGAACTGCGTGGTACTCACGCCAAGCCTCTGCGCGGTGCTGCACAGGGCCAAGGGACCGGCACCAGCTCCAGAGATCTCACGGGCAATGGGAAACCATTTCCCCTGCCCACCCAGGAAAGAAAGGGCTGGAGTGAAACTTCCCCAGACTGTCCCTTTAAGCCAGGGGCTCGCAAGAGCTGGCTGCCAAGCCATTTGATCCAGCCTGCAGCCGCCCTGCCATGCCCCCGCCCTCATTACCTCACAGAAACTTCCCCTATTATCACCCCTAATGTCATTACCTCACAGACACTAACCTGCCCCCCTCACCCCGACTCCGTTCTAAAATTTGATTTGTCAGTTTCATGTGTTCATTGTTTTGATTGTATCACTTTGGTAGATAGGGTCGTGTCAATTTTCTTCCACAAATTGATCTGAGGAAGTGGGTCTGGCCCACGAAAGCTCATCACCTAATAAACCACCTTGTTAGTCTTCAAAGTGCTACACAGTTCTGTCTTTTGTTGGGGCAGGGAAGTGCATGGAGTCTCCTCCTCCAGCCAGGGGGCAGGGCACCTAGAGGGACCCCTTCTGCGTGAGGCCCCGCCCTTTCTGGGGCAGAGCTCCCCTTGCAAAAATTATTGCCCACCCCTGCTTTAATCATTGCAGCTCATGACAGACTTCTTAACACATCTGGGCACAATAGGCCATGTTGCTATTGGTGATAAACTGGAGAGCCCATTGCAGCAACCCAGAATAGCGAAAGCAGCCCGTCCTATTCCGACGCACATCCCATTGGCCTGTCATGGGAACGCCTAGAGTCTCTCCACATTCGCTCGCTCTCACCTGCTGTTCCCCTTAATTCCCAAAGAGCAGGTAATGTGTTCTGCTGCCTAGAGAGCCTTCCAGCTGCGGCTCCCAAAATGCTGTGCATATAGGGTGACCAGATGTCCCAATTTTATAGGGGCAGTTCCAATGTCTAGGGCTTTGCTTTATAGAAGCATCTATTATTCTTCTGCCATCCAATTTTTCACACTGGCTGTCTGGTCACCTTCTTTGCACGGGTTAAGGAATTTAACAGGAGTTAGAGAAAACATATTATACCTATTTTACAAGTGGGGAACTGAGGCACAGAGAGGGTCTCAGGTTCTACAGCAGAGATGGGAATAGGATATTGGTCTCCTGATTCTTAGACCTGATCTTTAACCACAAAACCACCCTTCTTTACTCCTTTGTCCTACAGCAGGCTGCCCAGGTGCTGGAATGTTCATGAATCTTCATTCAGTTAGTGTATATCCCACATCCTCAAATAATAGTGCAATAAATATATGCAGTGTAATGGACAGTCAGGTGCAGTGGTGAGTGCTGAAGGTGTTCTACTACAGTCCTGATGGTTGTTGATCTGAGACCACCTTCAGCTGCCAAATGGGTACCTGATATATTGGGTCATGGCAGCCAAAGGTAGTCCACATCACTGCTTTGTGCATGGTTGGCTGTGAAATTGACATGCCTTCACTGTTTCAGCCTCAGGAGATCTTTGATTTCAAAAGCTTGGGCAGGAGAATGCAATAACACGGTGTCCCCAGTGAGACTTAGCACTTGTCAAGGTCTGTCCATTTGCTAGAGTATGTTTTTTCTCCCCGACCCAGATAATAATTGCATGGTGTATATGAGACAGATTGGGCTATGTACTCTTGTATACCATTGTCCCATGGACACTAGACCCTTTAAGGGAAACTGGGGCCAGCCGCACCTGAACCATAATGAATTAACTGCTTTCCAGCCAGAGGGTGTGGGATTGAGGAGGGTCAGCTCAGTGACACATTAATGGATGCCTAGGCCTTATGGAAGGGTGGAAAAACCTCAGGTCGGGAGTGGGGGGTTGAATCAAGGGCAGTCAAAGGCTCCTATGAAAGTCCCTGAGCTAGGGTCTGCAAAAGTCAGCTGAGTGCTCATTCCATGCCAGAGCAAGGCAGGGTGCATGGAACCAGTACTCCGGGGAGCCTTAAAGGTAGCCCAGAAAGTGGCTGGGAAGAGAATTCAGAGGGTGGGCTGAAGAGAAGCCCTTGGAGAACAGAAGAGTCTTTTTTTCCCTGACACTTGTTAGTTGGACTCTTGCTACCACAAAAGGGGTTGTTTGTTCATGTCTGGATAGGTGAGCAGAGCGACACCTTCAGCATAGATCAATGTGTGGAGAACTGAGGAGACCCAGTCTGGGGAAGGAAAGTGAAGCAGTGCCAGGCTTGGTTAATAGGGGATGCTTTTGATGGCTGTGCTCCATAACACCCACTGAACAAAGACTATGTACAATAAGGCTCCTGATACTCCAGATCCTAAGCTCTGCCTTGCTACGTATTTTTTATTTAACTCAATGATTCAGCACAGCACTTGGAATGCAGAAAATTATAGCTCTTCATTTGTTAAATATATTAAAGACATTTTTCATGTCCCAGAGCTATTTTATTTAATTTTGCTGACTCCATCTCTCCTTCATTGCTGACATGTGCCACCAGGCAATCTCCGCTTAGGGAGAAATGGGAAGAGATGTAATGTGTGGCAAAAATAAGTGTTTGGTTTCAAAATTATACATGGTGGAAGCTTATTTGTGCTTTTTAAAAATGCAATATTCTCCTGAAAGCAGCATGTTCGGTTTTTGTTCTGTTGGGCCCAGAGACATTTTTAATAAAGCGATTCATTGCCTGAACTATTGGTCTTGCTATGCAAAATTGAGCTAGTCTTTGCATTATGCATTATAAAAATTGCCAGAAGCTGAGAATGGGCAACAGGGGAGGACTCACTTGATAATTATCTATGTATTCATTCTCTCTGGGGCACCTGGCATGGGACACTGTCAGCAGACAGGATACTGGATTGGATGGACCTTTGGTCTGACCCACTATGGCCGTTCTTATGGTCTTAAGGTATTTTGTCGAAGATGAAAGGTAGGTAAGTATATTTACATATTTTAGGCCTGATCCACCATTCCCTGATGTGATCTCCTAACGACCAAACAAGGAATGGAGGATTAGCATTAGTGGCTATGTTCATGGCAGACACCCACAGGTTAGAAAATATTCCTCCGAGAAGGTTGCAATGTAATACTGCTTGATTGCTTGGAATGCTAGAGCCTCACACACAACCACCAAAACCAGAGAGACCAAGCAAACTGCTTTCACTCTGATTGCACAGCTTCCCTCAGAGCCCCTTGGGCTGCGAGCCGGACCAGGAAAACCCTTACATGTAAAGTGAGAGCTGGTAGTCTGAGCACAGTTTTAATACACCACCCTATTGCTTCTTGCATTGGGCTGAAGAGGTCTGGTCAGGCCACTGCGCTAAGCACTGTACAAATGTGCAGTCTCCCCACTGAGATGACCAGCTACGTTTTGGCAAAAAGCAATAGGTGGAAGACATAAACCAACGGAGGAGGGAAGGAGGGCTGGAGAAACCTGAGGAGCCAGTTAAACAGTAAGGAGAAGTCTCAACTCACCATCCAGTCCAGCGGTTTTCAAACTTTTAAAATCATGACCCAGTTGAAGAAAATTGTTGATGCCGCGACCCAACACAATTTGACTAGAGTGTGGGCTCTAGGGTGGGGCTGAGGATGAGAGATTTGGGATGCAGAAGGGGCTGTGGCTTTGGGGGAGGGGGTCAGGGCTGGGGCAGGAGGGGCTTACTTTGAGTGGCTCCCGGTCATCAGTGCGGGGGTGGGGGGCCTAAGGCAACTTCCTGCCTATCCTGGCACTGCAGCCCATGCTGCACCCCAGAAGCAGCCAGCAGCAGGTTCCCAGCCAATGGGAGTACAGAGCTAGTGTTCAGGGCAGGGGCAGTTCACGAAGCCCTGTGTGCTCTTTCCCCACCCCAGGAGCTGAGCCTGCTGCAGGCTGCTTCTGGGGCACAGCGCAGTCTGCCATGCCAGGGCAGCAGAGAACTACCTTAGCACCCCCACTGTTCACCTGATCCCCCTGCAGCAATGAGACCTACGGCCTGACTTCTACCACCCCATGACCTGTAGTTTGAAAACCACTGGGCTAGTCATTATGGGGATCATTGTTATTCTCTCTGCAAACCATAAAGAGTAAAATTATGTTTGAAAACCTCACTGAGTTTAAAATAATACACTAATGTCTGATAACTGCAGAGCTAATCCTGCTAGCTGCTGAGTATCCTGTGCAGGTGGAAAGCCACCTCAGTGCGCACAGATGTGCCACCTCTTGCAGTAACTGGCTCATTCATAGCCCAAGTTAACATTTTCAGTGTTTTTCCAAAGATGAATTGGAAGGCTTGTGATTTTTGCAAGCATTGCCCTTTGCTGTAATACTCACCCTCAAAGGGAGGCAGGGTATAACTTTGCATTTGATTCTGCATAGAAAAGATCATGTCCGTTGTATCTAGATGAAAGATTAGAAACATCTGAGAACTAGTAGCAGGCAGCTGAGGCATCCCTAAATTTCACAGAGACTTATGCAAGTGAAACATACAATAGAGCTCTGTCATGTTTTCCCTACCTCCCCTGCTCAGTGGCACATGCACATCAAAGCTGCCCCCACCACTAATCCCCTTGCCTGTGTCCGGAGCTCTACCCAGCAGAGGTGAGAAGAGACATCACAGAAAGAAAATGCAGTTTATGTGATTCAGATTTGTTTTCAGCCAGCAGCGTGAATATGGCGTGACTCCTTTGAAATCAGCAGTGTCACTCAATGGCTCTCAGCCTTCCCAAACAACTGTCCCCCTTTCAGGAGTCAGATTTGCCTTGCCTATCGCAAGCATCACCTCACTTAAAAACAACTTGCTTAAAAATCAGACATCAAAATACAAAGTGCCACCACCACCCTGTTACTGAAAGCATGCTGACTTTCTCCTTTTTACCACATAATAATACATGGATTGCCAGATAAATAGTGTAGAGGTATTTCAAGGTATAATATATGCAGCAATATAAACGAGTCGTATGAAATTTTCATTTGGACTGACCTTGCTAGTGCTTTTTATGTAGCCTGCTGTAAAAGGAAGCAAATATCAGCCTGAGTTGATATATCTGTTGGAAGATCACTGCCTACCCCCAATGACACATGCACCCCTGCCTGACAATCACTGGCAAACTGGTTCTGTGGGCTTGCACTAAAACCGGTGTTACCTCAGGAGTATGGGCAACAAGGGAAATAGAACTGCGAATTAGGGAAAAGTCACCACTGTCTCAGAGTGATGTACAACCCATCTCTACCTCCTTCTTGTTACAACTGGAATAAGCACCTCACATTGTGTATCCCTCCCCAGTGTGGTGCGGATCAGAAGGATGAGACACAAAAGGATTAGGTGCAACCAAGGTCAGTGTATCGAAGGGATTCGATGACAGCATTTGGGGAAATGGAGTTACAAACTTTGGGCTAATGTAAAGCCCTTGAGGAGGAACACGAGGGACCCCAAACAAGGGATGTCAGCCCCTGGGCCAATCTTCTGCACTAGGACTCAGGATCGATGGTAAGTAAACTTCTCTCTCTCCTTTCGCTAGGGAACAGGTGATGTTCTCCAGAGCAATAGTATGAGCTGCCTGGGGATCCTGCCAGTGCACACGCTGTCCCTAAGGGTGGCTAAAGGCAGAACACAAACGCAGACCCACCCCACACTGCCCCTGAGGGTGGCTAAGGGCAGCAAGTGAACACAGACCCGCCCCGCACTGCCCCTGAGGGTGGCTGAGGGCAGCAAGTGAACACAGACCCGCCCCGCACTGCCCCTGAGGGTGGCTAAGGGCAGCAAGTGAACACAGACCCACCCCATACTGCCCCTGAGGGTGGCTAAGGGCAGTACACGAACGCAGACCCGCCCTGCACTGCCCCTGAGGGTGGCTAAGGGCAGCACGTGAACACAGACCCGCCCTGCACTGCCCCTGAGGGTGCCTAAGGGCAGCACGTGAACGCAGACCCGTCCCGCACTGCCCCTGAGGGTGGCTAAGGGCAGCACGCGAACACAGACCCGCCCCGCACTGCCCCTGAGGGTGGCTGAGGGCAGTACATGAACGCAGACCCGCCCTGCACTGCCCCTGAGGGTGGCTAAGGGCAGTACACGAACGCAGACCCGCCCTGCACTGCCCCTGAGGGTGGCTAAGGGCAGTACACGAACGCAGACCCGCCCTGCACTGCTCCTGAGGGTGGCTAAGGGCAGTACACGAACGCAGACCCGCCCTGCACTGCCCCTGAGGGTGGCTAAGGGCAGTACACGAACACAGACCCGCCCCGCACTGCCCCTGAGGGTGGCTAAGGGCAGTACACGAACGCAGACCCGCCCCGCACTGCCCCTGAGGGTGGCTAAGGGCAGTACACGAACGCAGACCCGCCCTGCACTGCTCCTGAGGGTGGCTAAGGGCAGTACACGAACGCAGACCCGTCCCGCACTGCCCCTGAGGGTGGCTAAGGGCAGTACACGAACACAGACCCGCCCTGCACTGCCCCTGAGGGTGGCTAAGGGCAGTACACGAACACAGACCCACCCTGCACTGCCCCTGAGGGTGGCTAAGGGCAGCACGTGAACACAGACCCGCCCTGCACTGCCCCTGAGGGTGGCTAAGGGCAGTACACGAACGCAGACCCGCCCCGCACTGCCCCTGAGGGTGGCTAAGGGCAGTACACGAACGCAGACCCGCCCCGCACTGCCCCTGAGGGTGGCTAAGGGCAGTACACGAACACAGACCCGCCCCGCACTGCCCCTGAGGGTGGCTAAGGGCAGTACGCGAACACAGACCCGCCCCGCACTGCCCCTGAGGGTGGCTAAGGGCAGTACATGAACGCAGACCCGTCCCGCACTGCCCCTGAGGGTGGCTAAGGGCAGTACGCGAACACAGACCCGCCCCGCACTGCCCCTGAGGGTGGCTAAGGGCAGTACACGAACACAGACCCGCCCCGCACTGCCCCTGAGGGTGGCTAAGGGCAGTACATGAACGCAGACCCGCCCCGCACTGCCCCTGAGGGTGGCTAAGGGCAGTACGCGAACACAGACCCGCCCCGCACTGCCCCTGAGGGTGGCTAAGGGCAGTACACGAACACAGACCCGCCCCGCATGGTCACTGGGGTACACTGCAAGCGCTGCAGCTGCGCAGAGCCTGAGAGAGTTTTTGGCGGGAAAGCTCTGAGGAGATGGAACCCTCAGGATGTTCTCTGGCGGGAAGCACCAGATCGATCCGGTTCGGTCTGGCACAGTCCAGACCCACAGGCCCAATGTGGCTTGTGCAAGAACAATGTGGAGTTTATGGCCACAGTCTCTGGACTCCATTTTGATGTCACAAAGGGGTGCTCATGGTATATGGAACCCACAGCAATTCATATTATGAATTCACACCAGAATGAATTTAATCCCAGCACTGGCTACATGCAAAAGGGGTTGAAACAACCGAGCCATGGTGGGTTATTTGGGAATGAGGCAATACACTAAAATATTTGTAAAAGAAGAAATTGAGTGTATCCTGCTGGACTGGGGTGAGTCAAGTCAAACAGCAGGACTTTGAGTCTGACTGACAGATGCCAGCTGTTATGAATTAACTTATTGAATTAGGCTGATGTTCCAGCAAATGGGAATCTCTGCAAAAAGGCAATGGATGAGGTTTATAAGAACACTTACCTTTGGCTCAACTCTGGCTTCCATGGGTGCAGAATTAGATCTGCTCTGCACAATTCTGAAAATCCAGCCATTGTTTCATGTTTACCTGAAGAAAAAGAGTTATGATCATTTTAAACCTAATTCAAAATATTTGCCACACTTTGAATAAATGTTATTAGCTATCCCAGGGTAAATGCATAGTCACTCCACTCATTTTAAATGACCTATTTCCAGATATGAGAACAGAATTAGGTTCCTTTTGCCTTTCTGGTTTTCAGGAATATTGTTTTGAAAACAATACTTTCTTGCCATTTAAGGTAGTGTATTTTACAGTGAGCATGACACCCAGTGGGGAACCAAATAATCACAGTCTGTTTAAGATTGATCAACAGATGCTTAGCTATAAAATAAAAATAGCAATGCTGCTTCAATATCTCTGGTAATTTACAATCCAATCATGCTAAAAATGTAGATAATCAAACTATATATGTGGATATCTCTTGGGGAAAAAATAAGACATTTCTGAAACCTTGCTCACATATTTCTAAACTGTATGAGCTGTCCAGTAGCTTTCCCATGAAATTGTCTCTTTGTACAACTCTTTTTATTGTGTGCTTGTTTGGGTCTTTTATTTAGATGATAACAGAAATATTAGAAAAGGTCCAAAGAAGAGAAATTTTACAGCAAAACTGATAAGTGTGTAGCCATAAGACATTTGTTTAAATTAATTTGCCTGATTTCACTAATGTGTCAACTTACAGTCATTTTAACATTATAATATGAATCACTCATGTTCCAAAAGCTAACAGAGTTATGGGCACCCTAGAAATATTCTGATAGACAGAGCTAAGGCTGTTCTACACAGGGCTACAGGTTTAGTCTATAGATAGTCTTTGGGTATGTCTTATACTGCACCCTAAACTCAAAATAAGATACGCAATTTGCACTATGCAAATTGCATATCTGATTTTGATTTTATTTTGAAATAGACTATTTGGAAATTTGGCACATCTACGTGGCACCAAATTTTGAAATAAAATGCTATTTCGAGCCATCCCTTAACCCTCGTGCAACAAGGTTTACAGGGATGGCGAAACAGCGCATCTGTTATTTCGAAAAATATTTTGAAATTACGGGTACATTCCTTGGACGTGGGGTAGCTATTTCAGGATACCTCCAGTATCGTGAAACAGGCATGCAGTGTAGATGTACCCTTTCATCAGGTAAGGTTTGTACCGAACACAGACTGAGTATCAGGCAATGGGAGCTGGATCAGTGTGCTTTGCCGTTCACGGGCGCATTGGAATGGATTGAACTCTATGGGCCAGATTTCCAAGAGCTCAGACCCTAGTTAAACATTCAAATAAGGACCAGATTTCTCAGAATAATCAGTCCTCCAGCAGTTTCCATTCCATCTAGTTTTCAGAAGAGTTGAACACATCCTGAATGCTGAACTCTTAAAAAACTTGCTCACAATGGTGTGTGCTAAGTTCTTCTGAAAATTTGGCCATAAATCACTGCTGCTGAAATGCATCTGTTTCTGGACTGGAGAAATACTGCTATCCTTTGAAAACCACTGTATTTTTTGGGGGTGTGCAGGTGGAGAATGACTTCTTCAGTGAGCTACAGAAGGAATTTGATTTACGTGAGGTATATTTCAGTGATGGGCAACCTACGTTAGTGAATGGGCCGCAAAAGTGGCCCTCCTTCATCTCCCTGGGCTGCAATATTGTTGTAACCAAGATGGTCTCCCAGGATAGGGTAATTTTACTAACTGAGCTTGCCGAGAATTTGTGGGGTTGCTGACTGAATGGTAGCAGCGCTTTGATTGGATGCAAAGGGAGCCCTGGCTCTCACAGTCAATGTTGTGTGCAATCAGCACGCACCTCACTTCACGTGCCCTGGCTTTACGTGGATAGAAACCAGCAGAATTTGGCAACCCTGCATGCGAGCAACAGTAAACAAAATGCCTCATGGGCCACACACAGAACTTCAAAGGGCCGCATGCAGCCCGGGGGCTGCAGGTCGCCCACCACTGATATGTTTCCTTCTGTTGAGATGTGATGGGTACACACTCCTACTCTGCAGAAAGTAATATGGATGATATAATGGTCAGGCACTTGCTTTTATCATTATCCCTCCTGTTGAGACACTGGGCTGACTCAGTAGGAAACATGCCTACTGACGAATGACCAACACCATTTTTGTAGCACCAGGGTTCTATTCAGATGTCTCTCATCCCAGTATCGAGCAGGCCTAGCCTTGCTTAGGCTGGGAAAACTGCTCACAGTGGAGCAATTAAAATCAACGTTTATGAGGACTAGAGGACACCAAATGAAATTAATGGGTAGCAGGTTTAAAACTAATAAGCGAAAGTTTTTCTTCACACAGCGCATAGTCAACCTGTGGAACTCCTTGCCAGAGGAGGCTGTGAAGGCTAGTACTATAACAGAGTTTAAAGAGAAGCTAGATAATTTCATGGAGGTTAGGTCCATAAAAGGCTATTAGCCAGGGGATAGAAATGGTGTCCCTGGCCTCTGTTTGTCAGAGGCTGGAGAGGGATGGCAGGAGACAAATTGCTTGATCATTGTCTTCAGTCCACCCCCTCCGGGGCACCTGGTGCTGGCCACTGTCAGCAGACAGGCTACTGGGCTAGATGGACCTTTGGTCTGACCCAGTACGGCCATTCTTATGTTCTTACGTTATGTTAATAGATTTGCTTTGTCACAGATTTGACAACAGTTTTCATGACCTAGTGTTTATTTTCACCGGGCAGTCTCCTTCCTCATTCACAATACAGAAAATGCAGGTCTTCTGATTTTATCCCGGGGAATTCCGTGCTTCTGTGATCCTGTGCATGTACACCGTTCATGTCCCTCCAGCAGATTTTATTTTTCTCTGCAGAATATAGATTCTGCTGGTGTCACACTGCAGATACACCTTTCACCCACCAGGGACTGCTGTGGGGCCAGGAGGGAGGTCAGCCAGCTGGTGGAGGGGCTGTGTTCCTCACAACAGGGCCAGGTGAAAAGAACAGGGCATACATGGTTCCTGGGGTGGGAATCGCAGACTGGGATTCAGAAGGGATAGTGTAGGGGACAGAGATTGGGGCATGGGCTCAGAAGCTAGTGGGGTGACGGCATAGAGCCAGGGGCTGAATGGAAGGTGCACACACACGGGGACCGGGATAGGGGCGCAGGGCCCCATAGGGACAGGGAGTGCAGGGACACATGGGGACTGGGATAGGGGCACAGGACCCCATAGGGACAGGGAGTGCAGGGACACATGGGGACTGGGATAGGGGCACAGGGCCCCATAGGGACAGGGAGTGCAGGGACACATGGGGACTGGGATAGGGGCACAGGACCCCATAGGGACAGGGAGTGCAGGGACACATGGGGACTGGGATAGGGGCACAGGGCCCCATAGGGACAGGGAGTGCAGGGACACATGGGGACTGGGATGGGGCACAGGGCCCCATAGGGACAGGGAGTGCAGGGACACATGGGGACTGGGATAGGGGCACAGGACCCCATAGGGACAGGGAGTGCAGGGACACATGGGGACTGGGATAGGGGCACAGGACCCCATAGGGACAGGGAGTGCAGGGACACATGGGGACTGGGATAGGGGCACAGGGCCCCATAGGGACAGGGAGTGCAGGGACACATGGGGACTGGGATGGGGCACAGGGCCCCATAGGGACAGGGAGTGCAGGGACACATGGGGACTGGGATAGGGGCACAGGGCCCCATAGGGACAGGGAGTGCAGGGACACATGGGGACTGGGATGGGGCACAGGGCCCCATAGGGACAGGGAGTGCAGGGACACATGGGGACTGGGATAGGGGCACAGGGCCCCATAGGGACAGGGAGTGCAGGGACACATGGGGACTGGGATAGGGGCACAGGGCCCCATAGGGACAGGGAGTGCAGGGACACATGGGGACTGGGATAGGGGCACAGGGCCCCATAGGGACAGGGAGTGCAGGGACACATGGGGACTGGGATAAGAGTGCAGGGACTCATGGGGATGAAGGTAAAGGGGCTGCAGCAGAAACCCAGGAGGACAGGGAGTACAAGTGCATATGGGGGCATGGCAGATGTGCCTGACTGAATGGGAAAGGCTAAGGGTGAGCCAGGGCCTGCATGGGCGAGGCTTCCCAAATACCTAACAATCCCTCAAAAAAAAAAAAAAGTTTCCGTACATATCCCACCCATACCCAACAGTCCTCCGGGTTCACTCCCAAATCCGTTCCCTCTCCCTCACCTCTACTCCATGACCCTTAGTCCCCTAAGCATTTGCACTACTTCTGAGGAGTGCAGGAAATAGGTGTCAGCATTTTAACTTGAATTGTTACTCAAAGTTCTGTAGTAACATCGAATCATAGAACACTAGAACTGGAAGGGACCTTGAGAGGTCAAGTCCAATCCCCTACCCTCAGGGCAGGACCAAGCACCATCTAGACCATCCCTGACAGGTGTCTGTTCAACCTGCTCTGAAATATCTCCAGGGATGGAGATTCCACAACCTTCCTAGGCAACTTATTCCAGTGTTTAACCACCCTGACAGGTAGGAAGTTTTCTATATTGTCCAGCCTAAACCTTCCTTGCTGCAATTTAAGCCCATTGCTTCTTGCTCTATCTTCAAAGGCCAAGGAGGACAATTTTCCCTCTCCTCCCTGTGATAGATACCCTTATAGATACCTGAAACCACTATCATGTCCCATTTCAGTCTTACCTTTTCCAAACTAAACAAGCCCAATTCTTTCAGTCTTCCCTCAGAGCTCATGGTTTCTACACCTGTAATCTTTTGTTGCTCTTCTCTAGACTTCCTCCAATTTCTCCACGTCTTTCCTGAAATGTGGCACCCAGAACTGGACACAATGCTCCAACTGAGGCCTAATCAGCGCAGTGTAGAGCGGAAGAATGACTCCTCCTGTCTTGCTCACAACACTCCTGTTAATCAAGTCCAGAATCAAGTTTGCTTTTTTTGCAACAGTATCACACTATTGACTCATATTTAGTTTGTGGTCCACTCTGACCCCTAGATTCCTTTCTGTAGGGCTCCTTCCTAGACAGTCGCTTCCCATTCTGTGTGTGTGAAACTGATAGTTCCTTCCTAAGTGGAGCACTTTGCATTTGTTCTTATTAAGCTTCATCCTATTTACCTCAGACCATTTCTCTACGTTGTCCAGATCATTCTGAATTATGACTCTATCCTCCAAAGCACTTGCATCCCCTCCCCACTTGGTAACATCTGCAAACTTAATAAGCGCCCTCTCCATGCCATCATCTAAATCAGGGGTGGGAATAATTTCAGAAATTTTTGAAGTGGCCCGGGGCCACCCCCAGAAGGGGCAGGGCAGGGAAATTTCCTCCTTCCCCACCTACAGACCCTGATTGGCCTGGGGGTAGGAGCATGCAAAGTCTTTGCTCCCCCACAGAGAGACCTGCCAGCACTTCTGAACATCTGGCAGTTCCCTCTAGGTTCCTGTGCCCCTGGCTGTGGGAGGAGACTTTGCGTGCTCCCCCCTGCTGCCCCCAGGTCAATCAGGGCCTAGGGAGGGGGAGGATGTGAAGTCTCTTGCTCCCTGCCACCGCCCTGCACAGCAGCTGGCGGTTGATTTTAAGTGTTGAGCCCCTTGCAGGGTGGGAGGAGACTTTATGTGCTGCCCCCGCCCTCAAGCCCTGATTGGCCTAGGGGCAGGGGGAAGTACAAAGTCTCCTCCCACCCTGCCCCCATCCTGCACAGAGTGTGAGGTGCTTAGAAGCACCGTGCCCCTCGCAGGGCGGGAGGAGACTTCACGCACTCCTCTACTCCTGGGCTAATCAGGACTTGGGGGCGGGGGGCGTGCGTGAAGTTTCCTTCCACCCTGCCAGGAGGGGTGGCACTTCTAAGCACCATGCATTCCTTGCAGGGCGGGAGCAGGGTGGGAGCAGACTTTGTGCGCTTCCCCCTGCCTCGAGGCCCTGATTGGCCTAGGGACGGGGGGAGCGGCAGGGCCTCCGTGGGCAGGATTAACTTGCTTCGCAGGCCAGATCTGGCCCACAGATGGCCTTTTGCCCACCCCTGATCTAAATCATTGACTCATAGACTTTAACGTCAGAAGGGACCATTATGATCATCTAGTCTGACCCCTGCACAATGAAGGCCACAGAATCTCACCCAGAATCTCCTAGAATAATCCTCTCACCTATATCTCAGATATAGAAGTCCTCAAATGGTTAAGGACCCCAAGATGCAGAGAATCCTCCAGCTGTGATCTGTGCCCCATGCTACAGAGGAAGGCGAAAAAACTCCAGGGCCTTGGCCAATCTACCCTGGAGGAAAATTCCTTCCTGACCCCAAATATGGCGATCAGCTGAACCCTGAGCATGTGGGCAAGACTCACTAGCCAGACACCCAGAAAAAAGTTCTCTATAGTAACTCCTGTCATCCCACCATTGGCCTATTTACCACTGATAGTAAAAGGTCAATTAGTTACCAAGATCATGTTATCCCATCAAACCATCCCCTTCATAAACCCATCTAGTTTAATCTTGAAGCCAGATAGGTCTTTTCCCCCCACTACTTCCCTTGGAAGGCTGTTCCAGAACTACACTTCTTTGATGGTTAGAAACCTTCGTCTAATTTTGAGTCTAAGCTTCCTAATAGCCAGTTCATATCCATTTGTTCTTGAGTCCACATTGGTATTGAGCTTAAATAATTCCTCTCCCTCCCTGGTATTTATCCCTCTAATATATTTAAAGAGAGCAGTTATGTCACCCCTCAGTCTTCTTTTGGTTAATGTAAGCAAGCCAAGCTCCTTGAGTCTCCTCGGATCATCCTAGTGGCCCTTCTTTGTACCTGTTCCAGTTTGAATTCATCCTTCTTAAACATGGGAGACCAGAACTGCACACAGTATTCCAAATGGGGTCTCACCAATGCCTTGTATAAGAGCACTAACACCTCCTTATTTCTACTAGAAATACCTTGCCTAACGCATCCCAAGACCGTATTAGCCTTTTTCACAAACATGTCACAATGGCGGCTCATAGTCATCCTGTGGTCAACCAGGACTCCGAGGTCCTTCTCTTCTTCTGTTACTTCCAACTGATGTGTCCCCAGCTTATAACTAAAATTCCTGTTATTAATCCCTAAATACATAACTTTACACTTCTCACAATTAAAATTCATCCTATTGCTATCACTCCAATTTACAAGATCATCCAGATCTTCCTGTATGATATCCTGATCCTTTTCTGAATTGGCAATACCTCCCAACTTTGTGTCATCCGCAAACTTTATTAGCACACCCACTTTTGGTGCTGAGGTCAGTAATAAAAAGATTAAATAAGATTGGTCCCAAAACTGATCCCTGAGGAACTCCGCTAGTAACCTCCCTCCAACCTGACAGTTCACCTTTCAGTATGACCCGCTGTAGTCTCCCCTTTAACCAGTTGCTTATCCACCTCTCAGTTTTCATATTGATCCCCATCTTTTCCAATTTAACCAATAATTCTCCATGTGGTACTGTATCAAATGCCTTACTAAAATTGAGTAGATCAGATCCACTGCATTTCCTTTATCTAACAAATCTATAACTTTCTCAAAGAAGGAGATCAGGTTGGTTTGGCATGATCTACCTTTTGTAAAACCATGTTGTAATTTGTCCCAATTGCCATTAACCTCAATGTCCCTAACTAGTTTCTCTTTCAAAAATTTTTCCAAGATCTTGCATACTACAGGGCTACGTCTACATTGGCCCCTTCTCCGGAAGAGGCATGTTAATTTCCAACTTCAGAATAGGGAAATCCATGGGGGATTTAAATATCCCCCACGGGATTTAAATAAACATGGCACGATCCTCCGGAATAAAGCCCTTTTCCGGAGGATCTCTTATTCCTACTTTGAAGTAGCCAGTCTTTGAAGTAGTTTGAATTGAATTAGTTCACGATCACTCGAGCCACAGTTATCCCCTACAACCATTTCATCTATGAGGTCCTCACTACTCACCAAACCAAATCTAAAATAGCATCCTCCCTTATTGGTTCAGCAACTACTTGATGAAGGAATTCATGAGCTATCACATCTAAGAAAATCTGAGCCCTATTATTATTACTAGCACTTGTTCTCCAGTCTATATCTGGAAAGTTGAAGTCTCCCATGATTACACAGTTTCCATTAGTATTTAGTTCATTAAAAATATTAAAGAGGTCTCGATCCATATCCAGATTAGATCCCGGTGGTCTATAGCACACCCCAAGTACTATCCCATTGATGAAGATATTGAACAGAAGTGGTCCCAAAACAGACTCTTGCGTAACTCCACTTGTTCTGCCCTTCCAGCATGACAGTGAACCATTAATAACTACTCTCTGAGAACGGTTATATGCCTTGCAAGGAATCTTTTTTGTTGTCACTATTACTATAGAGATACTTGCTGACAGGTATTTTGAAATAAATTATCAGAGTGAGAGGAACTAACAGTTTGGTTGTGCGGTGGGTAGGGCTGACGCTTCTCTGTCTCCCCTCCGCCCATACATGGGAGATGCATAAAAACATACAGAAAAGAGACAGAATCACAGGCAGGTGAAAGGGACTGGCTGGAGATACCCGGCTCATCCAGGACTGCCCCAGCCCTCAGCCTGCCACCCCCCAGATGCCCTTTAGGGAGGACAGTGGGGCTTGTGGCTCCCCTCTATTCATTTGGGAACATTGCTGGCTGTTCCCTTTCATCAGGGAGTGCAGGGAAAGTGCACAGTTTGCTGCCTTTCTCACTCTGGCAGGGGAGCGCAGGGGGAGGCAAACCTGGACCTGCCCCAGCTGGGGGACATGAACCCCTCCCCCAGATATGCCCTGGAGCTGCAGTGGCCATGGAGAGGCACTTCTCACCTGGCCCCAAGCTGCTGCCGTGAGAGAGGCTGGGGTTTTCCTCTCACCCTGGGGGAGACTGCCTATTGATCCCAGAGCCAGCCAAAGGTACAGGCCAGCCAGGCTAACGCCTGGGGCACCCCATTATAGAGGGCGCCACACGGGGCTGCTGGGCCAGGCGGGTGCAGCATCATGCATGCGCTGGATACCTGGGGTGGCGCCATGCATGCGCCGGGTGCCCAGGAGTGGAGGGCCCCGCATGCCCGGGGTCAGGGCCGCGCATGCGTCACACTCCCAGGGGCAGCGCCACGCTCCCAGGCCCAGGGCGCACAAATAACTCTGGACGGCCCTGATTGAACCCCTCATCCCCATCCCCACCCCAGAGCAATGATTTAATTGATTGAGGGACCTGAGCAATGCTGGGTAAATTGTCTAGTCTAGTAATACGCATTTTAAGTCAGCATCAAACTGCATGCACAAAGCAACCAGAAACTGCCCTTTGCAATGGCAATGTCCTGGGGTCCTTGACAACCCTTCTTGCCTCCTGGATGGAACATAATGTTGGCCAAGAATGGGCTCAAAGTGGAGTAGTGATGGGGCTGCCCTTTGTTTGCCCTCTGTTTGCCAGCCTTCGGAGTGCCTGTCTCACCAGTAACCCGTCCATCCTCATGGAAAGGGCTTCACCAGGGCAAAGCCAGAGGCCTGGGGAACACTGGAATTGGGACAGGCTCATTCTGGGAAAAGAAAAATCTCCTCTCCTGCCCCCCAGACCTTTCCCGTCCCCAGCCTGCCCTTGCCTGAAGGCATCTGGGCTGGGACTAGGACTGGTGTCCCATTCCACTGAGAGGCTGCCAGTGGAATTCTTGTCTTTCTTTACAGACTTTTCTTTATTTTAAATTCTTTGTGTGTAACCATGTGTTCAGGGGAGTGTGTGTGTGTGTGTGTGCGTGCATGCGTGTGTGTGTGTGTGTGTGTGAGACCAAGTGTTGGGGGGAGCATGTCTGGGGCAGCATGTGTGTATGTGAGCGTGTCCATTTGTGGGTGTGTAGGGCTAGCTTTCCTTTGCTATTCATTGCCTTGCTTGTATCATATTTAGGGGTAACATAAGGAATGGGCCTCTAGGGCTAAGAACTTTGGCATTGATAAACAACCCAACACCACCTCTAAGTTTTAGGGAATGGGAAGTAGTGTGTAGGGGGGAATTTTGTCCATACTGACTTCTGCCAACCACGGAAACATGAGTAACACCAGCTTCTGGAAAGAACATCCAACCACAAGAGTGTGCTGCCAATGAACTGCAATTGAAATCAGTAATATACTAATCTGGACAAGGAGGACACCCTTAACATGAGTAGATGGAGGAAATACAAGGAAAAGGGGGAAATCTCCTATTGAATATGTACCGGATACAGTAGCCTAAGTGTAACACCTTCCACGCCAGCCTAGAAGCAGTAGAAAGAGATGTAGGCTTGGGAGGGCCAGAATGATGGCTGCTGGAGAAGATGAGGAAGGTGATGCTGATGAGGAGGAGAATGGCTGACACTGCAGGATGTTCTGCATAGGATGGTATAAGTATGGATGTCCGGATCTACTCTCCGCATTAGCTCCATCTGCCTTGCTGAGTTAGAGTGGGAGGGACTTTGCTAAATGTGTTAATCCACTGTTTGTAAAGAGGGAAGGATTCCCATCGGGTGAGTGCTGTACCTGTGTGCATGGACATTCCCCGCTACACGGCACTGTAATAGTACTGCCCGGCTCGTGAGCCTGTGTCGGGGCAGTGTGTGTGTGTGTGTGTGTGTGTGTGTGTGTGTGTGTGTGTGTGTGTCCATTTGGTGTGTGAGCCTGTGTCGGAGCAGTGTGTGTGTGTGTGTGTGTGTGTGTGTGTGTCCATTTGGTGTGTGAGCCTGTGTCGGGGCAGTGTGTGTGTGTGTGTGTGTGTGTGTGTGTGTGTGTCCATTTGGTGTGTAAGCCTGTGTCGGGGCAGTGTGTGTGTGTGTCCCTGTGTTGGTGCAGTGTGTGTGTGTGTGTGTGTGTGTCCATTTGGTGTGTGAGCCTGTGTCTGAGCAGTGTGTGTGTGTGTGTGTCCATTTGGTGTGAGCCTGTGTCGGGGCAGTGTGTGTGTGTGTGTGTGTGTGTGTGTGTGTGTCCATTTGGTGTATGAGCCTGTGTCGGAGCAGTGTGTGTGTGTGTGTGTGTGTGTCCATTTGGTGTGTGAGCCTGTGTCGGGGCAGTGTGTGTGTGTGTGTGTGTCCCTGTGTTGGTGCAGTGTGTGTGTGTCCATTTGGTGTGAGCCTGTGTCGGGGCAGTGTGTGTGTGTGTGTGTGTGTGTGTGTGTGTGTGTGTCCATTTGGTGTATGAGCCTGTGTCGGAGCAGTGTGTGTGTGTGTGTGTGTGTGTCCATTTGGTGTGTGAGCCTGTGTCGGGGCAGTGTGTGTGTGTGTGTGTGTGTGTCCCTGTGTTGGTGCAGTGTGTGTGTGTCCATTTGGTGTGAGCCTGTGTCGGGGCAGTGTGTGTGTGTGTGTGTGTGTGTGTGTGTGTCCATTTGGTGTGTGAGGCGCCGTCTGATCTTCCGCAGCGCCTGTCCCGGGCAGAGTCCCACACCCTGGTCCCTCCAGCCTCTCCCAGCCGAGAAGCCGCGCCACAGCCCAGCGCAGCAGCTTTTCGGGCGCCGGGCAGCGAGCACCTCCCTGGGGAGCCGCTCCGCGCTCAGCACCTCGGAGAGCTCCGTGCGCCCCGGGGGCGGTCGGCCCCTCCGGCCACAGGCGGCAAAGGCGGAGGGGACTGGCCAGCCCGCCCTCCTTGCGCGCAGGCTTGGCACCTGCGGCCAACCAACAGTCCAGGGGAGGCGCCTCCGTGACTGCTCCCCTGATAAAAGCGCCTCGCAGCCGGCCAGCCGGGGTCCTGCCAGCGCGTTCCGGCGCCCAGCTTTGCGCTCCAGCCTGCCCCCTCTCCAGGACACCCGCCGGCCTCACCGGGGACCCAGATGCGCCCCCAGCTGCAGCCCGTCTAGGCTGCGCCCTAGTCGCCCGCCCGCGTTGCCTCCGGTGGGGCCATGCTCTCGGCCCGCGGCGAGGCGCCCCCCAAGGCCGGCGGGGCGGCGTGGTTGGAGCGGGACCCGGCCAACGCCACGGCCTGGGAGCTGCAGATCTTCCGCACCCGGAGGAGATGGCGGTACCGGCGCGCACCGCCCTGGCGCTGCGGATCCTGGTCGCCGCCGTCTATCTGGACGTGTGCGCCCTGGGTACTGGAGGCAACGTGTTGGTGCTGCCCGGGCGACTGCGCTCCCGCCTCGGTGCGCAACCTGGCGCCCACCGACCTGGAGTTCGCGCTGACCCTACCCTTCTAGGCAGCCGAGACGGGGCTGGATTTCCACTGGCCCTTGGACGGCAAGCTCTGCGTCCTGGTGGTCTCCGCGGCGGTGCTCCATCATGTACGCCAGCACCTTCGGCCTGGCTGCGCTGCGCTACCGCTCCATAGCCCGCACCCCCCTCAGGGTGGCTGTGTCTAGACTACATACCTCTGTCCTCAGAGGCATGTAGATTAGACACATAGGCAAAGTCAAATGAAGCCGCGATTTAAATGATCGCGGCTGAGCCAACAAACAGCTGATCAGCTGTTTGTGGGCTCGGGCGCTAGTCTGGACGTTCCCCCTGTCGACATCAAAGCCCTTTGTCGGTAAACCTCATCCCACGAGGAATAACGGGGCTGCCAAACAAAGGGCTTTGATGTCGGCTGGGGAGCGTCCAGACTAGGGCGCTGAGCAGACAAACAGCCGATCAGCTGTTTGTCGGCGGGGAAGCCATGTAAATTTAAATGAAGCTGCGATCATTTAAATCGCGGCTTCATTTGACTTTGCCAAAACAACAAATCTACATACCCGGTATGTCTACACTACAGCACTAATTCGAACTAAGCTAATTTGAATTAGCGCAGCTAGACCTAAAAACTAGTTTGAATTAGCGTTTTGCTAATTCGAACTAGCATGTCCACATTGAGTGGACCCTGAACCGGGGTTAAGGATGGCCAGAAGCAGTGCTGGCAGGGCATCAGAGTAGGACTTAGAGCGTGGAGATGCTGTCTCAGGCTAGCCGAGGGCTGTGCTTAAAGGGACCCGACCCCCACCCCGGACAGACAGTTCTCAGGGGTGTCCCACTTGCAAAGCAGTCCTGGCTTGGTGTGCCCAGAGTACCCACACTGGGCACATCACAGCACTCGGCCATCAGCCCGGCTGCACTTGCCGCAGGCTGCCATCTGGGGAGAGGGGGCAATTGGGGGGCTGCAGGAGAGGTTCCACCCCCAGAAGCCCACAGAGCCAGCCCAGTCCTCCCCATTGGGGTCTCGTACCCCATTCCTCCCTCACCTCTTTCCACTTACCCCTCCCTAGCCCCCCTTCCTGATGTACAAAATAAAGGACAATTGTGTTCAAAAATAGAATCTCTCTTTATTGAACAAAACTGGGGGAGACTGGGAAAAGGAGGTGGGAGAGGGGAAGAGAGAGGGTGAGAGAGAGGAGGGCAACTACAATGATGAGGGGTTTGGAACAGGTCCCATAGGAAGAGAGGCTAAAGAGACTGGGACTTTTCAGCTTAGAAAAGAGGAGATGGAGGGGGGATATGATAGACGTCTATAAAAGCACGAGTGGGGTGGAGAGGGTGCATACAGAAAAGTTCTTCATTAGTTCCCATAATAGAAGGACTAGAGGACACCAAAGGAAAGGAATGGGTAGCAGGCTTCAAACTAATAACAGAAAGTTCTTCTTCACAAAGCAAAGAGTCAACCTGTGGAACTCCTTGCTGCAGGAGGCTGTGAAGGCTAGAACTAGAACAGAGTTTAAAGAGAAGTGAGATCAATTCATGGAGGTTGGGTCCATGGAGTGGTATTAGCCAGGGGGTAGGAGTGGTGTCCCTGCCCGAAGTTTGTGGAAGGCTGGAGAGGGATGGCACGAGACAAATGGCTTGGTCAATGTCTTTGGTCCATCCCCTCCAGGGTCCTTAGGGTTGGCTGCTGTTGGCAGACAGGCTACTGGGCTAGATGGTCCTTTGGTCTGACCCAGGACGGCCATTCTAAGCTCAGGGCTCACGGTCAGGGGTCTCAGTGGACCACCTTGATTTTCATGCAAACCTGCTCCTGGGTGGCCAGGCTGGTAGCTCTCCTGCCCTAGATGGCCGCTTTCCTGTGCCTAATGCGGAGGTCGTGGACAAGGTCCACGATGTCTGCACTGGACCAGGTGGGTGCCTGCCTCTTGCGGTCCTGGGCAAGCTCCCGGGAGCCGCCATCCTGGTCCCGGGAATAGGGGGAGGGCTGGGTGGCATCGGGTGGGTGGCTCGATCCGTGCCAGGTGCAGGGTCTGCTGGCTGTGTGCTGGCAGGCTTGCACCTGGCATGGGCACTGTAGCCAGCCCGTGCCCCTTTAAGGGCTCCGGGGCCGGGAGGGGGGCAGACGAGTTTCCCTGGTGTTGGCCAGAGCGGCCACCAGGGAAAGCTGGGGAGGGCTACCTCCCACTAGTTCGAATTAAGGGGCTACACAGCCCTTAATTCAAACTAGTAAATTCGAACTAGGCTTAATCCTCATGGAATGAGGTTTACCTAGTTCGAACTAAGCGCTCCGCTAGTTCAAATTAAGTTCGAACTAGTGGAGCGCTAGTGTAGCGCCTAGCAAAGTTAATTTGAACTAAGGTCTGTTAGTTCGAATTAACTTTGTAGTGTAGACATACCTTCAGTGCGCAGCTCTGGGCCGCCGCCGGCTTGGCCAAGCTGACCGCTGTGCTCTTCGCTGCTGTGAGCCACGTGGCCGCCAGCCACTCTGCCTGCTGTGCCATCCCCGTTGGCCGGCCCTGGCTGGCCCTCTACCACCTGCAGAAGGTGCTGCTGGCCTTCCTGCTGCTGCTGGCCACCCTGGCCCTCTGCTATCTGCTGCTGCGATGCCTGGGCAGTGCCGGCCGTGGGGCGCCCAGGTTACCCACCCCTTCACCATGGCGGTCCACACCAGCATAAATTGCCTAGGGAGGTTGTGGAATTTCCATCATTAGAGCTATTTAAGAGCAGGTTAGACAGACACCTGTCAGAAATGGTCTAGACCAGGGCTACTCAACATGTGGCCCACGGCCTGTTTCTTTATGGCCCACGGTGCAGTTTGGATTTACCTGGCGCTTAACACAGGTGGAATCCTTTGAACATGGCCTCCACTGGGAACATGCTCCATTGAAAGACGCAAGCAGATGTGTTGGCTGAGTGTACAGATGGGTACAAGATGTCGGCGTTTCTAGCCCCCACGTAGGAGGTACTGGGAGAACCAGGGCATCATGGGAAGTGCTTTGTATTCATGCCCATCAGTGTGAAAGAAGCAATTTGCATATATTTGGATATATATGCATTTATATGCAACCACACTTAAGTTGTGCTCCTCATCATGTTCTGAGTGTATCATTGTGGCCCTTGGGGCTTCCAAAGTTGAGTAGCCCTGGTCTAGACAGTGCTTGGTCCTGCCATGGGGGCAGGGGACTGGACTCGATGACCTTCTGAGGTTCCTTCCAGTTCTAGTGTTCTGTGATTTTATATGCATAGAATCAGAGGGCTGTGTCCTGCCTGACCCACAGTCAACACAACAGGAAAAATGTTGCCAAGAAGCATCCTGTGTGTCCCGCACAGCCTGGAATCCTAGAATTCAAGACCAGAAAGAACTACGAGGAAGACTGACCTCCCGTGTTTCATAGGCCACCAACACCCCCTAGCATTCCCATGTGAAACCCAACGGCTAGAAGGAGACCAAAGTCTGTGATTCTTTGTCACGGGCCGAGCACGAGGGTGTGAGCACACCACTGTCCAAAGCCCCTGCAGTGCCAGGGACACGATCCAGAGAGCTCCACTCTCATAATCCTGGCAAGTAACCTGCATGCTGCTGAAATCCCCACAGTCTGACCTGGAGGAAAATCCCTTCCCAACTCCAATTAGGGCGATCAGTCACTGTGAACCGTCCAGTTGAACACCTGACAGCAAGAATGCTTGCTGCCTCCTCAGAGCCCTGGCCCTCCTCATCCCATCTCACACCTCCACTGTGGTCATCCCTGATGCTTCAGAGGAAGAAGATAAAAGCTCTGCCAGAAGACAGGGAGGAAAGGAGGAGGAAAAATCCCTTCCCGACCCCTGCCCAGGGCTGGCTGAAACTCTGAAGGATGAACTTTAGGAACATAGGATGTACACTGAAAGAGCATCCGGGGGTTGCTGAACCCTGCTGCCCATCATTGGGGGTTGCCAATCATAGACTAAAATAAGACAAGATTCAGTCCTCTGCAGATGGCCAGGACAAGGGCTAGGTACCACTTCTACCTTGTCTTGGCTCTTTGCAGGGCCTGGATTTCTCCAAATGCCTGGAGGTGGGCTGCATGGTAAAAAGGCAGGGGAAGAGCCCTGCATGAATACAAAATTGGTATCTGCATCCACGTTTGCAGATCAGGATATGGATACCCACGAGTCTATAGCAGATCTCCACAAATGTGCAGGCTTCTAGATACAAAATTGGTTTACATGTCTGTATCTGTATCTGCAAAAATGAGCGATGGATATCTGCAGCCACATCCAGGGATGTGAATACTTGCAGCTATGAAGTGGATAGCCACAGATTTGCGGGGCTCTAGGTATGGGATTAGGTGGGGTAGGGAACAGATATCCCACAATCTGACCAATGCAGGTGGCAGTAAACAAAAGCACTGGCCATCAGCTATTCAGAGCACGCTGGCTCTCCTGGAAATATCTGAATGATTTCAAATACAAATTCTTAGATCTCTTAGGCCTAAAATATAAATAAGAACCATCCTCCTACAGCCCTTTAGCTGTATTACCACCAACATAGCTGTAAAGCACCTTTTATTGGGAACCCTCCAAAAGCACTTTACAAGTTGATGAACAAGCTGGGGATGAACAGATCACCAGGCTTACCTGAATGCCCACCAGGGAACCGGTTGGTTAACCATCCCTGTTCAAACCCTGATACAGGCAGCTGTGACACGCCCAAAGAGACCCTGCCCAAAGCAACCCCCTCCTGTGGTGGCCAAGACACTGGGCCCCGGACCCCATGGTAGTCAGCATGGAGCAGCTCCCACCCATGGCTG
Organism: Pelodiscus sinensis; assembly: GCF_052426305.1. Classification (NCBI taxonomy): domain Eukaryota; kingdom Metazoa; phylum Chordata; order Testudines; family Trionychidae; genus Pelodiscus; species Pelodiscus sinensis. The sequence continues at coordinate 45,293,629 of NC_143065.1, read as the reverse complement.
CCCATCTGGCCACTGGGACCAGCTTGGAGCAGCCCTCTGGCCGTGGTGGGCCTGGCTGGAGCATCCCCCAGTGTGCCTGGCGGGCAGGCCCCTCCCACACATAGGCAATGGGACGGCAGGCTGGGCTGGACCCTAGACTCAGCTGCTCTGCACCAGCTCTCCAATGGTTAACTGGTTAAACAGCATCTTTTTAATACAGGGGTGGCCAGCCTGTGGTTCCAGAGCCACACGTGGCTCTTCAGCAGTGAATAGGTGGCTCCTTAGGTACCAAATCCAGGGATGGAGCTACAGCTGCCAACTTTCCACTGGGCTGCAGGGTGCTCTCTGTTCCACCCCCAGCTTTGCCCTAGGCGCTGTCCCCCTCCAACCCTTTCGCCTAGGATCCTGCCACTTCTTACCCTCTCCACTGAGCCAGTCACACCCATGCTTCCCCTTCCCAGTGTCTCCCACTGAGAGAGCTTATCGCAGTGGGCAGGAGGAAAAGGAGGAGGCGGCACTGACCGGTGGGGCTGCCCATGGGGGGATGTGCTGAGAGTGGTGGTGGGGAGATGAGCAGGGCTGGTGCAGGGCCGGACTGAGGCATGGGCTAGCTGGGCAGCTGCCCGGGGTGCCAACTGATGAGGGGCGCCTGATGGTAGCTGTAAGGGGCGCGCGGTGTCCCTTACAGCTGCCATCAGGCGCCATGCGCCTGGCTCCCACAGTGCCGGCACCACGGCGCCAGCCAGCAGCTCCCTTCCCCCCACGGCCGTGGGGCCCTGCACTGCCCGGCGCATGCGCCAGCAACACTAGCCAGGCTGGGCTGGGCAGCGCATGAGCCATGTGCCCCGGGGGTGGGCCCCGGGCTGCGCGCCAGTGGCTGTGGCCAGCCCATGCATGCGCTGTGCACCCCAGGGGCAGGCCCGTGCTCCCTGGGAGGGCCCCACAGGTGGGCCCGCACATGCGCCGTGCACCCGGGGGCAGCACTGTGCGCCCGGGCCCGGGGTGCCAAAAGGGCTCTGGCTGGCCCTGGGCTGGTGACACAGAACGGTGGCTGTTTGTCCATGTGCAGTGGTACATTCTGGCTCCTTCTCAGGGTTAGGTTGGCCATCCTTGTTTTAAGTTTAACCTGTTATCTATTCTATGGGAATTTACATTTCTAGTACAAGCTGCAGGTTAACAGGGATCCATTACTGAAAAGCAGTCACCTCTGGTGTGAAGCATGGTAGCTGGCAGTGTGTGTGTGGGGGGGGGGAGTACAGCAAGACACACAACATTTCCTCACTATGATTAAGGGAACTCCTGCTTTCCAGCCATAATCCATTATTGTTGGATTCTAGAAATCAGCCCCCAATAATCAGCGTGTGCAATCAGGAAGATGAGCACTAAAATCACGGCACGATGCACACTGGGGTAGTTTAGGCCCCCAGCATGAAAAGTTAAGGGGTAGAATGCTCAGCTCCGGCCAGCAGGTATGCTAGGTAAGGGGGTGGGATAGAGAAGGGGAAACTCCATATGTTTTCATAGCATTTTGGACTTGTAGTCCCTGAAGCCCTCCTTAACCTGCCCTTAGGCTCTCTGCTTCCAGTTCCTTAGTGGTGATGGGAGAGGGGAGCTTCAGGGTGCCTCAGCCTGAAGACCAGCGTTCCTCAGTGCAGAGAGAGAAAAGTGTCTATTTCCTGCAGAGCTGGTGTCTTTAATTCACAGCTGGAACTTTTTTTTTTTTTTTTTGCTGGTGTGGGAGAAAAATCAAATAACTCCAATTGTGTCTAAGGGGGGACTGTGCAGGAAATCAAAACTCTCTAAAAGAAAACTGCTGTAAGGGTTAAAAGTTTTCCAGGCCTCTCTCCCTGTAAAAGAGAGAAATCATCTTAACTCTAATCAAGACCCTTACAATGCCTCCTACCTCAAGTTCATGGAGACTCCTAGTCTGTCACAAATTGCCATGTAAACTCTTATCTTTGTCACAGTTTGCCTTGTAGACTCCTCACTCAGGTTCTCATGTGCCTTTGTACTGTAAAACTTACTTCTAGCACTTCTGGTGTGAACAGAAACCTCACTTCTGCTGAGACTTTGATATGTTAAAGAAAACAATCAACAACTAAACTGTCTGAGCATACTGTATAAAGGATCCCTGAACCTGTCTCTCAGGGCTGCTGCTGCTCTCACTCTGGTAGCTGTCAGCCTGCATGCATGCATAATAAAGTTTTCCTTCTAGATTTCTCTCCTGCCTCACTGCTTTGACCTCCAGCCTCGGACCCTTCTGGGGGTTCTGTACCCCAGGGGAGTGAGATTTCCCCAACACAGGTTTAATCAGTCATGGTATATTTTGACATCACTGGAGTCTATGGGCAGCAGCAGGAGCAGTGAGATATTATCTAGTAAAACTGTAAGGTACCGAACACAGGGTGCACCCAGCACACTGCTAAATCTGCCCACACAGCCATCAACCCCTGGATATTTAATATCTTAAGGGATTTACATTTACTTGTGTCAAACACAGCTCGGTGCCAGGTTTAACTGGCGGGCTTCATTTTTTAATATTTATTGAAAATATTGAAAAGATGAAGCACATACACCTGTGTAGGCGAGGCTTAGAGACCATCAACATCAATTAAAGTCTCCCCAGGATTTCAAGTCTTGTAACCTTTAAAAAATAGAGATTAGATGAGGGGAGGCTGCACACAACCACACTCATCCATGGGTATGGACTTTACAGTCACAGAATTTTGCACCTGTGCTTGTGAATGGCCAAACCAGCAGTCCCCAGGTCCCTACAACTTATTATCTAACTGATCTCACATTTGTGTTGGTTAATATATGAACACTCTGATCATAGCTCACCCCATGTTCAAAATCTGAATATTCTTAATCCAATGAACGTGAAAATAATAACAAAAGCAGAAGTCTAGCGGGGGTGGGCCTGACGTGGGTGGGCCATGACACACTTATTTTTCATCCAGGTCCACCCTGCTCGGGCATAGGGGCTGACACACCTGCGCCTGGACTAGGGTGCTGGTCTGACCTCACTCTGCTAGCACCCCAGCCAGCATGCGGGGGTTTTACCACCCCAATCATTACCCACCCACCAGAAGGTGGGGCCACCCCAGCGGGCCCTTCTGGTTAGCCACTGAGAAGCACAGATATATTGTAAGAGCAAAGGGGTTCCACCGGTTGAACATAAAGTTTTCAATTTTTCAGGCTTGACTGGGAATTAAAGCCATTGGACTCTGAGGCACTAGTAGGGGTTTGTGCCTGAAACTGGGAACTCTTCAGCAGCCTGAAACCTGGCCCTGCTGGGATGGTGCTATAGGTCGGTCTGCACAGACAGAAGGTGAATCAGAATCGAATTGTTCACAGGTGGGTCCTAGTTTCATGCACCCTGCTGTCCAGAAGGAGAGTTTGCAGGCGGATTAATTTTTTAAAAGAAAGCTGCTTCCTTGTGTTTTGAAGAAGAGAGAAGAGGAAAGCCATCGCTTGCCGGTTGGTTTTAAACACAGGCAGCAGGGCAGCTTCAACAGTAAAACATGGAACAAAATTCCTCAAAGAGGTTTCCGTGGTAGTCTGTCGCTTTAAAAACAACAAGCAGCCCTGTGGCACCTTAGGCTGTGTCCAGACTCCATGCCTCCGTCGACGGAGGCATGTAGATTAGCCAGATCGGAAGAGGGAAATGAAGCCGCGATTAAAATAATCGCGGCTTCATTTAAATTTAAATGGCTGCCCCGATCTGCCGATCAGCTGTTTGTCGGCAGATCGGGAGAGTCTGGACGCGATGCCCCGACAAAGAAGCCTTTCTTCATCGACACAGGTAAACCTGGTTTCACGAGGCTTACCTGTGTCGATGAAGAAAGGCTTCTTTGTCGGGGCATCGCGTCCAGACTCCCCCGATCTGCCGACAAACAGCTGATCGGCAGATCGGGGCAGCCATTTAAATTTAAATGAAGCCGCGATTATTTTAATCGCGGCTTCATTTCCCTCTTCCGATCTGGCTAATCTACATGCCTCCGTCGACGGAGGCATGGAGTCTGGACACAGCCTTAGAGACTAGGAAACACAATATAGCATCATGAGCTTTCGTGGGCACAAAACAGCTTTGTCTCCACATTTTGGCACAAGTGTGGCAGCGGTTTAAGTGAATTGCTTGTTCTTAGGAGGCCTATTGGTGGCTGGGCATGGTGTGGACACAATCCACTGAAACAACAGGGAGATTAACGGGGCTCCTCTCCCAAAGTGCCTTTGTGGAAGCTGCATGAACATCCCACACCTTGGCCACCCATCCCTTCCCAGTGCCCATTCTATGCCCAGTGGCATGCTGAGGTCCAGGTTGCAGCTGGCCACAAGGGGGCGTTTGCAGGGGATCCCTTGCAAAAATGCAGGAGACAGACACTGGTAGCAGTAATCCAGAAATCCCTTTAAGCCCTGTTAAATCCTTTGCCTAAAGCCTCACATTGAGAGAAGCTGCATGAGAGAGGCATACTGTCAACTGTAGTACCAAACAACTCAAGCTTCCAAGAGCCCGGCTAGCTCAGTCGGTAGAGCATGGGACTCTTAATCCCAGGGTCGTGGGTTCGAGCCCCACGTTGGGCGCAACCTTTTTCCCCTATACTCCCAGAAGAACGTTTTTCCATGCAGCTCCCTAGACTCCCCCAGGATCGCGTGGGGTCCTGGGCTGGCTTGCTAGGCGTCTAAGAGCAACGCGGACTCCCCAGGCTCGGGCAGGGGGATGCAAGCGAAGGGCCGCTGGCCGGGGAGGAGGAGTGATGGGAGAAGCACACGGAAGGGGCTCAGGCTGCAAAGGCTACAGGGCGCGGGGGAGGGCCCGACACAGGCCTGTGCCTTGTGCAGGGAAGTGCAGCGCGCAGCCCTCTGCTCCGAGCCAAGGCCGGGCGCTGGGCACAGCTGGCCACGGGACGCCCTGGCCGGGCAGAGCGCACGTGGCGCTGCAGGGAAGCCTGGGGCCGGCCCCGCCCAGGACTACAAGTCCCGGCATGCCCGCGGCGGCGGGAGCATGCGCAGAGGCGCGGGGCTGGGCGCTATAATGCGGTGGCGCTGGCGCGGCCCCGCCGGCAGGGGAGGGGTGGGGAGGCGGGCGAGGCTCTTATAAATGGCGCCCAAGCAGGACCCCAAGCCCAAATTCCAGGAGGGTGAGTGCGGCCGGCGGGGCGGCCTGGAGCGGGGGGAGGAGGGGGGGGCTGTTGTTGGAGCGCGGGCTATTGGGGGGGGAGAGTGGGGGGGCTGGGGGGGAGGATAGATGGGAGATGGATGGATGGGGGAGGAGGCTGGCTGTTGGGGGGGATGTGAGGGGGGGCTACTGTTGGAGCGCGGGCTGTTGGGGGGCTGGGGAAGGCGTGCAGGGGGCTGTGGGAGGGTGGGGGAGGATGGGTAGGGGGGTGGCTGGCTGTTGGTGGGGGAGGGGAGCTGGGGGCTATTGTTGGGATGGGGGATGGGTGGGTGTGGGGGGTTGTTGGGGGGGCTGCGGAGCATTGTTGGAGCGTGGGTGAGGAGTTTCTTTTGGTGGGGGATGGGAGCTGGGGACTGTTGGGGTGGGGGGTACTGGTGGGGCTGGGGGTGCCATGGGAGGCGGGCTGGGAATGGGGCTGGGAGGCTGGAGAGGTGCAGGGGATGCTGGCTGGGCTGGGGGTGACAGGGTGTTGGGGTAGTGGGGACTGGGAAGCTGATTCTGTGGCCAATCCATGCTCCAGTAGTTACAAAGCTCTGGGGTGTGGACCAGAAAAAAGGCCCTTTTTAATCTTCCAGCTTCAGTCCCTCCCCCCTATCTCTGCAGTGGGGGAGCGGAGGGCTAAAAGGAAGAGATGGTTCTTTGAAAAAAGGCAAAACAACCTCCTCACCCAGTTGCTTGTAGGTGAAACCACTGTCACTATCTGTGCTTCACACAGCTTGTGTGCACTGTGTGTCTGAGAGAGTGGTTTGTGGGCTGCAGGGTTGAAACACGGCCTACGAGGTCAGTTATGACCCATGGAGATGATGTATCCTGGCAGGTTGTGGTGAAACAGAATGGCCTTTCAGTTTAGATCTAGGTGCATGGTTCCCTGCTGGAAGCCATCTCCTCCAGCTACTCGATTGGTAGCTGCAATATAGGTACTCCATTTTACAGAGGGCTTGCAGCTTCTTGGCAGTCTTTCAATGAGGCCCTCAGTTAAGCAAATTTGGACTCCCTTGTGTGGTACCTGAGGGGCAGAGGGCTTTTAGGATGTTCCAGCTCCCTTGCGTGCAGAGAATTAGGAAATGGCAGTGGTTTCTCTTAGATAATTCTCTTGTTTTTTTTCCATACTTCTCAATGCTCTCAGCTCACCCAGGAGACTCAGGACTTGTTCCTTTGTTTAGAGTGTGCTTGACTTTTGTCTTTTTCATCGGTGTGTGTCAAAGCATTCTGATAGATATCAGTGGGCATTGAAGCCATTGAAAGATTTTTTTTATCAAGTTGGACTGTCAAGATTTTCCTTTCTTGAGGTTGAGAAGTATGTTTACTTCATTACTTAAATTATTTTTATAAGATCGCCCAGTTGGAGATCTTGTATCTTGTCTTGTGACATAGTCTTTATTAAGTATGGCTTAAGGATATTGTAAACTACAGTATGCTGATTATTGTGGTGATGTGCAACACTGTTATAACTATGGTGATCTCTGTTCATAACAACCCCCCCTTTTTTAGACATAATATTTTAGGGCATGACTTGACTACAGAATTAAGTTGACCTTATTTACGTCGGCATCCAGCAGTTGCAGTAATTACATCACTTGTGTGTGTCTGGTTTCTTCTGTCAGTCGTGTGTGCGCTCACCAGGAGCACTCGTACTGATTGTACTATCAGTGTGGGGCATTGTGGGATGACTTCTGGAAGCCAGTAATAGTCACTATAAGCAATGCACTGCTGATGCTACATCCATGAGAAGCATAGTTAGGCCAATGCAGAGTGAAATGCCCTGCTGTGTTACCTTATGTTGTCTAGATTAGGGCAAAATTTTAGTGTAAACATGTGCATAGGCTGCCATAAGCTGCCGTGCATTGAGATAATGGTAATGCAGACCAGGCCTTAATTCTCATCAAGCTGAAACATGACATACACTTTTCATGAAAGATGCAACTTACTCAATAAAATCTGCTTTTAAAATAGGTGGTGTTTTTTAGAATAGACAAATGACAACTGTAGGGGTAATATTTAAATATGTAATTTGAAAGACTAATGGGTGTTTTGAATGTACATGTTGAATTGTACTCGTAGATATGGGAAGTGGTATTGTTTGTGCTGATGTGACTTTCTGGTGTAGTGTGTAATATGCCAGTTGGTTTTTTATTTTAGCTTTAGAGAAGCTGACAGCAAGTGGTCTTTAAAAATTTCCCCTGGATTTAGCAGTATGTATTTGCTTATTTAAAAAAAAACAGATTTAACTTGCAAAGTTGTCTTTTGCCTTGTATCTTGTCCATTCTGGATCTGGATCCAGCAGATGGCATTTGATTGAAACCCTTCAGAAGTCAATGGAAAGATTTCCCTGGGAGTCAGACCAGGTCCTTAATGAATAATACATTAGAATTCACCTTACACATGTAAAACTACTGCAGCATTAAGCATTGAAGCCCCAATCCTTGCAACTTGTGTTTTGTTGTTGTTTTTTGCTTACCCATTCACATCCCTATGCCAGATAACTGGTTAACCGTTACCCAGGAGTGGCCAGCCATGGATGGAGGGCTGCTCCAGCCCCATGGGGCTGCCAGCTCTGGGAGTCGTCAGCCTCTCATGGGGTTGGGAGGGGCAGCTGGGGGGGAGCAGCTGCTTTCGGCCCAGCACAAGGCTGCCAACTCCTAGCTTGCGTGGCCTGGGAGCCAGCAGCCCTCTCCACCTCCTCCTGACTGCTGCTTCCAGCCCCAGACAAGGCTCCCCACTCCTAGCCCCTGCAGCCTGGGAGCCAGCAGCCCAGAGTGGGACCAGAAGTAGCTGGGCTGGAGTAGCCCCTGCACATGGTGTGGGGGGGTCACTCCAGCCTGCCCCCGTTTAATCAGTTAACTGGTTAAATGCTAAATTTAACCAGTTAACTAATTAAATGGGTTTTTTTCATTCCTAATCTGGAGCCCCATGGAAGCCAAGATTGTGCCATGTGGGCAGAAGAACTTGCAGGCTCGGGGATAGCTCTAGCTTAGGAGCTAGGAGCAGCATTGCTAAGCAACAAAAACACTTGGCATAGTTAGGTATTCAAGAATATTGACAAAGCATGTCTGGTTATCTTTTCAGAGCTGTTTAGACCCTAGTGTGCTCCAGTCAAAAATGTCTGACTTTAGGAAAACTGAATGCAGGGGTCCCCTGTAGTGCACCTTGTGGGTATGTACTATAGACATACAATTCAGAATTGTTTTGATTTAAGTTGGCGTGGGGAAGACTCCTGTAAACTTCTTTCTAATGTGTTTTCTTTGAGTATGAGTGTAGGTGATGGGGAGAAGGTTTTTGTCAGTCTTTGATTTCTCAGTAGTGAGGAGTCCTGCAGAAATAGTGCCACAGAATATTCTTGTTGTATTTATGTAAAGAGTCTAACTCTCCTTAAACTTAGGCAGCTCATTTTTCAGAGCAAATAAACAAGGCATGTTTTCTAGTGGTGTTAACAAGCAATGCAAAATAGTCGTGAAATAGTGTAGTCATTTTAAGTAGGTGTTTTGCATGCTGAGTAACTGGCTTTAAATTAAACAGAAAACCTTTTAAAATAAGTTGGTATTTCCACTGTGCAAAAAATATTGCCTAGAAATATCAAACCGGTTTTGGTAAGCTGCTTTCATACAGATGTTCTCTTGACATAATTTTGCACAGCAAACTATTTTATCTTGGATTTGCTGTCTTGTCAATGTATCTCTTTTTCTGACCCATTTTGAGCACGAAATCCTGCTGGTTATTTGTGGAGTTCACTGTAAATCTGTTTTATCCTACCACTTTACTGAATAAGGGAATAAATTATTAATTGGAAAAGTGACTTAGTAAATGTATCACTAAATATTTGGTGCAGTATTAAACCAGCTTATTTTGTAGGCATAGAGTAAGGAAAGCTAGAAATGCCCTTCTTGCAAAAAGAAGGGATTATTGGTTTCTCAAGCAGTGGACTGTATCCCCTGTAAGGCTGTGTTTCTCAAACTGTGGGTCCCGACCCCCCAGGGGGGGTCACGGTATCACACAGTTTGAGAGAACCCCTGCTGTAAGGTATTGGTAAAGCTTAATTATTTTGGTATACAGGGTGCAATCTTTGTTATAAGAACTGAGGGAAGATGTTTCCTCTTGTACAGTACTGCCTTCTGTTAGATAAATTAGACTTCCGCTTTGTAAACAACTGCAGAATAAGGATTTTATAGCAGCTGAAATCCTGATCAAAAGTGAAACAACTACTTCCCCCTCAATGCCCTCATTCAGCTGCATGCTTTTCTTTGGGGACGGGAAGTAGTTGACGTCATTATAGTCAGTTTTCTTTAGACAATAGAGGTGTCAGGTCCTTGGTTTCCTCAAGGAAAAGGACAAACTCTTATTTAAATAAGTCTTTTGTTCCATAACTTGGAAACAAGACAGTAGCATGGCTGTGTAAGAGAGCATGTTCCCTTTCAACATATGAAACAGCCCTTTGAAATCTGTAAGGCTGAGATGTTTCTGCTGTGCTATTTACTGCTTGTACATTCAGGTTGAAACTCAGTCCACTCCTGTAGAGCCAGAGTGCTGAGGCTAGGCAGGAAGAATCCAGCTCAGAACCCGGTGTAACACTGCTGTACAGTTTCCTCACAGCCGTTGCCTCAGATTGTAGCCTGGATTAGAGGGCTGTGAACCGTTTGTATCCATTCTATGTCGGCATCAGTAGGTGGTTGGGGCAGCCCAGGATATTCCATACAGTGTGGCTTCCAGTGCCAGCCAGTGCAGGAGTTGCACAGAAGTGGTTGTGGGGCACAGGCGGTACACAACCCCCTTGTGTGGCTGCTCATTTAAGTGTGGGGTTTAAATGGTGCAGGGCGCTTTGAGCTTACTCACTGCTTGTCTTCAAAAAGCACCTGCTTAAAAATGGAAGAGATGGCCTTTGGAATGCTTTGTCGCTTGACAAGTGTGTAGGCATAAGCTGCCTCTGGATCACCTCTTAGCACAGCACTCTTAATGGTGTTTGACTTCCTGTGTTCTTTTGTAAAATGCATGTCTTTGTGTGCAGCATTGTTCATTAATATGACTAATCAGATGGCTGTTTGCAAACTTTTCCAGGTGAACGAGTGCTGTGTTTTCATGGACCTCTCCTTTATGAAGCAAAGGTATGTCTGGGTTCTCATTTTTGAGATGGTGGCAAAAAACATTTGCATAAAGAACACAAGAGTTTAATGGATTACAGTAGTCTATTGACTAAGCACTAGATAGGATTATGTCAAGAATTCAAGATAAACTGACAAGAAAATATTATAAACTTTTTTTTTGTAAAACTGTAGGTTTCTTACAAACTGTAAAGTACATTTGTAGGTTATGGATGTTCATTAAAAACTTGCGTAAAGGTATAATAGAGGTAGGAAGCGGGGGATTTGAAGCAGTATACTGACACGGTCAGTGGAATTGTGCATGCATGTAAAACCACCATATGTGAAATGGAATATATGTCATGTAGACTCCTAGAATTCTGCAATTTCTAAGTATGCGTTCAGATTCTAAGGAACATATTTTATGTTAATGCATACATATAACATTGAAAGTTGGTTTGGGTTCCAGTTTGGCCTCCTTGTTCATCATGAATGCCATCTCTTAATACTTTAATCCGTCATTAGTTAGGTAAGACACTGAATTGTCTCAAGCCACTGAAGTGCTCTCTGAGTTTATCATCTTTCCAGTCAGATCCATTTCTAAGAAGTTTTCTAGGTTCTAAGATTGTGTGTAAATCAGTGCAGTTACTGCACTTGTGTTGAGATTATTTCCACGAGCCTTTAACGGCCCCCAAAGGGAGTAATAAGTGGAGTAGCTCATGCCTTATTATTTTGTCCTCCAAGAGGCCTAACTTCAGACACCAATTTCAGATGCCATGCTTTTCTTGTTCACTAGCTAGGAGTTTAAAATAATCCTGAAGTTAGATCAGGAAGCTTGGTTTTGCTTGGCTCATCCATTCTGTCTCCTTTTTGCACCTTTTCTCTAGTCACACTTCATAGCCTACTTCACGAAAGCTCATGATACCATTTACATGTTTTGTTACTCTCTAAGGTGTAACAAGACTATTTGTTTAAGTTTTTCCAGTTACAGACTAACTCGGCTACCCCTCTTAATCTTGAACTGTACATTAATGGCTTTAATAGAGGAACATACACAATGCTTCATACGCAAGTCTTTCAGTATGCTAGTTGATTTTTGAAACCGTTTGGGTTAAGTGTCTTCACCTGATGCAATCGTGCAGTGTTTTCTGAGTATTAAAGTTTTGTCCTTGAACCCCTTTCTTCTGGCTAGAACAATTTTCCTCTTGAAAGAAGAAGGCATGTAGGTTGGGGGATTATGTAGAAGTTTTCTTGGGATACTTAGTTTTCCGGGTAGGCCTAAGCACAAACTGATGCGTTAATTAGTTTATCAGTGATTTTTTTTTTCCCCAATTAACCTTTACTATAGGATGGACTTGATTGGGAATGGGGTTGGCAAAGAGAGTGTTTACAAGTGTCCCAGATTCTATTTATGCCATTTAGAAGTGATCACCGTAATGCATTTTCAAGGGTACTTCTCCAACAATGAGACTTCGATTTGTTGTTCAGAGTGCATCTCATACAGCTTAGACACAATCTTGATTCACTTTAAGTATTGGGCTCACTCACCCTAACCGAGTGCAATGGGTGCAAAGATTAAAGCAGTACGATTTTTGTAACTTGTTGTGTTACTTAGTGTGTTCCTTCCCTTCTCCTGGCACTTGACGATGGGCTCCATTTGAGTGTGTGCCTCCAGGCCCAGATGGCCTCCTGTGGCTGAGCTCTGCCTGACCCAGCGGAGGAGAGCGGGGAGGGCAGGGAGAATCATTCTGGCTTTCTAACTTGAGGGCCAATCTCTGTGGCCACCAGTCCAAGCTCCTCTGTCAATTTGATCATCTCTTAGGCTGCTCCTTCTGATGCCACTGCTGTGTGGTCTCTTGTGCATCTCACACAAGCCAGAGCATGGTCAGTGTATTTCTTCACTCCTATGCTGCGCCATGCATCCCCTCTGCAGAGGTGAGGTGGGCTGGTGCAAGAACAGTCTCTGCTGGCTCTGTGCCTGAGGGGGAATTCCCTAACGTAGGGTGGGCAATCATTTTTGGCAAGGGGCCACACCAAGATTTTGGAAAGTGGTCAAGGGCTGCACTATTCTGTGGAGGAGATGCAGGGTTTAGGATGGCGGTTGGGTGCAGAAGGGAGCATGGGGTAAGGGAATGGGGTGCAGGAGACAGTGTAGGGTCTGAGAGGGAGTTTGGACAAAGGAGGGGGTTGTGATCTGGGTTGGGGATTGGGGTGTAGGGTCAGGGAGGAGGTATGGCTGCAGGAGAGGATTTTGACCTGGGGGGGCCAAGGCTGGGAGGGAGCTGTGACCTGGGAAAAGGGGGTGCAGACTGCAGAGGGTGTGGGTGGTGACTTGGGGCGGAGATATGGGGTACAGGGTCTGGGAGGGTGAGTGCAGGAGAGGATTCTGGCCTGGGGGAGGAGTGTGGGAAGGGTACAGGGTCTGGGAGGGAGTTGTTGCCTGGGGCGGGGGGTGCAGAGTGTTTGGATGGTGACCTGGGGGAGGTAGTTGGGGTGCAGGAGGGGCAGGGGTGCCAGAGGCAGACTCTGGCTCGGAGGCATGAACCCAAGTCTGCAGCCCCCCCCCCCCCCCCCCCCAAGCAGGCTGGGCTCCCTGCTTGCTGCAGCCCCGCTTGAAATTGCAGGCTACTCCCTCCACGTGGCGCTCAGCTCTGGGAGGGCAAAGTGATTTGCATTGCTCCCATTCCCCAAGCCACTCTCTCAGCTCCTCTTGATTGGTTGTTTCCAGCCAATAGGAGCTGAGAGATTGGCTGGGGTCAGTTCCTGTTGGACAGTTGTTCTAGCCAATAGGAGCTGAGGATTGGGCTGGGGGCAGGGAGACAGCACAAAGCTTCCCCTACCTTGCAGAGCAGAGAGCCACACCGACTGTACTGTAAACCATGCAGCTGCGTGTCTGAGAGTCCTGGCAGCATGGTCTGTGGGCCAGATCTGGTGGCTTGATGGGCTGGATCCGGCCCCTGGGCCGCCTTTTGCCCAGCTCTACCCTAATGCAAGAGTAATCGCTGCTGCCCACTTAGAGCCAGCATCTGACCACTCTGTGGTGCGGGAGAGGCACAAAAGTTGCGTCTTAAGGGAGAATTTAGTCTCTAGTGGCTTATGGCAGATAGTGTCCTTGATTTCCTTTCCTTTCCTCCTCTCCATCTCCTTTTGTCTTCTAGCTTATCTTTCTGTGCTCGTCTGTCTCCCTAGATAAGACAACTGGGAGTATAGAAGAAATGATATTTTTTTCCATAATTGAAACTAAAGCAGTCTGTTGGCATACAAGGTACACTTGGTAAAGAGAATACCGTGGTCCCCAAAATTTGCCCTTCTGATTTACTTGAACCTTCTTTACCTTTTTCATTTTAATCTGTGTTTTTTCACTTACATGGTTTGTCTAATTCTCTTGGATTAATGTTTGTTTTTAAATTAGTAGGCTTGGGTAACTTGCACCCAAGAGTCCTAAAAGAGCTGGCTGAGGCAGTCTCTGGCCCACTGATTATAATTTTTTAATAAATCTTGGAATACAAGGGAAATTCCAGACGTATGTTAATGTTGTGCCCGTATTCAAAAAAGAGCAAGCTGGCTGATACGGGCAAAATGGAATTTAATGAATAAAGGCTAAGAACATGATGCCAGTCCCCAAAGTTTAATGGGGAAAAACAATTCTCTAAACCTGATTTCATTCTTTGGGAAGATTTCAGGCTTGATTGATAAAGATAACGGTGCAGATGTAATATACTTTGCCTTTTGTTAAGGTATTTGACTTAGTACCACAGAACACTTTGATTAAAAAAAAATTAAGCACTATAAAATATCACTAGAGTATATGTTAGAAGAATTAACTGGTTAAATGGCGCACATCAAAATAGTTGTCAATGGGAAATCAGCAAATGGAGGTATTTTCAAGGGATCCTGCAGTGATTGATACTAGGGATGTTAAGGACTAGTCACTGTCTGATGAGCAAATGCTTATCGGCTAGTCAGTTGACTAGTTGATTCTTCTCCCCCCCGCCCCCCCGATTGCTGCCTCTATTAGAGGCAGGGGAGGGGGAGGGGAAGGAGTATGTCAAAGCTGGGGAACATCTGTACAGTGCTGCCACTCTGAAATGCCAAGGAGGCATTCAAAGGGGCAGTGCCGCACAGCTGAGCCCGGGACTCCCTGGGCTGGAGACCCTTGTACGTTTCAAAGCTGGCACGCCGCTTGCAGCCTGGAGTCAGCAGGCGTCAGCAGGCTGCACGCGGAGTTCCGCATTCCTCCTTTGAAATGTACAAGAGCCCCAGTGGGAATGCGGAAGTGCCTATCGACTAGTCGAGTAGTCAATGGAATTTCCATCTAGTCAATTAACCGTTACTTAACATCCTTAATTAATACTAGGTTCAACATGACTACCTTTTTTCCAGGAGCCATGTGGAAGTAAATATAAATCCCCTCTGATAAGTCAGTGAATGACACACAGTTCACTTCCCCACTGTGGGGTGGGAGTGTGACAGAGTAGCCCCAGTAACATGGGTATCAGCAGAGTCATGAGTTAGCTATGCCAAGTATGAGCCTACCTGAAACCCATGAGTATCAACGCAGTGAAACTGGGTCACTGCTGCTCATGGTCCCGCAACAACGCTGCCAGTAATACTCTAGCTAGTGCAAGTATGTGTGTGTATCCAGGACAACTGATCTCCATGTAGATATCACTAAAGATTGGTGGAGTGGTTGAAGACAGGATGTTCGTATGGAGTGTTCAGAATGGGAATTGGTTATCTGGACCCATTCCAACAAAATGTGTGTTGGTTTTTTTTAAACTAGCAATGGGAATGGTTAGCAACACTCTTACCAAGTGTTGCTTACTAGTTACAGTTAATGAGCAACCCGGCTGGGCGGGAGCAGCCCCTGTCCACGGTGAGGGGGAGGCTGGGCCTACCATGCCATAGGTGAAGGACCACTCCAGCCCAGTCAGGCTGGAGTGGCCCTTTGCTCACCTCTATTGAAATGATTAATGTTTAAGCAGTTAACTGATTAAACAGGATTTTACATCCCTATTTTTAACACTGCCAAATTTAAGGTCATGTTTAGGAGCAGGGATTGCAGGCCATACCACCCACATAGACTATCCTGGAAAGCAGGGTCTCCGCAAAGAGTTCAGGGGTCGTAGTGGCCAAGCAATTCAACACAAGCTCCTGTTGTGATACTACGATAAAGGCGTAATGAGGTACTTGGAACGTGGAGTAGGGAAGTGATTTTTACCTCTGTGTATGATATTGGTGAAACTGGTTCTAGCTAGAATAATAGAACAGTTCTTCTGACATTTTTTTTTTTAAAGGCTGGTGGGGGCGTGAGCGGAGGAAAGAATCACCAAAGTGATTCAAGAATATGCCTCAGTGAGAAACTTAGAGCTCGATCTGTTTAGTTTATCCAAAAAGTTTGAGATCACTTGAGGAAACACTGGGTCCTAAAGATGTCTTTAATCTAATGGAGAAAGGCAGAACTGGAACTTAAGGCTGGAAGCTGAAGCCAGACACATTCAAACCAGAAGTAGGGGACAAATTTTTAACAGTGAGGGTGATGCACTGTTGGAACAAGCTAACGGGGGAAGTGATGGATTCTCTGTCTCAGTATCTTCAAATCAAGACTGGGTGCCTTTCTGGAAGGACACTTTAGCTAAACACAAGTTATTGGGTTTGGTACGGGATCAATGGGTGAAATGTAATGGCCAGCAATATGCAGGAGGTCAGACTCGATGCTCTAAAGGCCCATTCTGATCTTAGTCAAGGAATCTGTAAACAGTGTGGTGGTCTGATGAAGCAACTTATTTTGTTTTACTGCTTATGCTCATTTTCTGTTTGCCTCTGTGTACTCTAACTTCTAACTGGGTAACTACAATTTATCTTTGCCTTGATTAGATAGTCAAGGCTTTGAATGTTTCTTGTAGGTTGCCGTAGTCTAGTATAGTGAGAATAAGCTAAACTTTGTTTATCCTTTCATCAGAAATTCTTAAGCCTGAAAAGTACCTATTGCAAGCAATTACTGCTGACCAGAGCGCTTGCTTTGTGGTTGCAAAAATCCAAAATAACATTTCCTTTACTTTTGATAAGTCATCTCCTGTGATTAACTTCCTCCTCTGCAAGACAGGGGTCTTCATAGAGCCCTGTGCCAATATAAAATTGGTCTCTACATCTGCAGAAATGATCTGCAGATATCTACATCTGGGATGCAAACACCTGTGGATATAAAGCAGATATCTGCACATTTCCTGGGTTCTGGATACAAAATTTATATCTGCATCTGTATCAGCAGAAATAAGCTGAAGATACGCACGGATATCTGCAGCTTTGCAAGGGTCTAGGTATGCATGTGAAGAATTAGACGGAGTCATTTGCTATGTACACCTGGCTTCTGGTTAGCCATCCAGAAATCACTGAAGAGGCTAAAGTGACCTGCTCCTTGTCTTCTAATCAGCTGCATGTTCTCTTGCTCGCCTCTGGATGGAAGTTAAGCCCTTCAAAAACATCTGGGTAGCTTAGTGGGCATTAGTTGTTCTGCCTCTATACTTTTTTTTGTAACTGAAGCAAAGCCAGTAATAATGTGCATCTCTTGCTGAACAATTTCTTGTCAGTAGTGGCATTGCTGCCGAGTACTTCAGTGGCTTGCCCAGGAATCTTTGAATTTAGACTGAAAGCTTTTAACCCATCTTCCAGAGATGATTTTTTTTTTTTGTTCAAATCATATTGTTGACCCAACTTTCTTCTTTGTTTCAGTGTGTAAAGGTTGCCATAAAGGACAAACAAGTGAAATACTTTATACATTACAGTGGTTGGAATAAAAAGTAAGTAATAAGTCTCTGAAAACAAGACTTAATTTTCCTTTGATTACCCCAGCTGGTGTTAGCTTAATGGACTGACACTACCAAGCGTAAGTCAATTGAAAATGTTTCATTAGCACAGAAATTAACATGAGTTTAAGTCCATGTATTGCAGCAAAGCCTAACTATTTAAGCATGGAATAACACAAGGCTAATGTTGCTCAACTAATAATTTAGTTTTAAAAGTATATTTCCTTTGGTGCATCAGTTGGATCATTAAACTAGCTCCAAGTGCCACTAGGTTGCCCTGTTACAGCAGTCGAGTGCACAGCCTACCCATTTTGAAAAAGGTTTCTAGCTTTGAAAACATAGGATTTCAGTAAGCTTTTGTTGTATAGTGGGATATGGAACTATTCCAGTTTATTGAACAGTGGAACAATATTTTCTCTAGTCAGCCTCCATCTGTTCTATTTTTGTAGCCAAATGCTAGGACAAGTGGTGCAAAGAGGAGTAGGGTTAGGTGAAGGGGGGAGGAGAAGGGTTGCGCTCAGAATAGATGAGATGAAGTGCTGAAGTTCTGATAGGTAAGTCTTTCAGTCTCTCCTGCACCATCTGCCTGTTGGGTGGCAACATGCTTGAGGTTGGGGTGAAATAAAGTTGTAGTAAAGCTGCTGATGAGGTTTTCCTTCTTGTAAATGAGATTTTTGAATTTTCTCCTCTCAAGAATTAAAACTTCTGTTTCATGGCTCTAAAGATGAAAAGGCCGTCAAAGCATTTTGCTTTTGGAATGGCAAGTATACTTGAGTTTTTTTGGGTGATGTATAAGGGTTGAGAACAGTATATGTTCTGATTACAAGTTATCTTGGTCACTAACTTTCTGTAAACAGCCCTGATGCAGCATCTACAGGGCTGCTTGCAGGTTACCATGTGTTCTAATTTTCAAAAGGCATATACAGGTTGAACCTCTCTAGTCCGGCACCCTCAGGATCTGACTGGTGCTAATCAGAAAATTTGCTGGACCACAGAAGATCAATATCGTCTAGCAGCATCACCAACACTTCCCTTGCTTGCTGGGCTCTGAGAAGAGAGTGAGGGGTCAATTAGGGCTAAATAACCACACAGAACATGGAGAGCCAGGACTGGTGGCTGTAAACAAACTTTGAGACTGCAGGAAACTTGGCCATACCCGTAAGTGGACATCTGGCTAGCTAAAATCATGCCAGACCATGGATGTTGCTGGACCAGAGAGTGCTGGACTAGAGAGCTTCATCGGTACTACTCTGCTGTCAGTTTTATGGCTGAGTTTCAAGTTTAACTATGTTCTGCAGTCTAACACTGAGTGTGGAGCAGTAAGTAGTTGTTTTTCCTTAGCAGCTGATGGAATATGAAAACTTGACAATTTTTCAAAGAGTCCTTTTGGTTTGTGTGAACATGACTGCCATATACTCTGTAAAAGACCTTGTGTGGGACACGAAGCTTAATTTGTGTTTTGTCACTGTAGCGCTGCTGAATTAATGCTGACTCTTATGGATCAGTTACAATCCATTCTCTTTGGTGTAATGGTGGGTACCATTGGCTGTGTCAGATGATTTTCTCTTGTCTTTTTTCCACCTGCACTAACTGTTTGCCTTTGATTATTTTCTTGCTTTTCCAAGCTTCCAATTATCTACATTAAAAGTGGCATTGCTGCAACATCTAGACAACTGGGACTGTATGGCTTTTTAATTTGACTTCATAATTAAGTTATGGTTCTCTAACACATGAGTCTTAAACTTCTTAATTTCCAGTGGTTTTTTTACAAGTCTTGGTAGTAAGTAGTTTTCACATCCTATATAGTATAATACATTCAGGGAGTTGTACAGTGTTCTTCTCTTGAGGGTTTTTGACAACATAAACTTTGGGAGCAAAGATCAAGTGGCTTAAATACTTCACCAAGGCCCTCATCTTAAATATATAACCTCTAATATATATATACAGTTGGGTGTGTTATTTTTGTTTTCTGTTATACTTGCACACTAAACTTACTGTAAGAATCTCAAGACTTAAAGTGAACTTTGGCATTCTAAGCTTGACAACTTTTGCAATGAGATCATTACTTCACCATGAAATGCAAGGTTGAGAATCTCTAATTTACAAAGCTCTGTATGTTACATAAACGTTTTTATAAACATACAACTTGAGATTTCGGAAAAGATGTACATAATTTCATATGGCCATTTTAATGTTTCTAACTTAAAATCTTTTGTCAAATTGCTGAAAAATTATCCACTGTTTGTCAAAGTGGCATTTGCTTGCTTACAATGGCAATTTCTCCAACACATGTTTATATTAAATTATTTACCTTCAGATTTTTCAAGTGTTCATGCCATCTTGGTTTCCTTTACAGAGAGAAATCAGAGCTCTTCTTTTTACAGTAAGATCTTATTGCTGAATTTGTTCACATATAAAATATGTTGGAATAGATACAGTAAATTTATCTTGCTGCATAACTTAGTTATGTCTGCAGATTTTCCATGTTATAGCATGTGTAGCCCTTTGTTTTTAAAAAAAATTACTTAAAAATATTAAAGTGCCCTTCTCTTAAGATTGGGAGTCTGTTTCCCAATTGGCAATCTGCAGGAAAGACTGAAGATTTCACTTTGCCCTAGACAAATCAGTGGGAATGCATTTTTATCTGATAACTTACACTTTCTGTCGTGCCAGTTCATGGCTTATCACAGAAGCAAAAGTTCAGTCTCAAATCCTGTGAACTCTTTTAATTAATTATTGGGAACAGATTTTAATTTTGCAATGTTTGCAAATGGTGGTTTGATTTTTCAGCTGGGATGAATGGGTTCCAGAAAGCAGAGTGCTCAAATACGTGGACACGAATCTGCAGAAACAGAAGGAACTTCAAAAGGCCAATCAGTAAGTATTTTGTGGTATACTGATTTGACTTACCATTATGTCTTTTTATAGTGCTTCAGCCCAATAAATAAATCTCCCTGGGAATATTTATTAATTTTAAATGTATTATTATCCTCTTCCCCTGTTTTGTTTGTTTGAGGGGTGTGTGTGGGGGGGGGGGGGAATCATGGGGCTGCCTCAGATTTATAGCATGTACGTGTCCTTATTATAACCTTGTGGTCAAATGGCCTGGCCCTTGACTTCCATATACCTTTTAATCAAAACCTAAAGTATGAGAATTTTAAGTTGCAAGGAAAAGTGTAAAGGAGGTTTGAACAAAGGAGATTTCTTGTATCTCAAATTTGCATTCTGAAAATAAAACAGATCTTTCTAATTGAGCTCATGGTATATATTATGATGTAAAATAGTAATGCACTCTTACAAAAAGTTAGCCTTTAGTAAGAGAGCTCTAAATATATTGATCCTTATGAATGCTTTTTTGTATTGCTCTAGAAAAAGTGGCCCCTTAAGAATACAAATATTTCTAGTAAGCACACTTCTGAAGCCACTCCAGTGCATTTCTCACAATTCTGGGGGGAGGGGAGGGAAGGTTGAGTGTCCACGTGTAGGTAAAATACTGTGATGTGATATACTTGTAAGTAGTGGGAGCCCCCCCCCCCCCCTCTGCATCATGAAGGAGGCTCCCTCAGTGTCTGTTCTCTTTATACGCATTCATTGCATGTTGTCTCAATGTTTGCATGATCTGTTACCTTTGCAGCAAAATCATATTTCTGAATTTGTTTTTAAAGGGAACAGTATGCAGAGGGCAAGATGAGAGGTGCTGCTCCGGGCAAGAAGACATCTGGACTGCAACAGAAAAATGTTGAAGTGTAAGAAGCTTTTTTAAAACAAATTCTTTGCTTATCAAGTCATTTCACTTATTTTCACTTATATTCACTACTCTTGTGAAGTTCCAGAGTAGATTTTAAAATGCAAAATCTTTGTTTAAAATTGAGCGAAATGTTAGTTTATAAACATGGATTGTTTCTGTTGTGGCAATGTGCTTGTCTATACAGCAAAAGTACTCTGTCAGCATTAAGTAATGCAAAATTCCCATGTTGCTGAAAGTAAATGACTGGTTGCACTTAGGCTTTTAAATTTTGCTCCAGTCATTATATTCCTCTAAAATTATTGAACAAGATCCTTATGAGGGCACATCACATCTTACATTGTAGCTCTTGATGAAATTGATAATTCCCCGTGGAATGGCAAAATCAACCCTGGTCACGCAAAGAGTACACCTAGACTTGCTTTCACTTTCTAAAGAAGATATGCAAATTTGGCAGTAATTTGCATATCTTCTGATGGCTTTTTTGAAAGTTTTTCTAAAAAAGCAAGCAGTTTAGACACGGTTCCTTCAAAAAATTTTTTCGGAAGAATCGAGTCTAAACCTGCTTGCTTTTTTGAAAAAGCTATCTGAAGAAGATATGCATATTACCGCCAAATTCGCATATCCTCTTTTGAAAGTGAAAGCAAGTCTAGACTTACTCAAACAGCGATAGAATCTTTGAGCACAGAGATGTAGCTCTGAAGAATAAATGTCATATTGTCTTCATGCAGTTTATTAAAACACTCTGTAGGAGGCAAATAAAACTTTGTAATATTCTGCCATTCATGAAACACTAGCCTATTTACCACAAGTATTTGTTGCATCTTTTTGAAACTGTTCTGTTTGGACAAACATAATGCAAGTATGTCTGGGTCTTAAAACAAAATGGCTTTGCATGTTAAAATGGTAAGCTTAAGAGACCCATACCAAGTATTCGTTAGAAGACAAATGTATTTTCACACGTAATCAACAGACCTTCAGTCCCATTCGTAGGGTTCAGTGACTAGGCTTGTGGCCTTACCTAGATTCAGTTACATCCAGTGACTTAATGTTGGAATGAATCAGCAAGACTCAAATCCACCATGTATGACTGAATATTTTATTTCAGAAGCTAGAGGGTTTGCTTAATTTTTCCAGGTGGGTTCAGTGCTAAATAATAGTGTTCAAAATATATGCTCCTAGCTTGCTCTGCTTTTCGGTCTTAGTCAAGAGATGGCTGGCTAAATTTTGACCCATTACCTTTAAAAAAGGCATTTGGTGGTAACTTCAAATCTCTTTTAGGCACTGTAGCATTCTTTTGCTGGTGGCTATTTTTTTAGTATTATGAAATAGGAGACAAATCACACTCATATTTGGACTTCAAAAGTTTTTATGGAGACACCTTTTAGTGTCATGCCATTAAAAGGTAGAGTAATAGACTTGAACTGACAGGAGCTAGTTTCTATTGGAGAGCCTAGAGCAGGGGTGGGCAATAATTTGAAAAAGGGGGACATGCCACAAATTTCTGAAATAGCCCTGAGCTGCTGTGGAAGGCATGGGGCCAGGAGACTTCTTGTGCGCCCCCACCCACAGACCCTGATTGGCATGGGGGTTAGAGTGGTGAAGTCTTTGCCCCCCATCCTGATGCCTAGAGAGAATTGCCAGCTGTTCTAAAACAGCCGATTCCCTCTGATGCTGTGCACCCCGGTGGGGAGGAGGCTTCATGCATACTCCCCTGTCCCCAGGTCTCAATTGGCCTGGGGGTGGGAGAGCGGATCCATTGGCTTAGCAGGCCGGATCCGGCCCACAGAAGCCACTTTGCCCACCCCTGGCCAAGCGCAGTCGTTTCTAAGGACATTAAAGCTGGTTACGAGTACAGTTGTGCTTCTGTGTTGCTGTGACCATAACAGGGTAATGGCGACTGTTCTCATGCATAATCTCAAAAGCCTTGATGTATCAAGTTCTGACTTTTTTCCACCTAATATGTGTGGCATGTAACACCCCCCAATGGTGACTGTAGGTCCCAGGTCCTGTTAGCCTTACTCATGTGAGCAGTCCCAGTTGAACCCCCTAAAGATTTAACTCTCTCTCAAAATAAACTAATTCAAAGCTGCTACCATAACCCTGTCACCTTTAATTATAAGGGCACACCAGAAACACCACTCCGGAGTGGGCTCTTCTCTGACAGAGGCTCAGTCTTACTGCATAATTGAAAACTCTCCTTTCAAGCCCTCCTTGTACTTCCCAGTTGAAACAGCATTTGCAAATAGGGGTGTGTCTTCCCCTGTTGCCACTAGAACAGAAACTGGGGTTGTTGGTGTCCCATAGTAACTGGGACGCTCATTGTAAGTGGGCTACCTCACTTCCTGCCCCTTCCTGATATGCGTCTCACGTCTGGGTGCTGGACACTTCTTTAATGATGCATCTTCAGATCATTAAGTGGAATCTGTGGGAAGGGAAGATGTTGGGGGAGGGAGGTGGTGTTTTATACAAGCATTCATCTTATGGTATTAAAGGTACCTTTATCATACGGTCCCATGTGCCTCTTGCACTGAACTTGCTTCTCTGACTCTTTCACTTACGCCAGAACCATTGGTGCTTCCTCCTCAGTTAGCAGCATGGATGTACCACTGCTGCCTTTACCAGCAGAAACTCATCCTGTCCTCGCCTCCTGACTGAGCCTGAGGAAGGAAAGTCACTTGAACAATATCCCAGCAGGGCACCTGGGACTGTGTGGCAGATATTTGCAGAGCGCTGGGCCTCAGACCACTTAAGCCAGAAAGTGAAGATTGCAAATAGATCCTCTCCAATGGCACGACTAGACTAAGGGTTTTTTCTTCTAAAGAAGCCGTCCCTGGCATTTGAAAAAAGAAGGGGCTTTGCAGATACATAGTGTGGTTAGTTGGGAGGGAGAGAAATTGATCTAACCACATTTTTAAAGGGGTACCACTGTAAATTAGTTAGGCCTCAGAATTTACCTTCTATAGCATCCTTGGAGGATGCCTGTAATATAAAAAGACACATTTTTAATTAAAAAAGAAACAAATTTGACTCTTCAGTGTCCTAAACAATCTTAGAAAGAAAATAATAGTATAAATGTGTATCCTCCTCCAGGGATGCAGAAGGTGTTTAACATCCTCTAAGAGGTACATTTTGAAGCTTCAATAGACTCTCTTAAAGGCTAACTATCAGGTCTGACACTCTGTCCTTAACTCAACCCCCATTGTGCCTAGATTTTTCAGACGAGATGGAGCGCATACTGTTTGCTGTTTGGAGACCCCTACAATATCGACGCGGTGAGTTAAGGATGGATTGTCACACCAGGATTCTCATCCTGAAATCCAAACTTCCTTTCTTTTGTAGATTTCTTTTATAAGCTCTTAAAGTCTTAAGTCGCAGTAATGTACGGTGCTGGTGATAACACATAAGTAACAACTGTGGAAGTAACTCTTACTTTGACAACATCTCCATCAAGTGCAGCTGCTTCTTAAAATTCTCTTTACTTTGCCCATACAGACTTTTAGCTCTTACCTACTTCAAAACATGGGCATAGTGCCAATTGAAAGTGTACAGTCCTGTGCGACATGCACTCCTCAGTGAGATTTCAGTGCATCCATTTAAAAAGGAATTGCAGACACTTAACTTTTAAGGCTTCCATTGATTTATTTTTGTTAGAAACTGGTGATTTTTAGAAGGCTAGTCTGTCTGCTACCCATCTACCAAAAGGTGAAGTCCTAGTCTCACTGAGATCAATGACAAAAGTCTTATGACATCTGTAGGGCCAAGTTCTGGCTTTTGCTCATAGATGGTGTTGTGAATGTAAGGTTTGAGTCTCATGTAACTATGGATTTGGGAACATCCAAATTACTTATACTGTGCCGTGCTATAGTTTAAATATTGGAAAGCATGCTCAGGGCATACAGTAATTTTTAACCAAATAAAATGATTTGTAATGTGCAAGTTGTATTAATAGTACAGATTTTTTTATGATGCTGCTGCTTTCTCATGGGAGGAATGTCATACAAGCATGGTTGGCTATCAAGAGCCACAGGCTTGATGTTTTCTAGAGATAAACTTCTCTACTTTTCTCTGCAAAATTGCAGGCTTCTGGCTACTGTTGCTGGACTCTTCATGTGTTCTGCCCTCCTGGCGTGGCTGACTTATCTACAAACATTTTCACTTATAATACCTCCCTTGCAGTCAAAAGGCAGCCAGTGCTTTGGGATCTGTGGAAACACATGCTGTACTTTTTAGGGAATCGGAACACAAAAGCCAGCCGCTAACCTGTCCGAAATCAGGAAATGAAAATCTTGTGGGTCTTCATAAATCACATGATTTGCTGGGGCTCTGGCCGGAAGTGCTACCAAGGCGACTGCCTTAACAATTTTAGTAAGCTGGGAATTGGAATTTGTTTGCATTTTTTTCGTCCCTTTGATAGAACATTCAGGCTTTGGCTCCACCCATCCTTTGAAACGTGTATGTTTCAGGTGTCCGCTTGTGGCAAAATGAGATAAAGCTGCATGTATAATGGAACTCAGTTCCCTAGGATGTGAAGTTATTTTTAACTTTCATGGCATCACCTAATGCTACAGCAAGAACTTGTATACTAATAAATTCAACTTGGGCTGCCTTTTAACAGAGCGCTTTGGTCATGTATCCGTTCTTTGTTCTGAAAGCTCACATGGTCGGAAGCAGTTCTTGGTGTGTATGCTTCAAGTTGTTTGAAAGCTGGCATTTCTGGGTTTTGAGTGGCTGGCAAGTCATCTTATTGCCATATGGTATAATTTGTTCCAGTGGCAGGGTGGGAGCACAGCATGAGGTTGTGAAGTGAAACACTTTTAATGTGAGTGTTTGAAAATGAAACCTTACTTTGATATCTTTCTGTTATCAAGACTTAGTTTAGTTCTAGAAGATAGGAGCCGTTCAAACGTTTTTGCCCAGTGCTAGATAAAAATAGAACATTCCCATTAAAACTGAATCTTAAAACACTGGCTTCAGTTGAAAACCAAACATCACTAAAAGACTCTCCAACTTTCTGGATGGTCACTAAAATGGCATTTTCCTTTCAGTCTTTTGGTGACAGTGAAGTTCACTTATTGTACTGCTTTTAAACAGCGGCCTTGTTCAGGTTTGGTGGCTTGCATTTCAGTGTAGTGAAGTTTAGCATATATATGGAGTTTGAAAAATACTTTGGGATATTTCAGGATGAAAGATGCTGAGCAAATGTCGAATTGGACACTGCCGTTCCATGCTACTTCATCAGTGACATTAAACCTGTTACTCTATAGCTGAAGGCACAAAACAGTTTTTTCTATTCATAATAAACCTTTTACTAAGGTGTCTTGTTTCATTTACTATCTATAACAAGAATTACTGTAGCTTTTATACAGTATATATGAATATTTCAAAAGACTGGCTGTCACAGAAAACTGAAACAGTTGATTTTTAAAAAGCTAACCTTTGCTAGGTTAGAGTGAACTATCTCTGTAGGAGGTCTTGGGTGTCATGCTTTTTCTTTAGTAGTTCCCTGATGCACTGGCTCTGTTCATTACACTTTGTAAGCAGTCACTGCAACCTAATACAGAGCAATAGCTTTGAAATTTAGCAATCTCAAAAGAGATGGGAGAGCACAAGGCATCTGCATTATACTGTATATATTAATAGTGCAAAAAAAGAACAGCACCAGACCTAGGAGGGTTATTTCTTCTGACAAATTGCAGTGGTTCTTAAAGTACTTCAGTTTATCTTGTTTAATTATCCCAAGAGCTCCGGTTCTTTTATGTATTAGAAAGATCCCCCTTGGCCTCTACTTTTAGTTGGTGTGTTTGTGTTCTGGTTAGAATACATTCAACCTGTCTGTTTCTGTTTCATTTATAGTCGTGGGTATTCTCCCCACACAGGCGGAGTACTGGCACAGAGAGAATGACCCCCTATTCCCCCCCAGCCTGTTTGTGGCTGCATTTCTGTGGGAAGTGAAGTGTTGAATTGCCTTTACCCCCTTCCCGCCCCCCCAGACATCTGCAAAACACTTGGATATATTTTATGCACCTCATAGTCTTATTATGCCTTCTTCCCTAACATCTGCCAGTTGTGTGCTGACACAGCTTGTCCTGTTACTCAGCTAGTGCCTGGTCACATACAGGGTCAGTTCAGAAGCTGCCCTGGGTTTTTTACGCACAGTATGGAACTATCTCAACCCCATGGTTTAGTGTATGGAATTCTATTTGTTGTTCCTAACTTTACAAAGAACATGACCCAAGCAGCTACGACAGACTAGGCTTGCGTGACCCAATAAAAATGATCTGGCCTAAATCCTGGTATTAATACTAGAACGCTGCCCTTGAAGACGACAGGCAAGTATTTGTGATGGAACTGTGCATAAGGTCTTATTTAAGCCTGTGTCCAGAAAGTTTGAATCAGTGACCAGGCCTAGCAGATGCATTTAGTTACTGTTCCTGGGGAGCCAAGCCATAATAATTAGTGGGGATGCTCCCTCCCCCTAGCCTCTGCTTGAACCAGTGCCAATACAAAAAGCAATGAAAAGGCAGGGTAGTCACACAGGTGCTAGGATTAAGGAAACACCCCAGGCCTTGTTCCCATGCAGAGATGGGACTGACCTTTCCATTACCATAAAAAATGAAGAACGAGATTCCAAAGCAGGAATGGCACTGAACTCTGGGACACGAAAAGCACTGCCTGATGGGAAATCTCTGTACCACATACGGATGAATTCATACCTGCACAGGCCCAGATCGGTATGTCAGACCAATTTTAGTAATCCTCTTGGTATCCCAAATACTGAAACTGCCCAACCGCACTATGGACTCCCCAGAAGGAACCCCACTCGTAGCCAGGAATGATCAGTTTCTAGTATCTAGCCTAAACAAAGCAACTTTAGAATACGCCCTTGAACAGTCTTGTGGGCCGGCCCCCTTGCTGCCTCCTACAGACGCAGTGGGGAGGGGGAAGGAAGTAGCTGGTGCGGATAGCTCAGACTCCCCACGGACAGGGGTTGCTGCCTCTGTATGCAAGGCAGCAGCGCATGGCTCCCGCCTGCTGCCCTGTGCTACTGCCTCTGAAGGTGGAAATGGGGGGGGGGGGTGCTGAACTGGGGGTCATATGAAGGAAGCATCTCAAAGTGCTGTTTAAACTCAGCCCAAGGGCACATGAGGGGCACAGCTTGGCATTGCTGTGCAACCAGCCTGCTGAGTCCAGGGACAGACATGGGGTCAGCTTCAGCGTGCTGATTAACCAGCCCCTTCAGACATGCTGTGATAGTTGGTGTGAGTGGGTGTGTTCATCTGATTCTAGGGTGGGAAGAACTTGGCCCTAGGGAGCCTAGATCCTCCCAATGGAGCTATCCTGCAGGGAACTGGCAGAAGGGAGAAATAAAGTTCCATATGAGAATGCAAGTAACATAAGCAGCACACTACTAGAATTATCCCCTCCTCCCCCATAGAGTAATCCTAATAAATGAGCATGCCCCAAAGTAACGGGCAAATCGGGTAACAATATAAAAGCTGTCTGAAGACGATTGTGCTTGTATGTGATTTTGGGTGCGTGTGTGGAATTTGAGGCATGAGTTACATGATTCAGAAATGCAGCTGAAATAGTTGAAGTTTTCATTTAAACTGTACCCAACTTAGGTTCTCTAGGTGCTTGTAGCAATGATTTCTCTCCAAAGTTCTGTATTGAGCACAAAAATATGAAGAGCTGCTGTCCAGTCTAAAGGGTTTAGAGAACGGTCCAAAGAATTGCCATTAGATTAGAGCAATGAAAAGGTACATGGAATAGGGCAAGTGTGGAACAAAAAGGCTATGTCTACACTGGCGGGTTGTTGCACCAGAAGTATGCAAATGAGGCTAAGTGTGGAGTATTGCTGAGCCTCATTTGCATACCTAATGAACCGCCATTTTTGCAGAAGAGGCTCTTGCGCTAGAAGGAGCTGTCTACACTGCCCCTTGTGCAAGAAAAACCCTCTGGCGCCATGCTGTTATTCCTGAAAACAATCAGCGTAGTGGCATTGCACAAGAGGGTTTTTCTTGCACAAAAAGGGGCAGCGTAGACAGCTCCTTCTAGTGCAAGAGCCTCTTCTGCAAAAATGGCAGCCCATTAGATATGCAAATGAGGCTCGGTGGTATTCCACGCTTAGCCTCATTTGCATACTTCTGGCGCAACAACCCGCCAGTGTAGACATAGCCTATCTGTGGTGGCGTGATTGGTGGTGAAGTGTTCTCGCAAATCATTATACGAAAGGAAGTCCATGCTAGCTTCATACAACTTGATCATTCTGACTTTGCCACTTAAATTTCTCCTCCTCCTCTGCATCTGTGGCCATAGTACTAAAACATGCTGTTTTATCTACGGTTAGATTGAGGTGTAACTAGTTTGTAAACCTCCTGCTCAAGCTGTGTTCCTTTCACAGCACTGAGCTTATGAGAGGCAATACCAGAAATACTGAAACTAGCTGATTAAAAATCTTATTTATCCTAGAGAACGTGCCTGTTTGGGTAACTCTGAAGTATCACCTCTGCAGAGCATTTTAGATATTAGTGACATGGAAGTCAGTACGTCTTTTGGATACTAATAGTTCTTGGCCTCTATCTTGTGTCAGATAATTCCATAAGTCAGTTGCGCACTGTGTGTGTATACAGGTGGAGATTGTTATTTTTAGTCTATTTATATGCTGCTATTCTGGTCAAAATAGTCTTGTAAATGTTCTATTAAATGGAAGCTAGGGGGCTGTGCCCCCTTCTCACTATGCTTGCCATCCCACCACCTTCTGGGGGTAGGTGTCTAGCCAGGGGAGAGGGGGAGGGTGTCTGACCAGGGGGAAGAGAACAGGAGCAGAGGAGGGGGCAGGAGCAGGCTGGGGGCAGGGTGTCTGGCAAGGGGGGATTGGGCAAGAGTGGACCGGAGGTGCTGGCATAGGATTATGTATGCTGCCAAGAGCATGCGACCATTAGCTTTTATCAGGTTAGACTTGTTGCCATTTAACTTCATTGGTTGTACCTTTGATATAGGAGACAGCAAATAATGGTGTCTTAGTTAGCCCGTCGGTGCCTTTATTTATTTTATTAGTTCCTTCTTGCTATACTCAAGTGGGTTGGTGGGCTTCTCTCCATTGTCCTGGGCTTACTGGCTCAGGATGCTACTGACTGACATTTTGCTACTTTTTTTTAGACAATTTTGTGTATAGGCGTCCCCTTGGATTAAGATTTATTACTCAAGGTATTTTAAGACTTGAAATAATGTCTTGTCTTTTCTTTTCCTTTTTGCAGGAAAACAAAAAAGAACAAACAGAAAAGTAAGCCTATTTTTATTCATAAATTTATTCAGTCCGTAATAGAAGATCTACTGGGACAAATCCTCATCGTATGTAAATGGCTGTAGTTCTAATTTCAATGGGACTAGGATAATTTACTGGTTGACAGTCAGCCCAGCAAGTTTATGAAATAACAGCATAAAGTCTAAGATGAAATTTTAAGGTGGAAGCATTAAAAAAGAAATGGAAATGTCTGTCATGGGCAGGACTGCTTACAAATTAGACAAGGCAAAGTGCTTTGCATGCAGCAGTTCTGTAGTAGAATCCTTCTTTCTCGGATTACCCATGTGTCAGGTACTCTTGTTCAGCGTGGAATGTTGTGCGCACAGTTGTAAGACAGTGGAGAAGTGACGGTGTAAGAGTAGGTCCAGAATAGAACACCTATTACAGTGTTTCTCAACCAGTGGTACAGGTACCCTTAGGGGTACTTGAGAGAAGTCTGGGAGGGTACGTCAGCACCATTGAAATTTGGAGAACTGAATTTTTGTTTTAAGTTTCACAACGGTTTATTATTTTTTGTACTTTTTACACCCAAAACTTTAATCGCCTGCCTGGCTACAATTAAGTGATTTAAACAAATGTGTTGCAATGATAGGGGAAAAAAAATTGTCTGAAAACTGTAGGTACTAGGGACACACACACACACACACACACACACACACACAACCCCCCTCGAAAAACTGCGGCAAGAGCTACTTGCCAGACCGGCACTGCGCATATGCGCAACGCCGGAGAATGGGGCGCATGGAGCGACCGGCTGAAATCTACTCGCCTGTGGCAAGTAGAAACAGCGGTTTGTCGAGCCCTGCATATATTTGAGGTACTTAAAGGGGTACTTTATTTTTATAAAAAAAAAAAAGTTGAGAGAACACTGATCTTTTGCATTGTGGCCTATAAACTTTGTGCCCAAGTTGTGTATGCAGGGGATGTTTGCAGGTGAGGAAACAATTTTTAGATTGAAAATAATGAATGCTTCAGCGATTTGAGAGATCTGTGTATAAGCCAAACTAGTCAGTTAGTGAAAATGTCCATAAGGAGATTCTTGTTAATGTAGAGATCAAAAGCATCTGCAAACAAAATAATAGTGGCTTTTGTATATGTAGCTCCTGGAATTGGGGAAGGCAGCAGTACAAGCGAGACTCCCCAGCCACCTAGGAAGAAAAGGGCTCGAGTAGATCCCACCGTTGAAAGTGTATGTATTTTAACTGTGCTCTAACTCTGCATTTTAGCTGCAACAGATTGAAATGTAAACCATTCAGTCTTGGGTTACTGTGTGTGTTTTTACAAGTTCCTGTCGAAGTCTGCAGCTTTGAACTTCTTTATCTTCTTGGTCACAAATGTATGACAAATTTAAGCAAGAGCTAAGTTTAAGGGTGTTCCAAACAAGGGGTACGGTTACGATTTTTTACGCAACAGGTAAGGTAGATGTTTCTGGCAAATGTCAGCTCTTGGGTGGGAGAGTTCTCTGGTACCTTGAAGATCTGCTCAGTGATCCGGGCAGCTGGGAATGTTTTATCCATCACTTTTTGGCATATTACCTGTGGCCAGCATTGAACGTATGTGAACTAATGTAATGTGATTAAGTAGCAGAATCTGCGTGTGTAAAAACTTGTCACTCATGTTCACCAACAGCAGTTGATTTAGAAAGAGATTTACGCAAACCTGGTCTGTGTGTAATATACGTGTACAGAGTAAAAGCTGTGGTGGTCATCTCTGTTCCAACCAGAAAGCTCTAAACTGGCATAGTCCAATTGGCACAGTGCTGTCAGGCTCCCTGGCTGTGAATGTCCCTGCTGCTCCTAGTTGGAGTAAAGGCCAGACGGGCTCTGTGCTACCCTGCCCCACCCAGCATGCTGACTACGTCTACACTGCAGGCTTCGTGTGCAAGAGCATGTCTACACTGTCATGTGCTTTTGCACAAAAGCGTTCATGGCAGTGTGGATCCTCTCTTGCGCAAGAAACCTCTGTTGCCCATCCTCATTGCTTTCTTGCGCAAGAGCTCTTGTGCACGACAGCTTATTCCTCATGGGGAGAGGAATAACTCGTGTGCAAGAAGCCCTCTGTTCCGATGCTTTACTGTACATTTACTTGTGCAAGAATGCGCGAGCAGTGTAGACACTCCAAGTTTTTGCATAAGAATCCTGCAGTGTGGACGTAGCCGCTGAGTTGCAAGGTGGTGCCCGCGGGTGGAGACAGCCCACAGAACTGCACCTCTGCCTGGGCAGAGCAGGGACATTTCACAGCTTACGGGGAGCCATCTGAAGTAAGCCATTCTTATAGGTGACAGATTTGAGGAATTGTTCCAAATTGAGGTGTCTTTAGAGGAGGCTTTAGAACAAATGGATAAACTTCACAGTAACAAGTCACCAGGACCAGATGGCATTCACCCAAGACTTCTGAAAGACCTCAATAGTTTTGCAGTTTCACACTAACTGGCTTATAGAATCATAGAATACTAGGACTGGAAGGGACCTCGAGAGTCATCGAGTCCAGTCCCCTGCCCTCATGGCAGAACCAAATACTGTCTAGACCATCCCTGATAGACATTTATCTAACCTGCTCTTAAATATCTCCAGAGATGGGGATTCCATCCTTTAGCTATCTTCCAGTCATTTGGTACAGAAGATGATTTAATGTGATGCCAATGTTTAAAAAGGGCTCTATAGGTGATCCTGGTAATTACAGGCCGGTAAGTCTAACATCAGCAACAGGCAAATTGGTTGAAACTATAGTAAAGAGCAGAATTGGCAGACCTATAGATAATTTGGAGAAAAGTCAACATGATTTCTGTAACGGAAGTCATGCCTGGCCAATCGAATAGTTCTTTGCAGGGGTCAACAAGTGTGTGGACAAGGGGGATCCAGTGTATCTGAAGAAGTGGGTTGTGCCCATGAAAGCTCAAGATACCATCTGCATTTTTGTTAGTCTAAGGTGCTGCAGGACTATTTGTTGTTTAAGTTCTTCCAGTGGAGATAGTGTACTTAGATTTCCAGAAAGCCTCTGCTGAGGGACCTTATCAATGGCTCTTAAGGAAAATAATCTGTCATGGGATGAGAGAAGATCCTCTCATGGATTGGTAACTGGTTAAAAGACAGGAAACAAAGGGTAATAAGAAATGGTCAGTTTTCAGAGTGGAGAGCGGTAACTAGTGGGGTCTCACAGGGTTTTGTACCAGGACTCGTTCTTATCAACATATTCATAAATGATCTGGAGAAAGGGGTAATCAGTGAGGTGGCAAGGGTGTGCAGATGATACTAAACTGCTCAAGGTAGTTAAGCCCAAAGCAAATTGTGAAAAGCTTCAAAAGGATCTTTCAAAACTAGTGCCTGGACAACACAATGGCAAATTCAATTCAGCGATAAATACAAAGTAATATATATTGGAATACATAATCCCGACTGTATGTCCAAAATGATGGGGAATAAATTAGCTATAGCTACTCGAGAGCGATCTTCCACTCAATGTTCAGCAGCAGTCAAAAAAGCAAATGGAATATTAGGAATAATTTTAAAAAGAGACCGTGAATAAGACAGAGAATCTTATTGCCTCTATAAATCCATGTTATGCCAACATCTTGAATAGCATGCGGATGTGGTTGCCTCATATCAAAAAAGATATCTTTCCACTGGAAAAAGTTCAGAAAAGGACAACAAAAATGATTAGAGGTCTGGAACAGCTGCCATATGAGGAGAGAGAAATAAAACTGAGACTTTTACCTTGGAAAAGAGATGATTAAGGGCGGGGGGGCGGGGTATGATGAAGATCTATAAAATAATGACTGGTATGGAGAAAGTAAATAAGGAAGAGTTATTTACTCGTTCCCATAATGCATGAACTAGGGGTCATATCAAATGCAATTAATAGGTAGCTAGTTTAAAACAAAGGAAGTTTTTCTTCATGCAGTACAGTATCAACCTGTGGAACTCCTTGCCAGGGGCTATTGTGAAGGCCAAGGCTATAATAGGGTTTTAAAAAGAGCTAGATAAATTCATGGAGGTTAGGTTCATCAGTGGCTATTAGCCAGAATGGGTAGGAATGGTGTCCCTAGCCTCTGTTTGCCAGAATCTGGGAATGGGCGATGGGGTGAATCACTTGATAATTACTTGCTCTGTTTGTTCCCTCTGGGGCACTTGGCACTGGCTGCTGTTGGAAGACAGGACACTGGGCTAGCTGGACTTTTGGTCTGATGCAGTCTGGCTGTTGCTAGAATTAGTGTAACAAAAGAAAAGTAATATTCCAAGTGCAAAAGGTATTAGTTATATAAGGTTAATATCTTCAGGTGCTGCTATGGGAATATCTCTGTCTAGAAGGTGAAATGTATAGTAAAATTCAGCAAGAGTTGAACTGTCTTTCACATCATAAGATTTTGAAATAGCCATTGCAGTTGCATTAGTGACTACATTTTGGAAGCGGAAGATGACCGAAGAAAGATAACGTCTGTTGTCTTGATTCTTCAGGAAGAAACATTTATGAACAGAGTTGAAGTAAAGGTAAAAATTCCAGAAGAGCTGAAACCATGGCTTGTTGATGACTGGGATTTGATCACCAGGCAAAAACAGGTAACCCTTACATTGTGAAAATTATCCTTTACCTATACGCATTTATGCGGACTACAATCGATGGTTGGGGACTCCTGCTCCTTCCAACTGGGGGAATGTGTGGTCTATTTTTCAAGGTTTTCTTGGCATTGTACGTACTCAAGGCTTATTTGACCGGCTTGTAAATGCCAGCTGGTTTCTTCCCATAGCTCACCTTTGGTAGATGTTCTGCAGAGCTGCATGTTTTCTGGAGTACACCTGGAGTCTCCTTAAGTCTGGGCATTAAGGTTTTAAATTGGAGAGAATTGCATTTTACCTTATTACAGGTGCAGGAAAAGCAGAGTTTAGCTAAGCTTAATCAATCTAGCAAAAAGCCTTGTTTTGGATTCCAAACATGCAGGAAAGCAAAACTGACTGTGCTAACCACTAGGCTTGGTTATCTAAAATCTGGTACTGACATAGACCATCTTTGTGTTTCAGAAGTGAAAAAGAGAACATATCTAACACATAGTTTAATTATGGCCTATGTATAGTGTTAAACGTAGAAACTAAAATCCTTAATGGCATACGCATAGGAATAACAATCAACTTCTCTGTGCTCTGGTACAGTCATATGATTCACTCTTTAGCTAGACATTCCTCCTGCAGGCACGCAAACT
Source organism: Pelodiscus sinensis (assembly GCF_052426305.1). Classification (NCBI taxonomy): domain Eukaryota; kingdom Metazoa; phylum Chordata; order Testudines; family Trionychidae; genus Pelodiscus; species Pelodiscus sinensis. Next base: position 45,258,347 of record NC_143065.1, on the reverse strand, counting down.
GACAGCAAGCAGATCCTGGCAGAAAGTGAATGAGAAATGAGGGAGCTCTCTAGATGGGAGGAGTTCTGTAATTTCTACTTGTAGCAGCTAGATCTCGTAGGGAATTGTTTGTTTGCTGGTGCTCTAGAATTCATTGCTGCACACTAGAGATTCTGAGGAGCTCTGCTTAAATGGCAAAAGATGACTTTTGAAAAGCCTATAATGTAACACGAGAAGGGGCGAACATGGTGGGAACAGTTAGCTGTAATAGCATACCTTCCTGGTCAGAATGATTGACAGACTTATGACTTAGTGTAAAAACCTCGTTACAAATTCTCTTAATGATGGAATATTGTAGAAACATTCTTTTCAACAAGGCCCTTGTCATACCTGTCAGTACTTTAAAACCAGTACGCAGACACACACATTTTGCAGGTGAGGCTGTTCATCTCTTTATTCCTTTTTTTCATAGCTCTTTTATCTTCCTGCCAAGAAGAACGTTGACTCCATTTTAGAGGATTACGCAAGCTACAAGAAATCCCGTGGCAACACTGACAACAAGTAAGTATTGGCATTTTAAAAGACCTGTCTTAGCCATTGAAGTGTCTCTGCTGTTGACTGTTACAGCATGTCCTGGTCGCCCTTTCTGGATGGGCACCACTTCCTTGTATATGGAGCTCAATTCTGGGCACAGGTTAGCATAGGAATGTCTTTACCACAGACTTTTTCTGTGGAACAGCACTAGAGTATTACAGACCTTTGGCAAACAGCAAACTCCTGAGAGTAATCCACCTGTCTTGATCTCCCTGCTCTTGTCAGCTTTGGGTTTGTTCAGTATCCTTAAGGTAAACTATCCTTGCTGCCTTCCTCTTTCCATCTTGGTCTTCTGGCACCTGAGGGTAGATGGTTTTCCCCTCAGACCCATCCTTAAAGTGTCTCCTCTGTGGTCAGGTGTTCAGACTGCCAATCTCCAGGTATGTGTCAGCCAAGGAGTTCCAGCCTCATCTCTTCGGATTTGTGTCTAATCATGGCACTTGCATCTCCTGGCTGCTAACCCATTGTTGCAGCAGTGTTAATCAGCTGATGATCCTCTGACTCCTCAATTATAGTCATTCCCAATGTGACCAGTCCCTAGCACAAAAGGGGGCCGTTCTAATCCCCAAATGAAGGTTGCAGGACAAAGTGAAGGTAACTAACTGATGGTTACAATTAAAATGGAGGCAGAAATAAAACCTGGATTTCACCATTTCAGCCAAACCTCTCCCAATCTCACAACGGCCACGGAAATGGTTAAAAATACAAATGTAACTTCAAGAATTGAACCTGAATAAATAAGTAAACCTCTGTGCTTCCAAAATGTCAGGCTAGAATTTTCAGAGAAGTCTGATTCCTTGAGCTTCTTTGAAAAGACCAGTATAAATGTGCCTACTTGTTTCTCTCTTCTTCTCTTGATAGATGTAAAAGATTGACGCTTTTGAAAATTAGGCTTGTGTTACTTTATATATAATCAGTGGTTAGTGTGAGGGGCTCTATGTATAGCTAAAGTTGCTTACGGTTTCCCTTATGCCAGCCTGTTTCCCATATGTAGTTTAGCTTTGCCCCCATATGTTTGCTTAAGTTTCCTGCGGACCCTACCTTTCTCACCACAAATTTAAGCACTCAGAAATCGTAATTGTTTTAACTTACTTCTCTTCTAGTGGATTTTTTTTTAGGGCTGGCCGTGAGAAAGTGCTCTTGGGCACTGAGGTACATGGGAAAGCCCGCCCTTCTAAGGAGCTGCACAGCATCTTACCCTCCGGTGTGCATCCTGTAAGGCAGGGGTGGGGACCCTTTTTTGGGTCAGAGGCTGCTGACCCACAGAAAAATCAGTTGGGGAAGCACACAAGTGAGACGCCCCTGACTGAGAAGGAGAAAGACCCTCCCCACATTCCTCTCACACACCAGAGCCTAGGGGGGCCCAGGCTAGTAGACTGTGTGCTCCAGCCCTGAGTGTGTGTGGGGTGGGGGGGGGGGAGCTGGATTGCCAGTGCATGCTCCTCAATGCTGAGCCTCAGGTCAGATCAAGGCAAGTCAGGGGCTGCATCTGGCCCCCAGGCCTGAGGTCCCCCACCCCTGCTGTAAGGGCTCCTGCCCGATCCAAGGCCTGATCTAATGTCCATTGAAATAAACTCTCCTGTGACGCCTCTAGAAATAGAAACCTAGGGGTTAAAAGAGGGGTCCTTCTAGTCTAGTAACCTGTCTCCCGCAGTGGCCAGTACCGGATGCTTTAGACTTAGAGGAAGGTACAAGAAACTCTGCACTGTGCAGATAGGAGATTGTGTACCCCCTGTAAAGCTCTTACTGTAACCACTAATAAAGATTGGGTTAAGACCTGACAGGTTTTGTGGTTGACATTAAGTGCTAGAATGTGGAGTGTGCGTGTGTTCCAAGTGAATGGTCCAATCCCTGTTTCGGTCCTGTTGTTGGTCTCCGTTATGTCATGGGGCAATGGATTCCCGTCTCTCTAAATGGCACGAGTGTGTTTCCTTTCATCAGTTTGAATTTGCCATCTTTCAGTTTCAAATGTTTTATTTTTTGAGGCAGGGAAAATGGAAGCTCCCAGTCTCTCATGTGCCTTTCAGTGGGTATACTTCTGTCACGGTCCCTCTTGTCTCTGCTTTCAGAGATAAGCAGTCAGTTCCTCAGTCTCACATAAGAGTCTTCCATGTCCCTAATTGCTCTTGCTGTCTTTTCTGAAAACCCCTTTCTTTCTACAACCTTCTCTTTGACTAGTGTTCAGATGAGGAAGAAACCCTGACTTATGCCATGTCTTCCATCCTGCTCCTGATTTGTCTTGACCTCTGGTTGGGGTATTCCATCAGACGTCTTGCAAACTGTCTGGAGAATCACTTGGTTTAATGGATTAGCTATGGTGAATGAACCCTGTGGAAATCCAGACCTTGAGTGAAAAAGAATTTCTTCTTAGGATGGTCCATCTCTCTCCCTTCGTTACGCCTATGCAGTGCACAGCATTTCCCCCAATTGCTATCCTTCGATGGGAAGGCCTTATGTTCTTTGCTAAGGCAAAAAGCAGTAATTTCAGCCCTGAATTTCCTGATAGAGATAAGGACTAAGTATCCCTCCTATTAGGAGAGATGCAGCATTTGACTCTCTTGTACAGAAGGCTCAGCTGTATGACCATAGGGAGTTGTTGGTAATAGTGTATGTGCCTCTGTTTCCTACTCAAGTCTGCATGGCTGCCCAGGACGCAAAGGAGGGCTAAATTCTCTCAGGGCAGACTGAGGGACAGAAGGAGGCGCGTGTGTCACCTCTCTGGGTGGAATGAAGAATCGTTAAATAAGTGGTTGAAAGCAACCCTGGTCAACAAGGGGGCCATAGAGACAATGCGCACACCTGTAACTCCTGGATTTCCTAGCTTAGGAAAAACCCCACTGGAGAATAGAAGACCGAGGGGGGTGTGGAGGGTGAGTTCTGATAGAAGTTTGGGAGCTTTTTCTCTCACTGGGAACGGACTCGGGAGGTCCGATAGAAACCCCTTGTGGTGCAGTGTCAGTACCTTGCTGGTTGCTGTGCTGGGGCGGTGGGCTGTGGAGGACTCCCACTGGCGGTTGTCTGCCAGCATGGTCCAGCAAGAGGGGCCTCAGGACAGTGGCCAAACCAGTTCTCCCGGTTAAGAGAAGCAATGGGACAAAGGAAGTGTGCGCTGGTGGAAGCTTCAGTTTGGGGCTGGAACCATGAGGGAGACAGACTGAGGTTGCTGGGGCTGAGGCTGGGGTGATGGACCCCTAACCCAAGGGGTCTGAAACACCCTGGCCCCGAATCCTGTAAACACACCACATCTATGCTGTGCAGTATCCTGGAGGAGCAATAGAACCTCGCTATTCTGCTGCTGACGGAGTCTGTTCTTGCTCTGGGGGTGCAGGATCGGGGGAACCCCGACTGCGTCGTCACACCCCCTTCCTCCCTTGAAAATGGAGTTCACTGCAGCTTGGCTGACCACAATGGCCTATGCTTTAATCCTTATTTCTCTGTGCTAACCTAAGGATGGCCTGTACTGCCTTGCAGCAGACTAGGTCCCACTGTTTTGAAAAGGCTGTTGGAGTGCTGTAACTACTGGGTGAGGTTGGGTAACCCTGGAAGAGCGTACACGTCCCAGCAGAGTCTCCGTTGCACTTGCAGGATATAGCTGATGGTGTAAAGCAGGAGTGCTGAAGTTGAGACTCGGGGTGATGGTCTACCGTGAAGGGGAGCCTTTGGTGTCTGGTGCATTGAAGGGATTCCTTCAAGAGACTCTTCTAAAGCTGGGGGCCTAGTATGGATCTAGGGCAGACCCTTAATTGCTCCAAAATCTGTAATGAAGTGGAAGGCTTGTGGACCCATATGTATTATGGTTTGGAAAAGTGCCGCTAGAGAGGTTGCAGTTCAGCTGCTTGAATGACTGTTGGCTTTTTCCGCTATGAAGCGTAGTACTACTTGAGTCGTCAAACCCCACCTCTGACTAATTTGGTCACCAGTCATTGCTGAAGGTAATGTGTGTGGCGTAGAATTGACAAGACTTTCAGCAATTGCCTTTTCACCTTGCTTTGAATGGGCTGCTTTAGCCAAGCATTTGAGGTGGGAAGACAGTTTTTATTTTTGCTCTTACTCTCTACTACTTAGAACTAAGTTGGCTTGCAGCATGTCTTCATGTAGAGCCAGAATAACTCATTTTGAATAATCGGACCCACTAGAAATAGGCATTGGTTTCTCTGAGCCATCTCTTATGAATATTGGCTCTCCCGAAGTTCTAAAAGTCGAGTGCACACCTGCCCCAGCCAGCCACAACCCTGCGGTTTTATTTGTTTGGGGTTTTTTTGTTTTTTTAATATAAAAAATATTTCACATTTCTTTTGTGTGCCAGGGAGTATGCTGTTAATGAAGTTGTTGCTGGAATAAAAGAGTACTTCAATGTAATGTTGGGAACTCAACTGCTGTACAAGTTTGAGAGACCACAGTATGCTGAAATCTTAGCAGATCATCCTGATGCGCCTATGTCACAAGTCTATGGTGCACCACACCTACTACGATTATTTGGTAAGTATGACCTCTTGGTTCTGCTGTAAGGAGGAACACATGGTTCGAGTGCTCTGCCTTTTCTGTGCTGTTAATAATTGGAATAAGACGGTGAATCAGAGTAAAATGTAAACAAATGACTCGGCTCTATCCTTTGGTCATTTATATGAAGTGTCCAGAACCACAGATCACCTACTCAGAATGGAAGTTTCCAAAACACGATTTGGAGGCAAACTTTGTGGGTAAGAATGGGGTCTGCAGTTGGTGATCAGGTCGTACAGATCTTGGACTTGTACTCTTGTGCAATGAAACTTATTAAAGTTATCGCGAATAACCGTGTCAAATATATGCTTCCATAATTGTGGCAATGTATTCATTTCTTGAAACAGTACGAATCGGAGCAATGCTTGCCTACACTCCTCTTGATGAGAAGAGCCTGGCTTTGCTGTTAAACTATTTACATGATTTCTTGAAGTAAGTTCAGCACTCCTTGTTTGTGTTAAAGTTTTTTAAAAGCACTGAAGCCCTGATCCTGCAAAATCCCTGTTTTATATGCTTAATGTTATATGTGTTTGTTTATGGGACTGTGGCCTTCACGCTTCGACTGTTGTTTTTTTAATGATATTTTGATTATCATTTTGGCAGCCCAAATTAATCTGCAACACTAATCCACAGAAAGCAGTTTGATTTATTGAAATCCTTTCTTGCAGATTTGTAGTGGTTTTCACTTGTGCATAATTGGTATTACAGGCTATTGTGCTGATGTGTCATTTGTTTGAGTTTTCAAGTTTCAAGACCTATATTTACTCAAAGCAGCTTACATTTTTCAGTAGTAATTAAACAATCTAAAAAAAGATTGCTTGGTTAATGTTGCGGTGTGTCATAGCTCTGTAGAAACGCAGCCTTGATGGGAGAGGTCTTGCATGAGAAATTGCTTTGGAACTTGGTGTCATGACACACCACAGAATTGTTCCTCATTATGGAGAAGTGTGTATTTCCTTTGGAGGCGCATCACAGATGAAACGTGTGGCTTTTGCAGTTATTTTTCTGTCATTACTCACGCATAGGGAGATTCCCAGACCTGCACTGTCCTTTGTGGGTGATGAATCTGAGCAACTGTCCCGGATTGAAGTGTCATTAGAGGAGGTTTTGGAACAAATTGAAAAACTTAACCGTAACAAGTCACCGGGCCCAGATGGCATTCACCCCAGGGCTCTGAAAGAACTCAAATGTGAAATTGTGGCACTATTACCTGTGGTTTGTAACCTATCCTTTAAATCAGCTTCTGTACCCAAGGACTGGAAGACTGCTAACAACGCCAATGTTTAAAAAGGGCTCTACAGGCAACCCTAGCAATTACAGACCAGTAAGCCTAACATCAGTACTGGGCAAATTAGTTGAAACTATAGTAAAGAATAAAATTCAGACACATAGAAGAACATAATTTGTTGGGCAAAAGTCAACATGGTTTCTGTAAAGGGAAATCATATCTTACTAATCTATTAGAGTTCTTTGAAGGGGTTAACAAACATGCGGACAAGGGGGATCCAGTAGATATAGTGTACTTAGATTTCCAGAAAGCCTTTGACAAGGTCCCTCACCAAAGGCTCTTGTGTAAATTAGGTTGTCATGGGATAAGAGGGAAGATCCTTTCATGGACTGAGAACTGGTTAAAAGACAGGAAACAAAGGGTAGGAATAAATGCTAAATTTTCAGAATGGAGAGGTGTAACCAGTGGTGTTCCCCAAGGGTCAGTCCTAGGACCAATCCTATTCAATTTATTCATAAACGATCTAGAGAAATGGGTAAGCAGTGAGGTGGCAAAGTTTGCAGACAATACTAAACTGTACAATATAGTCAAGACCAAAGCAGACTGAAGAAGTTCAAAAATCTCATCAAACTGAGTGATTGGGCAACAAAATGGCAAATGAAATTTAAAGTGGATAAGTGTAAAGTAATGCACATTGGAAAAAATAACTCCACCTATACGTACAATATGACGGGCTAATTTAGCTACAACTTATCAGGAAAGCGATCTTGGAGTTATCATGGATAGTTCTCTGAAAACGTCCATGCAGTGTGCAGCGACAGTCAAAAGCAAATAGGATGCTAGGAATTATTAAAGGGATAGAAAATAAGACACAGAATATCTTACTGTCCCTGTGTAAAAGTATAGTACGCCACATCTTGAATACTGTGTACAGATGTGGTCTCCTCACCTCAGAAGAGATATTTTGGGATTAGAAAAGGTTCAGAAAAGAGCATCTAAAATGATGAGGGGTTTGGGACGGGTCCCATATGAGGAGAGGCTAAAGAGACTGAGACTTTTCAGTTTAGAAAAGAGGAGACTGAGGGGGGATATAATAGAGGTATATAAAATCGTGAGTGGTGTGGAGAGGGTGAATAGAGAAAAGTTATGTACTTGTTCCCATAATAGACGAACTAGAGGACACCAAGTGAAATTAATGGGTAGCAGGTTTAAAACTAATAAAAGAAGGTTCTTCTTCACAAAGCGCACAGTCAACCTGTGGAACTCCTTGCCAGAGGAGGCTCTGAAGGCTAGGACTATAACAGTTTAAAAAAGAGCTAAATAAATTCATGGAGGTTAGGTCCATAAAAGGCTATTAGCCTGGGGGTAAGGAATGGTGCCCCTGGCCTCTGTCTGTCAGAGGCTGGAGAAGGATGGTAGGAGACAATTTGCTTGACCATTGTCTTCGGTCCACCCCCTCTGGGGCACCTGGTGCTGGCCACTGTTGGCAGACAGGATACTGACCCAGCATGGCCATTCTTATGTTCTTATGTAGTAATGTTCTTCAGCACTGCAGCTTAAAAGCAAAGACATCAACAAGAAACCATTTGTGTGGAAAAAGGTTAATTTCTGTTCTTGCCTGCGCTGCTGCAAACTGCAGCTCTATCAGGAGTTTGAAAATCTATCCCCTATTATTACCTTTGAAGCTGTGGAAAATTTGTATTTTTACTTCAGTGTATAGAGGCCCCAGCCAAGAATGGCACCCGATTCCACACACTCTCTCTCTCTTTCTCTTTCTCTACGGCGGAGACTATCCAGATAGGTAGTTCAGATAAAGGTGGGGGAAGAGGAGCATTATCCTCATTTTGCAGATGGGGAATAGGTCAAAGATTAAATGATTTATCCAAAGCTGCACGATTTGTGGCAAAGCTGGGTGTTAGTACCAGTCAAGTAGCTGAGCTATGGGGCCATCTTTCAGTTCATTGAAAGGCAAAGTTCAAGCCATTTGTTCCTTGATATGGTTTGGAACTCATGGATCTGCCTTTCCTTAAATACGTTCAAGACATCAATTGCAGATCAAGTCTAAGTCTCACTTTTGTTTCAGTAGCACTTTAAGTGCCTTGAGCCTAAGTCTGCTAGGTGCTTTTAGAAGCTTTACTCTGTATCTTACTATGGGACTTAGATGTGAGATCTAAAAGTGGAAAGTCCATTTGCTGTAATGGAGATGGATGTTCATGTACGGTTATTGGAGGCACTGACTATTCTAAGAAATCAGAGGTGTCTCCATTTTAGAAACGTAAAATCTGATTTAAGTTTCAAAGTAGGAAGGACTCCTCTGCAGCTCTCAAATGTAAGAGGCCCTTCTCTAGTAATGGATTATGCTTTCGAGCTAAGGATGCATGGCTAACTATCCAGTCGCCGCATCTATGCTTATAGTCCCCAGTAAATGCACATGCACAGTTGTCTCCCTTTCCAGTGGGAGGGAAATACCAAGCACTGTCCGTCCTGTAGGCAAATTAAATACTTAATGTTGGAACTTACTTGGCCTTAATACTCCAGAGGCTGCTTATTCTCTGTGCTAGTTACCTGCTTGTGTCTTTTTGCCACTTTATTCCTCCAATAGAGCAATTATTTCTATAACACAGTTATGAAAACTAGAAAGTGGATTTAATGTCCTAGGTGGAAGACAGGCTAATCCAGAAGTTGTGCTCAGCTAATGTATAATGTTTCAAAATGTGTTGTTAAATGAAGGGCAGTGGATGATTAAATTAGTGATTCTTGCAGGCGTGGGGGGCATATAGACAGAGCCTTCAGAATATCCCATTTTAAAATGGAAAAGTGATTGAGGAAACATGATTTTGCCCTACCAGAGGGGCCTGAGATTGTCTCTTTGCAGAAGGCCATATGTACTGGCTGCTCTTCTGGCTTGGGTGTTAGAGCTTCACCTAGCATCTGTTAAGACCCAAAATTGTACAAAATAGCAGGCTGCCTTTCACCAACTTGTTCGAATGACCGACTGCCAGACATCCAGAGAAGGCAAAGTTTAATAAGAAGCTGAATCTTCCCTAATTCTTACTGTATTTCTGTCTGTTGGAGGTCTTGTGGCAATCCTTGACTTCAGGTTACATCTCTCTCATCCAGAACTCTCTGGTCCAGAAACATCCGTCGTCTGGAATGATTTCAGTTAGCCGGGTGTCTACTTTTCATGGGTGTGGCTAAGTTTCCTGCAGTCCCATAAAGTTGGTTTACAACCCCCAGTCCTGGCTCTCAGGATTCTGTGTAGTTGTTTAGCTCTAATTTACTCCTCAGTGTCTTCTAACAGCCCAGCAAGCAGCAGAAGTGTTGGTAATGCTGCTAGACAATATTGATCTCCCGTGGTTTGGCAAATTCTCTGGTTTGGAACCAGTCAGGTCCTGAGGGTGCTAGGCTACAAATAGGGATGTAAATGACTAATCAACTAGTTGCCTATTCAATAAGCAAAAGCTTATTGGATAGTAGACTAGTCGCTTCGCCCCTCTGCTGCCTTTATCAGAGGCAGCAAATGGGGGGAGAGGAGAGGGTGCTGAGGGGAGAGGGGAGCTGGCTTAAAAGCCAGTCACCCACACCCCCTTCTCCCCCTCACCCGCCCTCCAGCTCCGTGGGAGGGGGCAGAGGTGCAGCACCAGCATTCCACCTTTGACATGTACAAGAGTCCCCGCTGGCCCCAGGCTCCATGTGGCATTTCAGTCTTTGGGGCTCTTGTACATTTCAAAGGCGGAGCGCCATGTGTCACTTCTGCCTTTGATGTAGCAACAGCTGGGTGGGCTCTTGCTACATTTCAAAGTGGAAGCACCCTTATCAACTCATTGAATAGCTGACAGAAATTCCATTGACTATTCAATTAGTTGATTAATCTAATTTTAACATCCCTAGCTAGAAAGGTTCAACCTGTACAGTCCAATTTGTTTGTTTGGAATTGGATTCCAGCATACGTTGTTGAAAGTCTGTCCTTACCCCTTATTCTTTTGAACAGCCCATAAAATATTGAGTTTAATTCCTGATGGGTGTGACGTGTCACACTGCTGAAATCCTATCTACTGCCCCTCTCAGATCCAGCTTTTCTAAGTCCCAGTCTAATGCATTAGTTCGGGACAATAAAGCGGAAGTCTTGAGATATTGACCTGGACAGCGAAGTATTTTAAGTTCTACACTTGTATGTTTGTCTTTCGTAGGTACTTAGCGAAGAATGCTTCCACGCTGTTCAGTGCCAGTGACTATGAAGTAGCCCCCCCTGAATACCATCGGAAAGCAGTATAACAGCATGCATCTGGAACAGTGCTGTCCACTTCGACGTCTTGTTCTTTGTCCTTCCATTGCACATGTCTCTTGCACAGATTATGTAAATTTGAAGTGAATAAAGTGTGTGTTTAAAATTGAACTGGCCTTTGTAAGTTCTAAAGTGTTTTTTCTTTGTTTTGTTCTGAAGCAGAAGCTTAAACAGGCTTTGGAACTCATCAGCTGGATGTAGAAAGAAATGCAATTACCATATGATTTCATTATCTGAGCTCCTTAAAGCTTATGGATCCATTGTTTTGACACTAAGCTCTTCCCTGACTTGTGTTATTGCTTAGTAATGACAAGTGTTCCACAGGGGTTGTGGTGACCTAACTTACATGCTATTAATTATACTGACTTTCAAGCCCACCTAATTTCTTGGTGTTTGAAGTGTAACGTGTTGATCCATAAACTCATTCCATGCCTAGAGAGTTGAAGGATTGTGACTTTTTTGTATTCTAACAATGGAAAAAATGCATTGTATCTTGGTGTTCTGGAAATGTTGTTGGTCTATCAAGGAGCTGTTTTCATGTCTTCAATAAACTTTTTTATTTCAAACATAACCTGTTTCCACTCTTTAACTGACCTGTGTTCTGTTGCATCTGACCCCTAGATTACATGAAAATGTTCCAGTATAAATTGTAAGCCAAATCGCTTTTTCAAAGCTTAAAATTGTCAGGATATGGGAGATGTAGTATAAAATATGTATTTGATTTTAGATACTTGGTTTCTAAGCCTTGTTCAGCACGCCTAACTGAAATAGAGTTGAAGTAAGAGTGCTGAAGTTGAACTTCTTTATTCAAAGAAATCAAACTGCATGGAACAGCAATAAAACTGTAAAAGAGCTAATGGGAAACAGCATTTTGAAACCAAACACTTTGAAAACATTCCTTCCCAGCTGCTCCCAGCCCATTACTTGTCATGCAGCAGAAGGCCGAAATTCACTGCAGTGTGACCCGGGACAGAGAACCGGAGGTAGGACTAGTGTATTCTTAAAGTCCCCGTGTGCCTCTTGTTGAATAAACCCCATTTTCCAATGGTAAACAGGCATCAAAATTACTGTTGTTTTTCTATTAATGGACTAGATTCCTCCCTCCAGTAGAGCATAATTCAATTCCTATCTGCTGATCTAGCAGTTCTAAAATATTTGACCTGTATATCTTTCTAAAACTAGTTAGGAATGCTTAATAATGCAAATAGTGTGATATACAGTGGCTTTCATCTGAAGTCTTGAATAACCTGGTGGTTCCAGATAATATGCATGAAATCGCAGTTCTAGTTTTACAGAGAGCACTGCTCTCAGACTATTATGCATTTCTTCTGGGGTTAGATACTTTAGGAATAAAATGTTTTAAAGATTTAATATCTGCAAATATGCATTGATGTGATTTGTCAGAACAGATAAGAGAAACTAAAATGTTAGAATACTGTATTAATATTGTCTGTATCTTTACCAGGTTTCACCCTTGTATGAATATACTGTGATTAAAGCATGCTGCCAAGCACTGGTATTGTAACAGGTTAAAATCTGACTCCAGTGTGATAGATTTCAGTCACTTCTGAGTTCTAAGCACAGTGAATAGTTCAAAGATCTAAATGAGGCATAGCCCTACAATGAACATCTGCTTTATCATTAAAGTGTGTGTGTGTGTGTGTGTGTGTGTGTGTGTGTGTGTGTGTGTGTGTGTGTGTGTGTGTGTGTGTGTGTGTGTGTGTGTGTGTGTGTGTGTGTGTGTGTGTGTGTGTATAAAAATATAAAATAGCACCCGGAAGCCCCAATTCAGACTAATCACCCCTAATTATTACTGCAAATTGGAATATTTTGATTTTTTTCATAGTCACACAAAAATGCGAGGGACTTCACAGTTGTGGGTCTTGACCCAAATAAACTTGCTGTCCAGGATCATCTGAAAGGGTTTCAGACATTTGCAAGAGAAAATATTGCCACTAGAATGGAATGTGTAAAGTCTTCCTCAAGTAGACAAAATTAGAGTGGTCCTGTAGCACCATAGAGACTAACACAAAATTGTAGATATCCTTAGCGTTGGTGTGCACAATGTGCCTCTTGCTCCACTCATCTGAAGAAAGCTCATGAGGCCATCTACAATTTTGTGTTAGTCTCTACAGTGCTACAGGACCACTTAAGTTTTTTTTAAGTTACAGATTAACATGGCTACTCCTCTGAGACCAAGCAGACAGATGAGTCTCTCCAGTCTGAGATCATTGATGTACCCCATTTTCCCTCTCCAGTCTGAGATCATTGATGTACCCCATTTTCCCTCCCCCTCCCAAAATAACCCCGTCAGAATTGGCTAGTTTCCTGTCTTAACCCCTGTTACTATCGTGTCTATAGTTTGGTTATCAATGTGATTTTAAAGCTTAATCTGGGACAGTAACATAAAACTTGTAATTCATGCATACAATTCTACCTTTTATACATCTGCTTTCAATCAGTCTGACAAGGGGACCACCAGGAATGCATGACTTGATTATTTAAAGCATTTGCTGTTCAAATCTTTGTACAAAAACCAAGCAGATAAAAAATGTAACTTTTTTAGTATATCTGTCCAACATGAAACACTGTTTCTCTAGCCTTCACTGCAACTGTCGGCATCCTATAGTCCTTAAAACTTTTTGCTGTTCATAATTGAGTGAGATTCATTCTTCCATTGATGCTGCCTCTTGGGTTTAGATAAGTAGAGAGAACTGATAGTACATTTTTATGAGGCTACCTACAGCTGAATTTTGAATGTCTATCGTCTTCCTATTTCTCAACAAGCTAACCCTCTTGGAAAAGAGCACATTATCAGTATGTCGTATGTAAAACGTTTTAGGCAGATTTTTCAATACTGATTTGGCAACTTGACACTTCACCCTGTACCCGGTATTTCCTTTGATTCTGTTGCAGAAACTTTCTTCTGACTACATTGGGATGGCCAAATAATGGGTCTGAATTCCTCAGTCGTGACATTATTCCTGGTGTGTTCTCTCTGCTCCTCTTTGAACTCTGTTTTGTAGCAGTCACTGCATGGGTTGTGATCTTGGAAAAAATCAGATATAGCTGACGTGGTGTACTGATCCAAAAGGTAAAAGGAGAAACGACTTGCCAGACTCAGCTGGACCAATAGACCATCTTGCCCAGTGTCCTGTCATTGGCCCAGGCTGGATCGTTGGTAGGACATGAACAGAACAGGGCAGGGTGCCACTTCAGGAGGGCAGGGGGCTACAGGTGGGTGTTCCAGGAGGCGGCTTACTCTTCCTTCCCTTCACGATCTGGGACCGAAGGGAAAGCATGCAGCTCACCTGGCCGGTATGGGGCAGGGGCAGAGGAGTGAGTGATGCAAGCTTGGTACTTCCCCTTCTCCTTACGATCCAGGAGGGAGGGAAAGACAAGCAAGTAGCATCCTGGTATGCATGGCTGTACCGCCCAGCCCTCCTGAAAGGGCTCCCTCGAGCAGGGTGTTTTATCCAGTGACCCATCCTCTGGTGCCCAGCCTCAGTTTCTGGCAACAAGTTTCGGGACAGCAGGAACTGAGGTTATGCCCCAACCATCCTTGGTGGACCTGTCCTTCAGGAACGTCTCTTCCCCCCACCTAGTCCTACTTTTGGCCTTCACACTATCCCATGGTGACTAGTTCCACAGGCCACTGTCAAGTCAGGAAGTACTGCTTCGTTTGGTATTTTTCATGCTGCCAGCTATTACATTCGTTAGGTGACCCCCTTGTGCTTGAGTCACATGGAGAGGTAAAAGCACTTCATTCCTGGCTTTGGAGACCACTCCTATCTTCCCCCCCCCCCCCCCCCCCGCCCTCGGTCATCTCTTTTTTCCAAGAGGGACAAGCCCAGTCGTTTTCATCTCTCCTCATCTTAGCTGTTCCATGTCCCTAAGTGTTTGTAAATGGGAAGGCACAAAGAAGGGTGACAATGTGCTGTGGCAAAGTTCTGGCTGTGCCTACTGGTGGATAATTCGCCTCAGAGACTTGCTGTGGTCCCATACACAACCCCTTTCTCTTCACAGGAAATAGGGTCCACAGCTTAATGAGCCAGACTCATCTCGGGCTAGTCCGTGGTTTTGGGGTGAAACCCCCTTGATAGTCCTGGTCTCCCTTCTTGGGGCAGGCTCTGTGTTGGCTTTGGAACCCGGGCCCGCCCACTACTCTGGGTTCTGGCCCAGGGACCCTAAGGGTAGGTCTACACTACAGTGTTGAGGAACAAACTTGAGTTAGGTCCACACTGCAATTGCATTCTTCCGCAAGAAAATCGAAAGACCAGAGGGATTTTCCCGGTGTTGGTAATCCTCTTTCTACAAGGAAGAAGCCTTTTTGTGAAGGAGTTCTTTCGCAAAAAGGCGTGTGTGGACGGGGAAGAGGGAGTTTTTGGAAGAAGAGGAAAAAGCACAGGTGCCCTGGTGGCCACTCCGTCCGTAGCAATCACAGCTTACATGCGAGAGAGCGTCCGTACAGTCTGGACACTTTTGAAAAACCAGATGGCTTTGTTGATGCGCTTTTGCAGCGTGGATGCTCTCCAAAGCTTTTTTGGAAGAGGTGGTTTTTCCTTCCGACTTGGCAACTTTTTCCTGCTTGGCCACATCCCCAAACAACCCCTCTAAAATGTCTCCCTCTGGTACCTGTTAACCTGCTCTCAGCTCACACACGGCTGCTTCTTGTTCCTCCCTTTTTTCCCTCCTTTTCATCACTGTCTTCTCCCTCTCCTTACCTCGGGGAGGCCTTTTAAAACAACTTCACTGGCTGTCATTGGCTGCAGGTGTTGAGTGACTTGCCTGAGGGAGCAATCTAGTTAATTAGCCCCCAGGTGTTTTCCTGCCTTCATTTTATTGCAGCAGGCTCTAGGGGTATGTCTGCACTAGCCCTCTAGTTCGAACTAGGGAGGCTAATGTAGGCATTCGAAGTAATGTAGGGAGGTTTAACAGGTAGTTTGATTTAGGGGCTTTAATTTGAACCACCGCGTCCCTGCCACGTGTAGACTCGGGCAGTTAGTCTGGACTTGTAAATTTCAAAAATGGCAACCGGCCGGGAAGATGCAAATCAAGCGCGGGATATTTAAATCCCGGGTTTGATTTGCAACTTCGAATGCCGACATTACCCTCCCTAATTCAAACGAGGGGGCTAGTGTAGACATACCCTAGTAGTCTACTCTGGAAAGAGAGCCACTTATCCAGTGCCCTGTATACCTGCCTTCTGCCAGCGTGTGGCAGGCTGTTGGCTTAGGTCTGTATCAATACCTTTTGTGAGATGGTGAACAAAACTGCACGCAGGATTCAAAATGTATAGAGTGGCCTATTTAGTTTCATTACCGAAATTAGCTAATTCTTTAGATAAGCGTTAAGTAGACAATCCTATGGGATCAGCCTCTGTACACATGCTCCCACGCTCTGCAGAGTTCCTCCTCTGACTCCAGGTCAACACAGACTCCAGAACAACAACAGGATTTCAGTGCCTGCCCTTCCGCAGCAAGTGTTACAGCAGCATGAGCCAGTTGGCACAATCCAGGAGTTAGTGAAAGGTTAGAATTCTGTAAAATGGCATTTTCCCCCAGCACCCCCAAACCAGAATCTGCCCCTTCTTACTCCCCTCTTGCATAACTGGAGCCTTACAATCCCAAACGATTCCCTGCTTTTCTGTGTTTCACAGCCACCGAGCTCCACTACAAGAAGGAGAAACATCAGGGCTGTGTCTACACTCGTGGCTTCTTGTGTGATAAATATGCAAATGAGGCTAAGCGTGGAATAGCGCTGAGCCTCATTTGCATACCTAATGAGCCACCATTTTTGCAGAAGAGGCTCTTGCGCCAGAAGGAGCTGTCTACACTGCCCCTTCTTTCGCAACAAAACCCCTCCTGTGCAATGCTGCTATGCCCATTATTTTCAGGAATAATGGCATTGTGCAAGAGGGTTTTTGTTGCCACTGCGGTACCCAGGGTATTAACACACACACGTACATATCTATACATGTTATGGAAGAGAGAATACTAAAATAAGGGATAATTCACAAGGAGCATGACTTTAAATGTTTATTTAATATGAAGTCAAATAAAACATGGGAGTGTTGTGAGCAAGACACGAGGAGTCGTTCTTCCGCTCTGCTCTGCGCTGGTTAGGCCTCGGAGGATTGTGTCCAGTTCTGGGCACCGCATTTCAAGAAAGATGGGGAGAAGTTGGGGAAGGTCCAGAAAATGAGTAAGGGTCTAGAAAACATGAGCAAGGAGGGAAGACTGAAAGAATTGGGCTTGTTTAGTTTGGAAAGGAGAAGACTGAGAGGGGGCATGACAGCAGTTTTCAAGTATCTAAAAGAGTGTTACAAGGAGGAGGGAGAAAAGAACAAGAAGCAATGGGCTTAAACTGCAGCAAGTGAGGTTGAGGTTGGACATTAGGAAAAACTTCCTGCCTGTCAGGGTGGTTAAACACTGGAATAAATTGCCCAGGGGGGGTTGTGGAATCTCCATCCCTGGAGATATTTCA
Organism: Pelodiscus sinensis; assembly: GCF_052426305.1. NCBI lineage: Eukaryota > Metazoa > Chordata > Testudines > Trionychidae > Pelodiscus > Pelodiscus sinensis. The sequence goes on along the minus strand of NC_143065.1, from coordinate 45,241,275 downwards.
GAGCAGGGTGGACAGGGATGATCTAGATGGTGCTTGGTCCTGCTGTGAGGGCAGGATACTGGACTTGGTGACCTCTTGAGGTCCCTGCCAGTTCTAGAATTATATGAAAAAGAACACTGCAGAGGGCTCAGTGTGTTAATTAGCCTCATTATTTTTCTATTCCACTCAGGCTTCACTGAAGTGTTCTCACCGGCCTCCCACGCTCTGCAGAGTTCTTCCTCTGACTCCAGGTCACCACAGAATCCAGAACAACAACAGGATTTCAGTGTCTGCCCTTCCGCAGCAAGTTCCCAAAAACAACAGTCTGCTTTCGTTACTCTGCTGTTCCCGTCACTTTCCGCTGGACTGCTTGTTACCCAGGAAAGTGACTGGGAATCTTTGTGCTCTGTTAAAATCTCTTCCAATTTTGCATGATGTCCATGGAGGGGAGTGCTGGGAGGCGGAGGCCGGAGAGCGGTGAAAGATTAAAACCTGACAGGTTCCTCTGCTTTTTTCTCTATTTGACATTTGCTGATTGTTCCATATCCGTCCTTGTGGCATGTACCCTCTGAATTGCTGACTGTGCCACACATGCCCTGCAATTGCATTCATGTGTAGAGCTTGTTCAGTCTTTCACACCATGTTCGGTTATTTGCTGCCTTCTGTTCCGAATGACAGGCAAACACATTTCATCAGTCTCAATTTTGTTGTTCACGATTTGTCATGTATTTTAGAAATAAATATTTCTATCTCATCAGATCATTGACAAATGCATGTTGGTTTTGGGAACGTACGGTAGACGGACAAACAACTGAAATCAGGTTGTTTTTCTGGAGTTTATAGCGGCCTGGAGGTCAGTTGGCTGTTTGGGGGAGTGTGTGAAATCTCTCTTGCGTCTGAAAGATTTGGAAGGGAATCGGTAGAGGAACTCTATCAAAGAGCACCAGTCTGAAGGGGCAAGCCCTTGGAAAGGTCAGTCAAAATTCAGTGAGTCTCTCCCTCCTATCCATAGAACATGAACATTATCTTCAGCAGATCTTGACATCTCCCGCCAATGACCAGCAATATCAGAGATACAACTGTATTCTTGGCATCCTGAGACAATCAAGATAACCCCCGTTTTTCATGCACTGGTTTCAAACCAGTTATTCATTACTATGGGTCCAGTGGGATACAGTTTCTGCAAAGATGTAAGGAGCTAGGGGAGATTGATGCCAAATTACCTGTGTAGACCAGCAAAAACCCATTGTCTCTGAAAACACAGGGATTAATCCATGTAAAACTGCATAGGAGCTCCATCCACAGAAGCTGCCTTGGAGAATGTGCCCTATTTTTGGGGCAGGATTCGATGGCATCTCTGCGCAAGGACACTGCGTAGCGGAGAGGTTGACACCTCAGTTCCAGGGCAGAAATGCAGCTTCCCGAGGCCCTGCTTCAACGGCTGGGCAAACTGGATATTAATTCACTGGGTCAGATGCTTTCGTACCGATGGCCACCCCTGGGCAGAGTGGGGCCTAGAAAGCGGCTGGTTCTGGCCAGCGGAGAATCCTGTTTCCACAGGGAAGCTTTCAGCTGATGGACCTGTTTGTTTGGCCAGGCCCGTGTATGGCCGTGGCAGAGGGGCCGTGTCCGAGGGGCGAGAGCCGAGACAGCGGAGAAGAGGAGTGGCTTGCAGGTGGGACTTGGTCGGCCCTGGTTGGCAGTGGGAGCCTCAAATCCCCCCTTGCTCAACCTCCCCCACTCCCGCCATGAGACCCAGAGGATGGGCTCACAGGAGTCACAGACTCCTCCCTAAAGACCCCACAGGGATCTCAGCTCTTCTCTGCCACCCGCACGGAGACTGGGGAGGGGGGTGGATGCTCCTCAGTCACTCCCTGCATCTGCCCCAGGGCTAATGAGCCAGCGAGGAGCCGGTCTCCAGCCCGTGGGTCAGCTCAGGAAGGACGGGCCCAGCTCAGCCTCTCTCTGGACTAGGGCGCTAGTCAGTCACCTTGTGACCGTCCCCTTCCCCAGCGTCACGGCCAGCGGCTCAGACCTTCCCCCGAGCACCATGGCCCAGCCCCGGGGCGGGGAGAGTGCGTTGGCACAGCCTGGGGGCCTGGCTACTGAGCCTGCCCTGCCTTCCTGCCCCATGGTGCCTTGACTCCCCCCTGCCCCACGGCGCCTTGACTCCCCCCTGCCCCGCCCAAAAAAAAAACACTGGAGGAAAAATTCTGTTGAGGGGAAAAAAAAGGGGAGACCAAAGTTGATGAGCAACAACAACAACAAAAAAGGACTCTGAGATATTAAGAAAAAAAAATAAAAAAATAAAACAGCATTAAAACAGCATGGCCCCTTTCAGTGCGTGCAGAGTCAGAATAGGGACAGGAACAGGGGAGCGGTTGAGCACTAAGACCCAGGGAAGGCATTGCTTCCCCTTGGTCTTTGGGCTTTTTGCAGGCTGCCATTTTGTTTTCTTGATCAAGCCAGAACACAGCTTCCCTGTGGAACCAGGCAAGCAGGGGATCCGGGAGCAGGGGGCTGGGGATGTGGAGGGCCAGGGGCTGGGCCCAGTTGCCAAGTGTGTTGTGGGGTTGCCAGGTGTTCGGTATTTTCGCCTCCTGGCAGAGAAAAAATAAAAACCCAGAAAATACCAGACATTTTAGGTGTCCGGTATTTTCTGAATATTTTTACTAGACAGGAGGCAAAAATACTGGACCGTCTGGGTCAATACCAGACACCTGGCAGCCCTATCCAAGGTGTGCGATGCCCAGAGGGAACTGCCAGCCGTTTTGAACAGCTGGTGGTTCTCTCTGGCCCTGGCGTGGTGGGGGAAGGAGACTTTGCGGGTTTCCCTGCCCTGGGTCGTGATTGGCCTGAGGCATGGCTGTGCGAGCCACAGGCTGGATCAAACGGCTCGGTGGGCTGGATGTGGCCTGCGGGCCGGATCTTGATCACCCGGCTCAAGGGTGACATCGGTGTTTGCAACTCTTCTGCGATGTCACGGGTGACTGGCTGGGGCCTGAGCCCACAAGTTCCAGGGCCAAATGCTGGCTGCTCAAGGCCCTGTGTGCCATAGACCCCATACTGTCCGGCTGGGCAAGAGGGGATGGCAGGACTTTGAGCCCAACTGTCGGAGCTGCACGGCCTGCGCGTGAATGTGCTGGACAGAGAGGGGAGATGGAACAGGCTGCCCCATGGAAGCAGGAAGGGTGTGGGCCGTCCGAGGGGCATCTCCACCATGGAGCGGCTTCACCGACCCGCCGAGAGCTGGGGGGAGGGTTCCCAACTCTCCTAGGCTAGTCCCAAGCTTGGCTCTGTGAGGCTTGGTGCGTGTCTGAGGTTCTACTGACCCAAAGCCCAACCTCCCTCCCGGCCCATTGGCCTGCAGCTGCTGCCTGTCACTGCGTCCTGCTGCCACCACCTGGGTCAGGGCTGGTCGCGCTCAGCTCCTGTCCCAAACGCCTGGGCCGTCCCTCGGGAGTCTTCCGCCGTGAGCCGCTTGGGAGAGTCACACGGGCAGCCAGAAGCCTCCCTCTTCCCGGCTCCCTGCCAGGCTGCTGTGAGCGGCTCCCACCTCTTGCTCACGCTCAGGCCTGGTGTCCCTGCTAAATCGGGGCTGGCTTTGACCTCAGGGTCCCGGGGGCACGTGAGTTAGCGCAAGGGAAAAACGCAGTGAGGAACGGGCACTGGATTCTTCCAAAGAGCCCTAGCTCACGCCAGGGCCGCCATGCTGTTTACCTCACCCTGAAACGGAAGGGCCGGGGGCAGTGGCCGTGACCGTCCCCAACGTGGCAGAAAGCGTGCGAGCCGCCATGTCGGTCCTGGGCCGTGGGCGCCTGAGGAAGGCAAACTGCCTGCCCTCCCCACTGTGCTGCAAGTCTCGTGGTACTCGGGTGGCTTTCTGCAAAGGTCCAGGAAGACGATCCATCTGCCTCTCCGTTCTCATTCTTCCTTAAAACGAAGTTCCTAGCCTTTGTGGCTGCAGAGAAAAGCCGGAAGAGCCTGTCCTGGATACAGGCAACGCCGGATGGCAAATAAAACATAGTGTCGTTAATTCGCTGTTCAACCTGTCAGTCTTCTGGTGGTGGTGTTGTTTTAAGATCTATCTTGTGCTTGCCTGGATCCGGCCCCCAAAGCTCCTGCACCCTCCCTCCAGTCCAGCCCCTACATCCCTGGCAGCCCCTTCCCAAACACTGAACCTGCTAGCCACCCCCTAGGCTGTGGTGCGTGAGGGGAATGTGGGGAGGGTCTTTCTCCGTCTCAGGCGGGGGCCACATTATTTTGTTTTGCTCCTCACTTTTGTATGGCCCCTGGCAACTTTCTGTGGCTCAGTGGGCCCCAACCCAGAGAAGGTTCCCCCCACGCCTGCTCGGTAAGGAAAACTCACTGGTGTTCCGATGGCTGGATTCTTTCTGGTATTTACCCGGCTTGAATGCGCAGACCTGTAAACAAAGCTAACTAAGGTGTTGCTACGTAAAGACTGTTTTCAGGGAAAGTAGTGGCTGGCTCCTTTCATTCATCGCTCTCGAAGCACTTTACAAGGAGAACCGTTCTCGTTTATAGATGGGGAAACTGAGTCACGAGATGCGGTTGTGGCTTCCTTAAGGTCAGTGTCGGAGCCAGGGGCCCCGAGTCCCAATTCACATGCCCTATTAGGCCATGGCCCCTTTTCCTCTGCAGGACCCCAGCGCCTTTAGTGCGTTTGTCCGGCCCAGCTGCACCACTCGATGCACTTTGCAGACTCTGCCTGGGTGGAGAAGGCGGGGAGCCAGTGGGTGCTTGTGCACACTTCAGGAGAGGTCCGAAAGCCGTGCTTCTTCCCCACTTCCTACTGCTGCCCAAAGAAACCCCTTCCTCTTTCAGGTGCTGCAGGACTCCCCATAACTCCAGGAGAGAAGGGGGCTGGCTGTGCTGAGTGTGGGGGGGAGGGAACGCCTCCCCCAGCGTGCACCGACAGCCCCTCGCTTTCATACATACGGGAAAACCCACCAGCTGGGCAGGATTCTAATTTTGGCAGAGAGACTTTTCCCGATTTGTTTCCTTCTTACGCCAGCCGCTTTCAACTGCCGCCTACTTTCTAACCGGAGCAGCAGCTCGCAGGGGGGGGCCCGCCCAGCGGCCGCATCTCTTGAGGTCGTGGGGGCATTTTGATCCCTACACTGGCCCAAAGCTCTTTAAGACGCGGTCCTCAGATGTCTGCTGCCGTGTGTCGCACCAGGTCAGGTTACACAGCCCTGGGCAATGCCTTATTTGTGTTGCTCTGCAGCAGCCGCGTAACACAATATTGCACCGTGGAAAAAGGAGTGTCTGTGCGGTAGCAGTGTCTGGTATGTGACTACGAACCCCTCGGAGGAACGGGCCAGGGCAAAGGGACGGAGACATTGGCATAATTCTACTTTTAACGTGATAAAGATCACGTCTCTAACCTGTTATAATTTTAGGTCCCGCTACATCTGACCTGAATTCCTAGCGTGAAAGAATGAGAGCAAGTACAAAATTAGCAATCATATTTATGGGTTGGCAGTTACCAACCTCCATCCTCACGTCCCTCAGGGCTGCCCACCAGACTTGGGCCAACAGCTTAAAAAACTGACTCCCCCGGATCTGATGTATAAACTCAAAGGCTGGCGGAGTGTACAGTAAGAGGGAGCTGTTGCTACGCACGGCTCTGCATTCGGGCTGCTAAGACGGGAGGCTTTCATTCATGGCTGCTCTGGGGGGCCAGCGAAGAACCAATGCTTTTAATCCCACCCCAGTAAGAGAATAAAAGGCTTGATTGTGCTTTATGGCGCCTGCCAGGACTGGGTGACGGCTCCAGCTGGGAGCTCGGCATGAGTTCGATTTTACAGCCTGGAGCCCGCCAGCCATGAAACTGACATTCTTGTCAGTTCCTGGTTCCAGCCCTGAGCCCTCCCTGCCGCTGGGAGCTGAGGCAGCCCTGAAACTGACACGACTGCTGAGGGACGTGGCGCGTTGCATGGTACTAATCGCGGAGGTAGCGTTATTGTGTCGCTGGACTAGGCCGCTGGGCAGAAGCAGGATTCTAGTAGACAGGGACATAATTAGGTCGCGGTGAGGCAGCGTAGGTCCAGATAAGCCTTTCTTGGTTTTTGTAAAGAAAACCAGGATTGCTCCCTGGCTGGCTTGTCGGTTATTGTGGGTGAGCGATGACAGACACAACGGCCTCCAGCTTCCGAGTCGGTGTGGTCGGGAGGACAAATCTGTAAACCTGCGGCAGCCGCCCAGACTTTACCTCGGTAATGCCTGTGAGCGATGCAGAGAGACGCGAGCTTTCTGGAGCTCTCCCAGTAAAGCTAGAGCGTGACACCCTGGCCCCTTTGAAGTCAATAGCCCTGCCATGGGCCCCAGGAATTCCACTCTCCAGTCTGGTTCGCAACAGGAAATTAGCCACTTTGCCTGGGAGTGTGAAAACAGCCCTGCGGAGCGGCGCACTTCCAGCCACCAAACCCGGCTTGCAAACAGGGCTCGGGCCATGAGACCATTCTCCCGTTGACCTCGCTACGGCCTCTTAGGGAGACGGATGCCAGCGAGGGAATCCCTCCCTTCGTCCTTGCCGCAGCGTGTGAGGTGTAGACAGGCCCTGAGTTGCTGGAACGTGCCAGCAGGAGAAGAGGGGCGTGCGTTACAGATTGTGGGTGCCACGGCCACCTGACTTTTGGGTCTGGGCTTGGGTGGGCGGGGCTGGGAACCTTCGGGAGCCGCTCTCCAGAGGCTGCCCAGAAATGCTGTTGGGCAGGGATAGGAAGGCGAAGGCCGGGCAGCATTTCTCCAACACATGGCAGAATGTGAATTATTCACTCAGCTCTCAGAAGGCGACAAGTGGCCGCTTGTAACTGTGCTAACGGCTACACGGGAACAAAGGCCTGGCCCTCGGCAGGGGCTGGCACTGAACCGCGGTCCTTCAACAGGTCCTGAGGGGAATCTGACACCAGCTCCATGCAGTGCACAGCTGGGAAGCCACTGGAACGGGCTGTGACGTGAGAGTCTGTTCACGAGGAAGCTGAGGCCAGGTCTAGGCCACACCTGGAAGGCTGGTTTAAGGTTCACAGCTCTAGCTACATAAATAACGTGGCTGGAGCTGGCGCACCTTAAGCCAAGCTTGGAGCCGTCTTCACAGTGGGAGGTCGATGGGGCAAACACTCCCATCAACTTCCCTTACTCCTTGTGAATCGAGGAGCACTAGTGCTGACCAGGGCACCCTCAGTATGCGATTGAGCGGGTCCTTACTAGACCCACTCAATCAAACACCAGAAAATCGATCTGAAGCAAGTATAGACAGGGCCTAACTCAAAGATTTTGGCCTGTGTTGTCCCGCTTGTAATTACAGGGCAGGAAGGAGCCGGCTGGCCAAGCTGTGGGTGAGCTGGGCGCTGTGACCAGGGCCAGGTTCTTGCACAGCGCTTGGAGCGGGACGCGCCCTGCCAGGGGGACAGGGAACAGCAACAGGGCTGAGGGGGCGAAGGGGCACAGCAGGAGAGGACAGCGAGGGGGAAGCACGTAAAGAGCTGATGGGCAGGCTGCAGAGGTGACACGTAACCAGGCCCCCATGGCCCACACTCCCCAGCCGCCGCAGCAAGCAGGGTGGAGCACGGCGGGAGTTGCTAGAGAGCTGGGGGGGCAGCCACATCAGCTGTTTCTTTGGGGACCGGCGGCGGTTCTGGGAGCACTCAGGTGTCGGGGCGATGGGCGCGGCACTCAGGCTCCACGCTGTTCTGCCGGCCAAATAAATCACTAGCGGGGGAAGGGAAGGTTCCCATCTGGCTAGCTCCCTCCATAAGGGCTGCACCAGCCGCTGCCTTCTCGGTGTGTTCCTCCTGCACGATTCCCGCCTGCTTGCGATTGGCTCCTCTGGTTATTGCGTCCTTTCCCCTCCTTATCGTACTGCCTCTCTCCCTGGCCTGTCTGGCTCCCCTGGGGCTCGAGCTACACCAGGGCCTTGGCCGTGCTGGCACACGCCCCCTGCTCATGAGGACCCAACGGACAGTAGAGGTTTTCCCCAAAGTTTCCTACCATTGCTTCCCTCCTCCAGCAGGGGGTGCTGTTGGCCCTGCAGCCACTGCCTGGGGTGGATCGGCTCTGGGCAGGGCTGCAGGATGCCGTGGGTCCGACGCCCAGAGGCGAGCAGGGGGAAGCTGTTTGGGCGCAGGGGGTTAGTGCAGACCCAGCCGAGTGGAAGACTCGGTCACTGGCCCATGGGCTGTCCATCGCCAGCTGCAGGGATATTACGCACGGGCAGGAACGTGGCCACGCCAAGGGACCACGGATGCTACAGCGGCTCGCTGGTACCCGGCGCTGAGTGTGTTGCTCCAGGGAATGGGGGCAGGGCTCCACGTCGCTGAACTAAACCCTCCCAGAGAATTGGTCTGAGCTGGCTGCCCTGTCTCCTTCCTCCCCTTCTTCGGGGACCCGCGGGAATACGGGGCCCAGGAAAACCTCTGGGCGTGGCTGTACAGTGGGTTTACATGGACAAGCAGCTCCCAGGGTGGCAGGCAGGCGGACGCCGTTCCGGGGCCCAGGGCTCCGGGGCTGCTCGAAGCTGGTCTGGGTCCGTGGCAGGCGGAGCCGGCAGGGGCTCCGCCGTTGTGGGTGCTGGGAGCCAGAGGCTGATGAGCCGGGCGATTTTCTAACAGACACGTGTCCGTTGGCGAGGGAGGGGCACTCCCGCCCCGGTCCGGAGCTGGCTCTGCCGTCTCCCCACAGGCACGCCTGGCGGCTGTCCTGGAACCGACGGTGGATCCAGAGCCATTTCGCTGGGAAGCAGGCTGCAGGCCGTGCACAGATCATCAGCCGGGTACGTCCACAGACCCACGGCGCTGTCCGTTAGCCAGGTGGCTGACGACAGGCGGCTCTTTTCCACAGCCAGGAACCCCCAAAGTGCAACTCTCTGAAGAGCTGCCTCGAGGTAGAGCCCCCCGATTTTGCAGGATCAGTGCCACACCAGGACTCCCTGGCCCAGGAGCCCGGAGACGGGGGTTCTGTTCTCAGCTGGGATGTACCACGTGACAAGTCAATCGCTGTCTCTGTGCCGCTTGCTCCTCCCGCCCTTTGTCTGTTGGGCTTCCTGAGGCTGGAGCTGTCTCTTGCTCTGTCTAGGTTCAGGGCCTACCATCCCCAAGTCCCCTTCTTGCCTGTCTTCTATGCACTACGGTGATCTGCACGCAAAGAGGATATGCCAGACTGGGCTCTGGGGAAGCTGGCTCTCAGCTCAGCACTTAGAATATCTAGTCCAGGAGAATGGCCTAAGAACGGAACATAAGAACGGCCAGACGGGGCCAGACCAAAGGTCCATCCAGCCCAGTGTCCTGTCTGCCCACAGTGGCCAATGCCAGGTGTCCCAGAGGGAGGGAACAGAACAGGGAATCAACACATGATCCATCCCCTGTCGCCCAAACAGAGGCAAGGGACACCATTCCTCCCCAGCATGGCTAATAGCCATTGATGGACCTATCCTCCATGAATCTAACTAGCTCTTTTCTGAACTCTGTTAAAGTCAGAACATCCTCTGGCGAGGAGTTCCACAGGTTGACTGTGCGCTGCGTGAAGAAAAACTTCCTTTTGTTTGTTTTAAACCTGCTACCTGTGAGCGCAATCCATACGGCGATGTTCATGGTGTTCCCACAGAGCTGACAATGCAGAGGGAGGTGCAAGATGAAAGCAGAGGTAACACTCAGCTGTGAAAGATGTGGGCTGAGCAGGTGTCAAACAAACACAAGGAAGTATTTCTTCACACAACAGGAGGGGGTGGAGCACTTGAAAACTGCCTGTTCTGTACATTCCCCTGGGGCTCCTGGCATTGGCCACTGTGGGCAGACAGGCCTTTGGTCTGACCCAGCCTGGCCGTTCTGATCTTCTGTACCGTTTCCATCACCATCTTTGTGCCACTTTTCTGCATGCCCAGCAGCTGTCCGGTGGATTTACATGGACAAAGAAATAGGGAGCGGTAACCTCAGGTTGGAAGTCCCCTCCTCTTTCTCCCCCATCCCAGGTCAGTCACTACAGCAGGCAGACACAATAACACTTAACACCATGGGGGCGGGTAATTCCCAAAACTGCCTCGACTGCCCAGCCACCCCAGAGGGCTGGGGCCGTGCCGCGTGGTGGCCCGGCAGCCAGGAGAGGCTGAGGTCATGCTGCGTGGCAGCACCAGCCCTCAGCTGTGGCTGAGCCAGACGTGGCTGGCGGGGGGAGACCGAGAGGACTTTAGCTTCTCCTGGCCATCGGGCAGGGGGCGGGTCTGGGGGAAAGAGAAGGAGCAGGCAGGGGAGCCCCCCACACCAGTGTCCCCCCATTTTAGGCAGGTTCTGGCACTTCTGGGGGGCGCCCCAAATTGGCAGGGTCTCCTGGAACTGACGAGGTGCTCGGTGGAGGTTGAAGCAGACTCAGCCGATATCCCTTCCCCCACCTAGTCTCTGTGTGAGCTGGACATGGGCTGGCCTCCTGGGTGAGGGGCCCAGAGCTTCCTGCAGAAATTAACCTCAACGAGGGGTTCATTCATGCCAAAAAGCCCTGGCCAGGTAAGTCGGTGAGCAAAAGCCCCTCCCCCGCCCCCATATGGACTAGACGTAGCCAGGTTCCACAGACAAGGAGGGGATGCAATACAGTCACCCTGACCGGTCTCAGAGGGGCCCTCCCTGGCTCCAGGAACCGAGCAGAGACTTTCCTCGAGAGGGCAGAGCCCTGCTGGAAGGGTCCAAAACCTTCTAGGGCCTCCCTTGGGCAGAAGGGTGACACTGGGCAAGCTGCCTGTTTTCTCTGCCACGCTGCCAATTGAAACACACGTCCGGGGCCAGTGACGGGTTGTCCCCTCAGAGCTCCTGTGGGCGCTGGACTGAAGTTAAACCTGCTGGGATAGTCCCAGGGAATTGAAAAGGGAATTGCAGACTAGCTTCCTGCTCGGGAGGGAGAGGGACATGAGCTCTCACCCTGAGAGAGGTGCCAGCTGGAGGCCTGCTGCGAGATGAGTGGGGGGCTATGAAGGGGTTAGCTGTGACCCTGTGTTCAAATACCAGCTCAGCAGTTCCCATGGCAGCTGGCAGCAGCAGCGGGTAAGTTTGCCAGTGCAGACAGGGTGTACAAGATGGTTCGTTATCGCTTAGATGGCAGTAGCACCAAAAGCTCCTTGTGTTAGTTGCTGTACGACCGTACGGGAAGAGTCCCCCAAAACTTACAATGGGAAGGAGCAGAGGTCACGGGGTGGAGGGAAAACCCAAGGAGGGTGGAGTGAGGGGCACCGGATACCAACCATCATCAAATGTGCAATGCTCAATTGGTCTCCGCCCGTTGGTAGCAATCACAGCTCTCCATCTGCCCAGCCAGTAGCCGGTTGCACTCTCCTGTCTGCATTCCAGTAAGGCGAGTGCGGAGGAGGGACGGGGCGGAGGAGCGGGCGGTGGCTTTCTGCACTCTGGCCAGGAGCTGGTAAAGGGTGGCCGGGGAAAGCGCACGAAATCGCGTCTCCAAACAGCAGGGAGTCAGGGGATGGAGCTGGACCAGCGGGCAGAGACAGAACGCCAGCGTTCACCGCGCGATAAGTGACCAGGCTGCAGGCATAGGGCTCGGGGACCCTCGGAGGCCTTTGCCAGTAAGCACCAATAGTTTGGGCTTGTGGCATTGGAAGGGGAGCAGCCAGTGGAGGGACTTTATGGCTACGTCTAGACAGCAAACCTCTTTCGAAAGAGGCTTTTTCGAAAGATATTTTTGAAAAAGTCTCTTTTGAAAAAGAGCGTCTAGACTGCAACCAGCACTTTCGAACAAGCAAGCCGCTTTTTCGAAAGAGCACCCAGGCAGTCTGGAAGCTCTCTTTCGAAAAACCACAGTTTGCATTACATAGCGCCATTTTTCAAAAGCGCACTTTCGAAACAAGGCGTTCTTCCTTGTCAAACGAGGTTTTCCGCAGTCGAAAGAACTGCCACGTTCTTTTGATTTACTTTTGGAAGAACGCGGCCGCAGTCTAGACGCAGGGGAAGTTTTTTCGAAAAAAAGGCCACTTTTTTCTAAAAAAACCCCTGTAGTCTAGGCACACCCTATGAGAGGTGGGACGCAGCAGGGATGCCAAGCCCAGAAAACCTGAGCCGCAGCATTCTGCGCGTGGCAAGATGGTAGGCAATGAGGCCGGAGAGGAGATTGCAGTCGTCAAACCAAGGGGTGGTCAGGTCTAGGGCAAGAGGAAAGGGCAGGTCGTGGAGGTGGCAGGGTTAGTCATGACCTGGCTGAGTGGGCCGAAGACTAAGGCTGAGCCAAAGAGGAAGTCGAAATGACATGCCAGAGTGACAGGGCATCCTTGTGTTGGCCATTGAAAGCTTCAGTTTGGAATATAAAATGACTCAGACTCACAGAACACTAGGACTGGAAGGGACCTCGAGATATGCAAATGAGGCTCAGCGCTATTCCACGCTTAGCCTCATTTGCATAGCTCTGGCGCAAGATGGCGCCAGTGTAGACATAGCCCCAGTGTTTTGCTGCATTCGCTGGAACCGTTCCTGTGATGGGGAGGGCATAGGACGTGTGCAGGAGAAGCTGCGGAGCAGGTGGATTCCCCAGACATTCCAGGCCTGGTTTGGGAAGTGGGAGGCAAGCTCCCTGGGAGAGGGGAGAGGGCCTGGCCGAGGCACCTGGCAGGAGAACATGGTCCCCTCCTCTGGCAGGGCACTAGTGGCTTGGGGAGTGTCACCGTGTTCTGAGCATTAGCAAGAAGCTGTGGGATTCAGCAACATGGAATACGAGGACTCCTTGCACTCGAAAGCACAAGGGGCTTAAATTGGAGAAGAAGCCCTCAGACGGGGAACGCTTCCACCCACCTTGAAGCATTTTTGCTAATGACGTTAGATGCCAACTGGGGTGTTTTAATCACCATCTCTCTGCCATCAGTGGCATCCAGCTCCCCATCCAGCTCCTTGCCGGAGGATGGAGTGAAGGCCAGGACTTTAACAGGGTTCGGAAAAGAGCTAGATAGATTCATGGAGGTTAGGTCCATCAATGGATATTGATGTTAGTAAGTTTGTCTCCTCTAGACCGTTGTGACTCAAGTTACCACAGGGAAGTGGAATAAAGATGGTGTCAGTGGGAGAAGCTGACCAAAGCTCGTCTGAAATGTCAATGTAAAATCCCATGTTTCTGTAGTTTTTTCTCTTTTATTTAGTGTATTTACTTTTGTGAAGGTAAAAATCGTGTGAAAGGCTTGGGACTTTGAAGCCCCATTTCTGAGAGCAGCCTCTTGGTCGTGTTTTGTATCGAACAACTCAGAAGCTGTTTGCTTGATTCGGACCCGTGTTAGCACGGAGCAGACGTTTTGCTAGTGTGAGACGAGGCTGCATGCTGTGAAAGACTGGACTCAAGAGAGGCCACGAAGGTTTGTTTTTTCACTGTCTGTGGATGCAGGCACTTACATGGCTTTCATCCAGATAGCATCTGAACACCTTCTCGGAGCTGCTGATGCTCAGGTGTGCTGTAGGAAGGAACTGTGGAGGCTCTGTAGCCCTATCTAGGCTTAGGAAATTCTCCATTATTGTTAATATCTTTCCATCTCTCTGGGTGTAAGCAACGCTGGGAGTGCTAGCAGAGAAGGGCTGTCAGCTGTTGCTGACATTTTTATCCTCACATCAGATTTAGAGCCCTTGTGATCAGGGTTAGATGAGGTGATTAGCTAGCCTGGGTCTCCCAGGAGCGATGGTAGCAACCATGGGAATGTCTGTGCAGAGAAGGGTACAAAGGAAAGGTACCGGCTCTTTCATTGCTCAAGTGCCTCTGGCTGGCTGACTCACCGAGTGTCAATGAAGAAAAGCTGGATCTTTGTGACAGTCTCATGGAGCGTGGGACTACAGGCATCTCCATAAAAGAGAGTTTCCTGAGAATCAACTTTTTATTAGGCAGGTGCACGGGACGGGATTGAGGAGAAACGGTGAGTGCTTAGGGAGAGAGGCAGAGACTCGAAATCTGCCACTTGGCCTGGAGTTTAAACTCTGTACACGTCTGGACTGGATTCCTGTAAGACAGGGTCAGATTTGGACACGAGAATTGCCTTCTAATAACGGGGCCAAAAGAGTAACAAAAGCTTTATTGTACTGAATAGGATGCTGCTACATTTGTTGGGTGTCTCCAGAAGATTCTGTCCCTCTAACGTAAAACAGCATACCATCAACGCATGCCCAGTGTAGGCATCACTGTTCCAATATTCGCTGTGGTCTTTAATCCAGTTCAATACAACATTAGTTCATTTGTCTACACTTGTCCAAAGACAACCAATTACTTTTCCAGCCAAGCAAATGCTTGCTTGTCTCAAACCAATTGATTGTCTGCAAAATATTTGGGTAATAGAAGAAAAGATACATTCAAATGGATAAAGGAAGTGTTGGGGAGATGTTTGGAGCAGTGAGAGTTGTCACAGTGCTGTCTTAATCTGCTTAATGAGGCATTGTCAGGCTGAGCTAGACACAAAGTTTCTATTTGGTGTGACCAAGGTTTTACAAAACTGAGCAGCAATCACAATCTTCAGAGGGGTAGCTGAATGAGTCTGTAACAGGAAAAGCTTAAAAAAAACAACAAATAGTCTAGTAGCACCTTAAAGACTAACAAAACATGTAGATGGTACCATGAGATTTCATGGGCACAACCCACTTCTTCAGATGACTGGAGTGTTGGAAGTCCAGAACCAAGAATAAATAAGGGAAAGAAGGGGCGGGGGGGAAGGAGAAGGAAAAAAAATGGAGGGGAGGAATTAAAAAGAGACAGTAAGTAGACAAGCTTCAGAGGTATCAGAGGGGTAGCCGTGTTAATCTGGATCTGCAAAAGTGACAAGGAGTCCTGTAGCACCTTATAGACTAACAGATGTATTGGAGCTTTCGTGGGCACAGACCCACTTCGTCAGATGCATGTAGTGGAAATATCCAGAGGCAGGTATAAATATGCAGGCCAGAATCAGGCTTGAGATAACGAGGTTAATTCAATCCAGGAGGATGAGGCCCATTTCTAGTAGCTGATCTGGAGGTGTGAATACCAAGAGAGGAGAAGCTGTTTTTGTAGTTAGCGAGCTATTCACAGACTTTGTTTAATCCTGAGTTGATGGTGTCAAACTTGCAGATGAACTGTAACTCAGCAGTTTCTCCTACAACAACCTGTAGAACACTTCAGTCTCCCTGGACACACAATTGCAGATCTAAAGGTAGCCATCCTGCAGCAAAAAAACTTCAAGACCAGACTTCAAAGATAAACTGATTGAATTAACTTTGTTATCTCTAGTCTGATTCTGGCCTGCATATTTATACCTGCCTCTGGATGGCCACTACAAGTGTCTGACAAAGTGGGTCTCTGCTCATGAAAGCTTATGCTCCAATACATCTGTTAGTCTACAAGGTGGTACAGGACTCCTTGAAGCTTCAGAGGAATAGCCGAGTTAGTTTGTTACAGGAAAAACTTAAAAAACAACAAATAGTCTAGTAGCACCTTAAAGACTAAATAGTTACAAGAGGCTGATAAGAAGCATTAGTTTGCCTTGGAAAGGAAGATGACCAACACCAGATTCTACACAGACATCAAGAACCATTAGTACCTTATTGTTTGTTTGGTTGATAATGTGCGAGCCATCCCATAGCCCAATTCATACCAATTGCATAAGAATTAAACTTGTGAATGAAGTTAAGTTCCAACCTTTCTCTGTGTATTTGGCTTGCAGAATTGGTCTGAAACAAAATGGTGACTTGGAGATCCATTAATGAGTGTCCAAGAAGATTAAAGTGTCTCCAACAGGTTTTTGTGTGTTGCCTTTTCAGATATCTGATTTGTGTCCATTGATTCTTTCCCGTAGAGACTGTCCAGTTTGGCCAATACACCTGGCAGTAGGGCACTGTTGGCATTTGATGGCATAGATCACATTAGTGGATGTGCAGTTAAATGAGCTTCTGATTTGGTGGTTGATGTGGTTGGCTCCAGTGATGAAATTGCTTGTGTAGATGTGTGGGCAGAGTTGGCACTGGGGCTGATTGCAGAGGTGGGTTCCTGGATGATTATGTTGGAGGTGTGTTGCGTGGTTACTGGAAAGAATGTGTTTCAGGTTAGGGGGTTGTATGTAAGTGAGAATTGGCCAATTCAACACACCTCCAAAGCCTGTCCCTCTGAAGCTTATCTGCTCACTGTCTCTTTTTTCTTCCTCCCCTCCATTTTTTCCTTCTCCCTCCCCCCCTTCCTCTGTCCATTATTTATTCTTGGATCTGGACTTCCAACACTCCTGTCATCTGAAGAAGTGTGTTGTGCCCACGAAAGCTCATGATCCCATCTACATGTTTTATTAATCTCTAAGGTGCTACTAGACTATTTGTTGTGCTTTAAGCAATCACAATAGTGATGATTGGGAATGATTGTTGCTGTGCAATCTGCCTAAGTTGGAATTTCCCAACACAGTTCTACTGTGTGATGGGGTGCGCGAGTCATAAAGCTGTGCCAAAAAACATCCTTAAAAAACCCTCACTGAGTCTGTTTCTGAGGAGGTAAATGGAACAGGGTTCCCTTTCACCATGGGCTATGTCTAGACTGCAAGCCTCTTTCGAAAGAGACTTTTTTGAAAGATACTTTCGAAAAAGAGCCTCTAGACTACAATCAGTACTTTAGAAAAAGCAAGCTGCTTTTTTGAAAGAGAGCACCCAGGCAGTCTGGAAGCTCTCTTTCGAAAAAGCACAGTTTGCATTACATAGCGCCTTTTTTCAAAAGAGCACGTTTCAAAAGAGACGTTCTTCCTCGTGAAATGAGGAGTACCGCCGTCAAAAGAAAAGCCGCGGTCTTTCGATTTAATTTCGAAAGAACGCAGCTGTAGTCTAGATGCAGGTGAAGTTTTTTCGAAAAAAGACTACTTTTTTCGAAAAAACCCTGCAGTCTAGACACAGCTCATGTTTCGGATTCTTGTGGGGTGGTGCTGTTTCTTGGGTTATTATTTTAGGTAAATACACACTGCAGACAGCAGCCGCCCCCACAAACACTGCAGGGAAGCGGCGAGGAGTCCTGTGGCACCTTATAGACTAACCGAAGTGTTGGAGCATAAGCTTTCGTGGGCAAAGACCCACTTCGTCAGATGCATGTCTGATCTCTGATACTATAGGGAGGAGCAGCCCCTCCCCCCACATAACACTACCGAGAGCAGCTGCCCCCCCCAAACACAGCAGGGAGGAGCCACCCCCCCACATAACACTGCAGAAAGCAGCCCCGCCAACACAGCAGGGAGGAGCAGCCCCCCCACATAACACTGCAGAAAGCAGCCCCCCCAACACAGCAGGGAGGAGCTACCCCCCCACATAACACTGCCGAGAGCAGCCCCCCCCAAACACAGCAGGGAGGAGCCGCCCCCCCCCAACACAGCAGGGAGGAGCCACCCCCCCAACACAGCAGGGAGGAGCCACCCCCCCACATAACACTGCAGAAAGCAGCCCCCCCCCAACACAGCAGGGAGGAGCCAGCCCCCCCCCCCACATAACACTGCAGAAAGCAGCCCCCCCAACACAGCAGGGAGGAGCCACCCCCCCACATAACACTGCAGAAAGCAGCCCCCCCCAACACAGCAGGGAGGAGCCCCCCCCCACATAACACTGCAGAAAGCAGCCCCCCCCAACACAGCAGGGAGGAGCCCCCCCCCACATAACACTGCAGAAAGCAGCCCCCCCAACACAGCAGGGAGGAGCCCCCCCCCACATAACACTGCAGAAAGCAGCCCCCCCCAACACAGCAGGGAGGAGCCACCCCCACATAACACTGCAGAAAGCAGCCCCCCCAACACAGCAGGGAGGAGCCACCCCCCCCACATAACACTGCAGAAAGCAGCCCCCCCAACACAGCAGGGAGGAGCCCCCCCCCACATAACACTGCAGAAAGCAGCCCCCCCAACACAGCAGGGAGGAGCCACCCCCCCCACATAACACTGCAGAAAGCAGCCCCCCCAACACAGCAGGGAGGAGCCCCCCCCCCCACATAACACTGCAGAAAGCAGCCCCCCCAACACAGCAGGGAGGAGCCACCCCCACATAACACTGCAGAAAGCAGCCCCCCCAACACAGCAGGGAGGAGCCACCCCCCCCACATAACACTGCAGAAAGCAGCCCCCCCAACACAGCAGGGAGGAGCCACCCCCACATAACACTGCAGAAAGCAGCCCCTCCCCCAAACACAGCAGGGAGGAGCCACCCCCCCCACATAACACTGCAGAAAGCAGCCCCCCCAACACAGCAGGGAGGAGCCACCCCCACATAACACTGCAGAAAGCAGCCCCTCCCCCCAACACAGCAGGGAGGAGCCACCCCCCCCACATAACACTGCAGAAAGCAGCCCCCCCAACACAGCAGGGAGGAGCCACCCCCCCCACATAACACTGCAGAAAGCAGCCCCTCCCCCAAACACAGCAGGGAGGAGCCACCCCCCCCACATAACACTGCAGAAAGCAGCCCCCCCAACACAGCAGGGAGGAGCAGGGACCCGCCGTCCCCCCACGCACACTGCAGGGAGCGCTGGGGAGCTGCTGCTGCGGCGCCCCCTAGCGGCCGCGCTCTAGGCCTGCCGCGGCCGCTGCCCAGGGGGCGGGGCTCTGAGCGGCCAGGTGCGCGAGCCCCGCCCTCGCCCAGGTGAGGCTCACCGAGCCTTTTTCAAAGGGGGAAGTCCCGCCCCCGCGCCCCGTTCCCATTGGCGGGCGCGAGGGGCCGGGGGCCGGCGATTGGCTGCGGCGGGCGGAGGGGCGGCGCCGCTGGACCGCGCAGCAGGCTCGGGGCCGCGCGCCTGCAGAGTCGCGGTGCCGCCCGGCAGCAGCATGAAGAGTCTCAAGTCCCGCCTGAGGCGGCACGAAGTGTTGGCGGGCACCGCCGCCGTGAGTCCGGGGGGGGGGGCAGTGTGTGGGGCGGGGCTGCGGGGGGAGGTGCGAGTTGGGGGGCAGTGTGTGGGGCGGGGCTGCGGGGGGAGGTGCGAGTTGGGGGGCAGTGTGTGGGGCGGGGCTGCGGGGGGAGGTGCGAGTTGGGGGCAGTGTGTGGGGCGGGGCTGCGGGGGGAGGTGCGAGTTGGGGGGCAGTGTGTGGGGCGGGGCTGCGGGGGGAGGTGCGAGTTGGGGGGCAGTGTGTGGGGCGGGGCTGCGGGGGGAGGTGCGAGTTGGGGGGCAGTGTGTGGGGCCGGGCTGCGGGGGGAGGTGCGAGTTGGGGGGCAGTGTGTGGGGCGGGGCTGCGGGGGGAGGTGCGAGTTGGGGGGCAGTGTGTGGGGCCGGGCTGCGGGGGGGGGTGCGAGTTGGGGGGCAGTGTGTGGGGCCGGGCTGCGGGGGGAGGTGCGAGTTGGGGGGCAGTGTGTGGGGCGGGGCTGCGGGGGGAGGTGCGAGTTGGGGGGCAGTGTGTGGGGCGGGGCTGCGGGGGGAGGTGCGAGTTGGGGGGCAGTGTGTGGGGCGGAGCTGCGGGGGGAGGTGCGAGTTGGGGGGCAGTGTGTGGGGCCGGGCTGCGGGGGGAGGTGCGAGTTGGGGGGCAGTGTGTGGGGCCGGGCTGCGGGGGGAGGTGCGAGTTGGGGGGCAGTGTGTGGGGCGGGGCTGCGGGGGGAGGTGCGAGCTGGGGGGGCAGTGTGTGGGGCGGGGCCGCGGGGGAGGTGCGAGTTGGGGGGCAGTGTGTGGGGCGGGGCTGCGGGGGGAGGTGCGAGCTGGGGGGGCAGTGTGTGGGGCCGGGCTGCGGGGGGAGGTGCGAGTTGGGGGGCAGTGTGTGGGGCGGGGCTGCGGGGGGAGGTGTGAGTTGGGGGCAGTGTGTGGGGCCGGGCTGCGGGGGGAGGTGCGAGTTGGGGGGCAGTGTGTGGGGCGGGGCTGCGGGGGGAGGTGCGAGTTGGGGGGCAGTGTGTGGGGCGGGGCTGCGGGGGGAGGTGTGAGTTGGGGGGCAGTGTGTGGGGCCGGGCTGCGGGGGGAGGTGCGAGTTGGGGGGCAGTGTGTGGGGCGGGGCTGCGGGGGGAGGTGCGAGTTGGGGGGCAGTGTGTGGGGCGGGGCTGCGGGGGGAGGTGCGAGTTGGGGGGCAGTGTGTGGGGCGGGGCTGCGGGGGGAGGTGCGAGTTGGGGGGCAGTGTGTGGGGCGGGGCTGCGGGGGGAGGTGCGAGCTGGGGGGGCAGTGTGTGGGGCGGGGCTGCGGGGGGAGGTGCGAGCTGGGGGGGCAGTGTGTGGGGCGGGGCTGCGGGGGGAGGTGCGAGTGGGGGGGCAGTGTGTGGGGCGGGGCTGCGGGGGGAGGTGCGAGCTGGGGGGCAGTGTGTGGGGCCGGGCTGTGGGGGGAGGTGCGAGTTGGGGGGCAGTGTGTGGGGCGGGGCTGTGGGGGGAGGTGCGAGTTGGGGGGCAGTGTGTGGGGCGGGGCTGCGGGGGGAGGTGCGAGCTGGGGGGGCAGTGTGTGGGGCGGGGCTGCGGGGGGAGGTGCGAGCTGGGGGGGCAGTGTGTGGGGCGGGGCTGCGGGGGGAGGTGCGAGCTGGGGGGGCAGTGTGTGGGGCGGGGCTGCGGGGGGAGGTGCGAGCTGGGGGGGCAGTGTGTGGGGCGGGGCTGCGGGGGGAGGTGCGAGCTGGGGGGGCAGTGTGTGGGGCGGGGCTGCGGGGGGAGGTGCGAGTGGGGGGGCAGTGTGTGGGGCGGGGCTGCGGGGGGAGGTGCGAGTTGGGGGGCAGTGTGTGGGGCCGGGCTGTGGGGGGAGGTGCGAGTTGGGGGGCAGTGTGTGGGGCGGGGCTGCGGGGGGAGGTGCGAGCTGGGGGGGCAGTGTGTGGGGCCGGGCTGCGGGGGGAGGTGCGAGTTGGGGGGCAGTGTGTGGGGCGGGGCTGCGGGGGGAGGTGCGAGCTGGGGGGGCAGTGTGTGGGGCGGGGCTGCGGGGGGAGGTGCGAGCTGGGGGGGCAGTGTGTGGGGCCGGGCTGTGGGGGGAGGTGCGAGTTGGGGGGCAGTGTGTGGGGCGGGGCTGTGGGGGGAGGTGCGAGCTGGGGGGGCAGTGTGTGGGGCGGGGCTGTGGGGGGAGGTGCGAGCTGGGGGGGCAGTGTGTGGGGCCGGGCTGTGGGGGAGGTGCGAGTTGGGGGGCAGTGTGTGGGGCCGGGCTGTGGGGGAGGTGCGAGTGGGGGGGCAGTGTGTGGGGCCGGGCTGCGGGGGGAGGTGCGAGTTGGGGGGCAGTGTGTGGGGCGGGGCTGCGGGGGGAGGTGCGAGTTGGGGGGCAGTGTGTGGGGCCGGGCTGCGGGGGGAGGTGCGAGTTGGGGGGCAGTGTGTGGGGCCGGGCTGTGGGGGGAGGTGCGAGTTGGGGGGGCAGTGTGTGGGGCCGGGCCGCGGGGGGAGGTGCGAGCTGGGGGGCAGTGTGTGGGGCGGGGCCGCGGGGGGAGGTGCGAGTTGGGGGGCAGTGTGTGGGGCCGGGCCGCGGGGGGAGGTGCGAGCTGGGGGGCAGTGTGTGGGGCGGGGCTGTGGGGGGAGGTGCGAGTTGGGGGGCAGTGTGTGGGGCCGGGCTGCGGGGGGAGGTGCGAGTTGGGGGGCAGTGTGTGGGGCGGGGCTGCGGGGGGAGGTGCGAGTTGGGGGGCAGTGTGTGGGGCCGGGCTGTGGGGGGAGGTGCGAGTTGGGGGGGGCAGTGTGTGGGGCCGGGCTGCGGGGGGAGGTGCGAGTTGGGGGGGCAGTGTGGGGGCCGGGCCGCGGGGGGGGGTGTGAGTTGGGGGGCAGTGTGTGGGGCCGGGCCGCGGGGGGGGGGTTGGGGGGCAGTGTATGGGGCCAGGCTGCAGGGGCCATGGGGTGTCAGGGGCTGCGGGTAGAGGGCTGGGCTGTATGATGATCAGTGGGGGGGCTCTGTGCTTTTGGCTGGGGGCATGGAGCAGTGTGGGGGAGGGCTGTGGGGTGTAGCAGGGGGGCCGCAGAGCGATGGGGGGAGGGCTGGAGGAATGGGGGCGGCAGTGGGGCGAGGGCTGTGCTGGGAGGGTTTGTGCATGGGGCAGGATTCTCTGTCCCCTGCCAGCTCACCAGAGCCCCGCATGCAGGATTTTGTCCCTTCTTGTAAAGATCACTAGATAGTGTTTCAATAGACCGGACATGCACTGGGAATGCGTTTTTATCTCTAAGGAAACTTGTGTCTACTCCACACTTGGAAATGTGGCTTATTGGAAAGAGATGTAGAAATACTCTGAAAGGCAGCCTTGGCGTCTGGGGAACTGGACTCTGGAATCTTGCTTGGTATAATGCTAATTCTTCTCTTTATGGAAGTACCATGTTTCGCATTGTTACCTAGTAGATACATTCAGGAGTAATAGCCTTACACTATTTTGTGATAGTCAGTAGAAGTCATCTTTACAATAGTTTGCTTTTTCAGAGCAAATATCACATGGTGATACCCGAATGTTAAGAAATGCTTTAGTAAATCACAACATTGGTATTCAATATAGACAATTTTGAAAGCAAATAAGAAAGGGGATTTAGGTCAAGTACAGTCCGATGGTAAATGTGATTCATTTGCCCCAGCAAGCTATTTTTAAAAGTTGAGATTAGCTTGGTTTATGATTAAATTGCTTTTTTTGAGATTATAAATCACTAATCACGACTGAACAGTAATTTCCATTCTAAAAAGGAATTGAGTGATATGAAATCGCTATTGCTATTGCTAGTGTGATTTGGCACTTACAGAAATGAAGAATTTGTATTCCTAGCTAAATGAAGATGGCAGCAGATGATTATATGGTGCACAATGAGTGTCAATTTAAAAAATTGAGGTGTGTTGTCGGTACTAGTTATTAAATTAGTGCATAACTTCGAGATAATCAGGCCCTGAACTATTTACCAGGTTTACAAAGTGTAGTTTATAAGTTTGCTGTGGAAAACTGTGTGGGTGGCTGTTAATATGGGTAAAGGGAAATGCCACTGAGAATTCCAGGCACTGTTGGTAACTGCTGTTGAAGGGAAGAGAATGGGAATCCTGCTGAGTTACTGTCTCTTGGGATCTCTCTCTTTTTTTTTTTATAATTATTGTATTAGAATTTTGGTTAGTAGGTATCCAACAAATCCAAACCCTTCCCCTCCTCCCTGCTTCTAGACCCTAGAAGGGGGGAAAGGTACTTCCTTTCTCATCCTTGTTTTTTGAGCCTTTTTTTCCAGATAGGAACTCTCCCACAGCTTCGATATTTTTGAAAGATGGTTCTTAGTGAGTAGCCTCACTGCCTGCCTGTGGTGCTTTTCAGATCTTTCTTAAGCAGTAGTAGAATGAAATTGAAAGAATTAGTGTCAATTTCTCTGCTATCTTCAAAGATTTGAATAACTGCTGTTATCAGTCTTGTTAACTTCTTGATGGGGTTGCTTCTTGGGAAAGCTTTAAGCAGCCCATTCAGTCACATGAATGGTTTCAGACCCAGTTAAACAGTGCGGTTGTGTTTCATGTTGAGAGGCTAACTTTGGAACTGTAGGGTGTAAGAACTACTTACAATAAAAAGCTATATTCTACTAAACTGAGCGCTCAGCATACCATCTACCACCTCCTGTCAAGGAAAGTGCCTTATTCACCAATAGTAAATGGATTTTCGTAGGTTCTCAAGATGTATGCAATCTTATTGGTGTCAGTTGCTCATGTTTAGAGGTGGTCGCAGCAGCATTCAACCCTAAATCTCGTACATTCTTGAGATTCCAAGATGTGCTGATGCTGTAGAGTTTTTGAGTGGTTCAGTTCTGCATTCCTGTAAGTTACACTAGGAATTCAAGTGAGGATACTGATCCTTATTTTGGAACAAATGAAATGCAAAAGATTAGTTGTGCATCAAGAAACAGCAATGGCTACTGAATCTCTCTGCATCATTGGCGAAAAGAGGTTGTGTATTAGTTTATTCCGTCCAAGTTTCTTTATTTGTTGAAGTTAAACAGTTGGGGATTGGCAGCTTTTTCCGGTAGTCAGATTTCTTGTACTCATTGTATACTAATAGTTGTTATAGCATCACACAGAGGATTTTATTATTTTAGAGCAGGGGTGGGGATCCTTTTTTGGGTTGGGGTCCGCTGACTTGCAGAAAAATCAGTTGGGGGCTGAACACAAGGGTGAAACAACAACCCCCCACACTGATGTGGCCCCTGACTGAGGCCTTGAAAGACATTCCTCTTACACACCTGAGCCCGGGGTGGGTGGGTGTGTTACCGGCTAGTAGATTTTGTGTGCTCTAGCCCTTCGCTGGGGGGGACCCCTGACTTTGGGGGCCAGGTCCAGACAAGCCTGGGGGCCACGTCCAACCCCCGGGCCTTAGGTTCACCACCCCTGTTTTAGAGTGTTCTACGAATATAGCTACATATGCCCAGTCTCAGTGAAATGACGTGCTCAACACTTGACGAGAAGTGAGCTTATTAATTGGTTAATGGGGAGGACAGTTTGTAGGGGTATAGAGGAGCACGATCCTCATAAAGCTTAGTGTGGGAGGGAAAGCAACAGTAAAATGGGAGGACTGGGAAGTGTGTAGGAAACAAGGAGGAATGTCATTGTGCTCATGCACTAATTAATGTCTTTTTATAATGGAAAATATGGAGCAAGCTTTGATCTCAGTCCGCCCATCTAGTTTTGTTTAATAACTTCTCAGCTTTAATAAAGCAATCTCCTGAATACACTCTGTGCATTATTTTTTTTGATTGTTTTCACATCTGTTGAGCCAGAATTGGAATACTTTATTATGCATCTTCAGAAGTGTTTTGTCAGACAAGTGATTTTTTTTTCATTAAATCATGTAGTTTAGAAGTATAGAGTTCATTGCTAGTGACTTTCTCAATAGAGTTCAGTTCTAATAATTGCACCATCCTCATCAGTTCTGGTCAATATTGTTTGTGTGACTTCTCAGCACATTATAGTTACCTTTTGGTGTGCAATATATCGTGAAGCTTTATAAATATATTTTTTCAGTCTTGTAAAGTTTTATTTTGTGGCTAAATCTAAAATAGTGTTTTATATTGAGACTTAGCCACTACATTTTAGGTGGAAAACTAATATTTATTGAAAATATCTCAACAAGGCTGACTTAAATAATCCTTTAGCATTGTATTTTTGGAAACAGTTCAATATGCCTGTCAATTCTGTATTGATACGCTACAAATGAGCGAGCAATTTCCTGAAAACAAATTTAAAAACAGAAGATTTAAACACAGTGCCCAATAACATTGGTGGCAGATGCAACTTAACTTGTACAAATGTAAGGTAATGCTTGTTGACAAAAATAGCATGACCGTCACACGCGTACTGATGGGCTCTGGAGTTCCAGGGGGGAAAAGCGGTAGGAGTGCTTGTGGTGAAAGGTCACTTACTTGAAGCAATGGCGGTTAAGAATAGATATCTTGGATATCTTTAAGAGAAACTACTGAAATTATATCATTGACTGCTGGTATGTCCACATCTGGTTCCAGTTGTCTGCCTTGCCTGAAAGATTTAGTGGAGGCTGAGCGTGTCTGTCTGGAGTAGGACATCAAAGATAGTTGGAAACGATTGACATTGGCACATATGAAAGTTCAGTGATCATTGTTTAAAGAAGAATTTGAGGGGACTTGGAGTCCAAATAAAGGGCCTATTTAAAAACAAATTACTTTACACTCATCCTGCACTGGTAGAGTGGGGAAGATATTTTGGGGGAGGAGGGGCTGAATGAGGAAGAAATCTAAATTAAACCACATTAGCACTCATAAAAAGAGAGAATACTTTATTCATTGCACAGTCTGAGAATTCTGCTGTGAGAGGTCAAAATTGGTATTCTGTGCAGAATGTTGAAAGAGATGGATGGATAATTGTGACCACTGACGGTGGTGGTGGTCCAAAATATGTGGGGTTTTTTAAGCGTTCTTTTCTAGAAGATTCAGGAAAAAAATTCCCACCTTGCTATGTAAATCTCCACTATTGTCTTTAACTGAGTGTTTTTTGTCTTCAGAACAGAATCATTAGGCACTGGTCATTGCTAGATGCAGAGTATTGGAGTATGTGGATGTGTGGTCCAATCTACCAATATGTAAATCCCTGTGAACCTTTAATCCAATTGTGCAAACACTTTCACTTTCTTTTACTGTGTTAATATATTGATAAGAATTAAGTGCCAACAATTTTGGTTGTTGGTTCTAATAATTTCTTAGAACAAATTGTGGCATGCTGTATTGTACTGTTTACACCAAAATAAGAGGAGTGAAACTTTCAATACATATGCGTGGCTCAATATAATTCTCTTTAGTAAGATGTGTTTTTCTTATCCCAAACGTGGTACTCAAACTGAACCAGGTCCAGACATCCTTAACTAGATTAAAATGGGAAATACCACCTCTAGGTTATCCTAGTTTTGGTTAGTTCATAATGTATCTCGAATAATTCTGCCATGCTTCTGTAAAGCATATATGGCTTAAAAAGAAAGTTCCTGAAAGCTGAACTGTAAATTGAATTGTTGAGCCTTTTGGGTAATTAAAATGCCTGTTCTGAGGACAAGCTTTTTGATGTGCTGAAAAATGGTAAGCAGTTCCTGTTTTGATGACTCTACATGTATGGGCTGAGGGACAGACTGTTAGATCAATAAAGTTTATTGGCTGATGGTTTTTTGCTGATTTAAAACAATTGCTCTCCCCTTATCTTCATATTCAAGAATCAGAATTCTGAAAGAATGAAAAGCAAGTTCTGAGGATATTGCTGTACTTCGTTATAGATGACTTTTTCCTCCACATTTCTTTATGTAATGATTTGTCTGATGTTGCTCAGTTCCGTAAATCAGTTTTTTCTTCATTTAAATCATTGCTCTGGGGTGGGGCCAGGTGAGAAGCACCTCTATATGGCTGCCGCAGCTCCAGGCACATGTACCCCAGAAGACAGGTCTAGGTTCATCCTCCCCCTGCACTTCCCAGCTAGAGGGAGGAATGTGGCAAACTGTGTACTTTCCCCTCGCTGCCTAAAGTGCATCTCGGGTGAGTGTGGCAGGGGCACCTGTTCCTTAGCCAGGCCTGAGTTGGGGCTGTGGCAGGGGTCTCTCCTCCTGCCCCACAGCCCTGAGTGCCTGCGCGGTACTTAATAGGCTGCTGCATGGCTGCGCAGCTTGGAGAAACTTAGGTATAGGTACTACCTACACTGATGGGATGGGTTCTACTGTTGGCATAGGGAATCTGCCGCCCTGCAAGGCAAAAGCTAGGCTGATGTAAGGCTTCTTTAGTCAACCTAGTACCTTCTAAAGCCGGGATTAGGCTGGTTTAACTATGTCCTGTGGGTGTGGATTTTTCACATCCCTGAGTGTGACCCAGCTATGTCACTAACTCCTTAGTGTAGACCAGGCCGAAGGGCAGGTTGATGCTACGGCTTGTGTCCCTCAGTTGGAAGGCGGCCTGCGCGAGTCACACTCTGCCTCCTGGTTTCCATCTGCTTCTGCTGGGCTTGTACCTGCGCTCTGCACCTCCCAGACACAGCATAGCTGTTACGGTGGGGTTCTGTCCGCTCTCCGTGGGTGTGTTGGGAGTGGGGATGTAGCAGCCCTGAAGAGGCTGTAGAGATCTCTTGGTCTTAACTGTTGCTGTGGTCTAGGTACCACTTGCATTGCTCAGTAACCACACTAGGGCTACGTCTACACTGGCCCCTTTTCCGGAAGGGGCATGGTAATTTTTGAAATCGCAATAGGGAAATGCACGGGGGATTTAAATATCCCCCGCGGCATTTAAATAAAAATGTCCGCCGCTTTTTTCCGGCTTTTAGAAAAGCCGGAAAAGAGCGTCTACACTGGCCCCGATCCTCCGGAAAAAAAGCCCTTTTCCGGAGGATCTTATTCCTACTTTGAAGTAGGAATAAGATCCTCCAGAAAAGGGCGCTATTGCGATTTCAAGAATTACCATGCCCCTTCCGGAAAAGGGGCCAATGTAGACGAGCCCCTCGGTGTGTGGGTTACACATGATTTCTGACATCCCTGGTCAGGGGTGGAGTCTTAGGGAGAAGAGGAAGAGCAGGGGATGGGGCCTTGGTTCACTCTTGCGTATGTTCTGGTGCTCCTGGGCTATGTCTACACTGCTCGTTTTGCGCAAAAAATATGTAAACGAAGCAAAGCGTGGAATATTGCCGCACCTAATTCGCATAATGAAGCTCTGTTTTGCGCAAGAGGCTTTTGTGCAAAAAGGAGCTGTGTATCCAGCTCCTTTTTGCACAAAACCCCCCTCTTGCGCAAGAGCCGGCTCTTGTGCAAGAGGAGGTTTTTGCACAAAAAGGAGCTGTGTAGATGGCTCCTTTTTGTGCAAAAGCCTCTTGCGCAAAAACAGAGCCTCTTTAATGATGTGAATGAGGCGCAGTGATATTCCACGCTTTGCCTCTTCTGCATATTTTTTGTGCAAAACGAGGGCCGTGTAGACATAGCCCTGGTGTATACACACAACCCCCCCAGTCCCTTCCACCTGAAGAGCTGGGCTCAAGGGTCCACGTGCAGCATGGCCAGGGCTCGACAATTAATGTAATCTACTTGCCCGTGACGAGTAGATTACAACCCGGGAGAGCCGGTGCAGATTGATCCGCGCTCTGCGCAGGGCTCACCGCCGCTTGGTGAGCCCTGAGCATGGCTGTGGCCAGCCTGGGTCTGCGGGCTTAGGCTGCAAGGATAAATGTTGCAGAGTGGATGTTCCAGCTTGGGCAGGAGCCTGGGCTCTGCAATCCCCTGGGAGAGGAGAGTCTGAGCGCCCAGCGCTGGCCGAGACTTAAAGCCTGCACTGCAATATTTCGCCCTGCAGTTGGAGCCCTGTCTGCCCAGGTCCCATTGGCCTGGGCTCTGAGTGTCACAGCTGTGAGGGGTGTTACTGCAGGCTGGACGTACCCGAAGAGGCACAAAGTGAAATGTTCTTCCCTCAAACTCTCACTCTGCAGTGCAGATAATTCGCAGCAGCCCAGTCCCATTTACCCTTCTGGAGCGCAGCAGTGCAGGCATTCTTCAGTACATGCTCGCCCGCCCAGAAAGCAGCATTGGCAATTTGGTGTTGCAGAGCCCATGCCACAGACGTGTGCTGTTTCTCTGAGAGAGCCTACCCGCTGCTTTAAGGGGAATTCTCCTTGCTCCGGGAGGAAGGCCAGCACTCCAAATCAGGTCTAAAAACCGCAAAAAATTAAAGAAATAAAACACATCAACACAGAACAGACTTTCAGGAAACCTGTACTGAGTATTGAGCGCTACTGTGGAGGTCTACAGATGCCTTAGTCAAGCCCTCCCATATACTCTGGGCTTATCGGTTAATATCACGGTTACACACAGGCTCTTGACCCGCTCCTGGAAAGCTGGCTGCCACCCTGCACTGCTGCCTCTGTATAAGAGGCAGCAGCGTGTGGGTGGCAGCTGGCTCCCTAGGAGCGGGGCGGTAGGGAGAAGCTGGTGGTGTAGCCTTTGTGTGTAATTTATTAACACATTTTAACATCCCTAATCCAGAATCAGTTGTACGCTATACAAGTGAGCAACAAGGATGCTGCAGACCCCGGCTTTGTGAGAGTTAGCTAGCATTCTGTGTGTTCCCAGTCTGAGTGGGATTGGTCAGTTTATTGCAAGAAAGACTAGAGAGGGGGAGAAATCTTATCAAAACAACCCACCCTTTCAGCTGCTTTCTCTTTTGAGATCAGTGGCCTCCATGTGGATATTCTTAGTCTGTGCTCATGTGGCTACTACAGAGCTTCTTTTTATCCCTGCCAAAACAATCTCTTATCCGCCCCTTAGAAAGGTATATCCCTTGAGTATTCTCCAGTTATTTGCATGCAGTCAAGGACTGTGAAAGAAGAAGAAAGCAAGTCAGCAAAGACTGGCGAGAGCTCACAGCAATCTAGTATAGTCTCAGTGCTCAGGTACCTGTCATGACAGACAGTGCTTCGGCCGTACCGTTCATCAACAGACAATGGGAACAGGGTCTGCTGTTCTGACTGATCACCTGAATGTTGTTGCCAACTGGCTCAGCAGGCCACAGTTAGAGCATCCAAAATGGGAACTGAGTTTTAAAGTATTTCTCTCTGGCTACATCTACACTGGCCCCTTTTCCGGAAGGGGCATGTTAATTTCAGCGATCATAATAGGGAAATGCACGGGGGATTTAAATATCCCCCGCGGCATTTAAATAGAAATGTCCGCCGCTTTTTTCCGGCTTTTAGAAAAGCCGGAAAAGAGCGTCTACACTGGCCCCGATCCTCCGGAAAAAGCGCCCTTTTCCGGAGGATCTTATTCCTACTTCAAAGTAGGAATAAGATCCTCCGGAAAAGGGCTTTTTTTCCGGAGGATCGGGGCCAGTGTAGACGCTCTTTTCCGGCTTTTCTAAAAGCCGGAAAAAAGCGGCGGACATTTTTATTTAAATGCCGCGGGGGATATTTAAATCCCCCACGCATTTCCCTATTATGATCGCTGAAATTAACATGCCCCTTCCGGAAAAGGGGCCAGTGTAGACGTAGCCTCTGGGTAAAGAAACTTCAGTAGTGTGTCTGTCTGTCTCTTCCCTGAATCGCAAGATTTCAGTTTTGTTCTCTTATGAGTGGACTCATGGAGCCAAAATTCTGCCTTGTTGTAAATGTCATGTTTAACCGGTTAACTGCTTTAATGGGGTGGGGTGGCCTGACTGGACTGCTGGTTTACCATAACTGGTAAGCATCATCCGGTAAGGTTAACCATTCACTTGTGTACTGAACTCATCAGTTAATCCTAAATTGCTGCTTCTATCAGAGGCAGCAAGAATGGAGGCTGGAGCCTGTGCCCATGGGGAGCAAGCTTGTGCGGAACCGCCTGCCACCTCCCTTCCCCCCACTGCCTCCCAATTGGTTCCTCCTGAGCTCCCGCAGAGCCACCTGTCCCCAAGCTACTGCCTCTGAGCCCTGGTCGACAGTAGGAAGTTATTTTGAACTAATAATAATAGTCCATATTACCAAGCCTGTTATTTCAAAATCTGTACTCCTGCTTTCCTCAGAATAACGTTATTTTGATTCTATTATTCCAGGAGATATTTTGAAATTTCCTAGTGTAGATATGCTCTGATCGAGACGCAGCTGTGCAGGGGGGAGGCGGAAACTGGTACCTGTGGGAAGCTGGCTTTTCAGCCAGTTCTTTGTGCATGGATTGATATAGAGGCAATAAGATATTTGCTGTCTTATTCTCTATGCCTTTTAAAAGGATTCCTAACATTCTGTTTGCTTTTTTGACTGCTGCTGCTCATTGAGTAAAATGTGCACACTGAGAATTATGAACACTGTCTTTTCTACATTAAATATTTCTGTTATGGAGGGGGGCGCGGGACAGATGATATGGTCCTAATGCTCTTTGCATTCCACTCGCATCTGAGGAGGATGTTAAACAGAAGCTGTTAAAGTTAGACATTTAAATCAGCAGGTCTAGGTAACTTGCATCCAAGATGTTTTTTCATAAATCTTGGAATGCTGGGAAAATCCCAGAAGATAGGAAGGAAACTAATGTTAGGACAATATTTAAAAAGGGTAAATGGGATGACTTGGATGATAGATAGGCCTGTCAGGCTGATATTCATTGTCAGGGTAACGGAGTGGCTGATGCAGTACTTGATAACAAACATTCTTCCTTCAGTTAATCCCAACCTACTTAACTCCTCTACCAGGGTTCCAGAGCTTGTGTCTGACATCGACATCGCAGTTTTTAAAGTAAATGCTCTTTTCCTTGTCTGTCTTGAAGCTTTTTTACAGTGTTCTCTCAAGCAGGGAAGGCTGATTGCCGTAAGTTCTTAGCTGAAAGAAAACACAAACTGTGAATGTCTTATTTATCCAGCCATTAGCAGAGATGTCTTACATTGTCCGATATTAATTACAGGATGGAGATCTACATCTAAAACATTCCACTCTAGAAGGCTATTGTAAATGTCAGTTCTTTGTTGAAATAGGTGGTAGATGTGAAAATGTAGCAGGCCTGCGAGTCTCCTTACCAGCGTGGAGGTAGGGAAGGGAACTAGCTTACACTGTTCTGTACTTTGACAGAAATAACAGCTGGTGGAAATAGGAGTGTTTGAAACTTGTTCCCAGTGTCACTTGTCATGACAATCTCCGGCCATCCTGTTCCTCTT
The DNA here is from genome assembly GCF_052426305.1 of Pelodiscus sinensis. Classification (NCBI taxonomy): domain Eukaryota; kingdom Metazoa; phylum Chordata; order Testudines; family Trionychidae; genus Pelodiscus; species Pelodiscus sinensis. Next base: position 45,209,332 of record NC_143065.1, on the reverse strand, counting down.
TAATCTCTTCAAACCACGCCAAGAGGGTTTTTAAATCAAACTCTTTATTATTCGTTCTTGTAAAGCAACAGTATGGAATAATTTCTCTGTATAAATTTACAGGTGAATGTTTCCAATGTCAGTTTAATTCAAAGGCAAATGTACTCTGACCTTTGCAATACAAGCAGTTTATTGCCTTGATCATAGTGTAAACTGATTGCTGAGACTGAAAGAGAAGGTCTGCCGCAATTTCTGCCTCTTGCGTATGGGGAGGGAGGGGGGAGAATACAGTACTGGCAATGTGTGAGATGACATCTGGTAAGGACAAATCCAACCAATTGTCTACTGGAAAGAGAAGGCACCATTGAAGGTTTTGACTTTGCAGCTATTGTTGTAGAGTTTCATTCTTTTGGGTTCTGGAGAATTTTAAAAAGCCTTTTAAATAGGTGTAATGCATATAGCTTGTGGGTGACAACACAAGGATCACTGATGAAAATGACTTAGTGAAAGATTGGTAAGAGTATAAGGCCTGTACTTTTCCTACTCCTAGTGTAGAAAGGGAAGGAATGCCATCTAGTCCTTGCTTAAATGGAAAATGTAGCTGTTGACTCATGGTATAAAGTACTAAAGTCAAAACCAACAGTGCGTTTGGCTATTGATGCTTGCCCAGTTTCATGTCCAGTCTGATGTGAAAGTTGAATAAATCAGTTGAGAAACCAATTGCCCATTTTCCTTAAATAAAAGGGTCTGTGTGCTGACTTATCTTTATGCCAGAATGAGTTGGCAGAGAAGCCAATGAACTTCTACCAAGCCAAGAAACATGCAAGTCTGGGCTAGTAAGTAGGAGGAAGCAAGAGGATGTAAACAAATACTATTCATTTCTCAGTAGGTATGAACAACAAGTTGTAAAAAGGGAGGAGTCTGAAATTTTTAGCTTGAAGTTGATATTAGAAAAGGTTTTTCTCCATTAAAAATTAAAATGGCTGGAACACTGGCCATGTGGAGATATATATATTTTTGTGCTCCAGAACCTGCATCTTACGGAAATTGCTGCAAAATTCATGCCTTCTTGTCTTGAGGTTCGTTGTCTTGAGTCTGTTAATGGCCTTGTTCAATAGCAGTATCAGGTGTGCACTACTCAATCCTGAAACCTCAAAAGTCAACACTGCTAATTATTTTTTATACTGGATTCATCCTGTTCTGTAGAGATTCTTATTCTGCTCTGTGACATGGAATTAAGGTTTTTGAGAAGAACTGACACACACCTGTCTTCCACTCTGCTTCTAAACATCTAACTGCTGTGCCTGTTCTGCCACACCCATCTGCCACTCCAATTTCTACAGTGTGCTTGTGATATGTTACAAGTTTGTGACCCGTGGAGACAAACTGAAGAGATCATGGTTCAGTAAACATAATTGAGTTTAGCATCAAAATAACTGGGTAATATGTGGGCTGCCTTTTGTGGTGATTTGTCATTTCATTCAGTAAAATGTCACTTTTAAAATGTACCTCAATGCTACCGAAACTCCCTTTTGGTGGCTTATTTTCCTTTTGCTGGATCTCAGCGGGCATTAAAGCCTTACGTGGTGCCTTTAAACTGTATGTGTTTGTTGTGAAGAGTCTGGAGACAGACTGGGGGAGAAGGGATATTTTCTGCCATTGTCATTGTCATCTTTCAGGCATTAACGATGGGAGAGCATCTCAAGATCCTAACTAAAACAAGTGAGCAGGGAGATGCTCTATTAGCTGCCTCTGCTGAGTAGACAGGGGGTGTGACTGTGGCGATGTCTAGACTGCAAGCCTCTTTCGAAAGAGAGCGTCTAGACTGCACGCGGAACTTTCGAAAGAGCAAGCTGCTTTTTCGAAAGAAAGCACCCAGTGAGTCTGGATGCTCTCTTTCGAAGAAGCCCTATTTACATTCAAGAACGCCTTCTTTCGAAAGAAGCACTTTCGAAAGAAGGCGTTCTTCCTCGTGAAATGAGGTTTACCGCCGTTGAAAGAAAAGCCGCATTCTTTCGATTTAATTTCGAAAGAACGCGGCTGCAGTCTAGACGCAGGTGAAGTTTTTGTGGAAAAAGGCTACTTTTCCCGAAAAAATCCCTGAGTCTGGACACAGCCTAAGCGAATAGCTGGAGATCTGCATCTGTGTCCAATGAGCCGTGGATATCAGCGAACATAAAGCAGATATCTGCAAACTTGCAGGGCTCTGTGTCAGTGTTCCCTCTAAGATTTTCCAACCATGCGCGGAGTGAGTTTTGACTTGTGCACCAATATTGAGGTCATATGTGCTGGTTTGGATGTGTGCCCAGTGGCACCCAATTTATTAACACACACACATTCCTGGCTGCCAAAGCAGACCCCGCCCCTCTGGCCATGTGGTATGTCCCGCCCGGCCCTAGCTGTCAGAACAGGCCTGGCCCCCCGCCACATGGTAGCCCCGGCCACGGGAGCAGGCCTCTCTCCCTTACCACCATGTGGCTCTGGCAGATCCTGGCCCCCTTCCCCAGTGGCTTCCTCACCACATTGTTAGCTGGCCCCGCCCACCGGAGCAGCCGCCTGCCGCATGGAAAGCATTTTTTGTGCGCAGCCATGCAGGGGTGCACCTTAGCAGGAACATTGCTCTCCGAATAGACTCTCAAACATGATCTTAGAGAACGTTCTGCTGCTGTCAGTCTACTATGTAATGAGGAACAGCACCCGGGAGATACAAACTGAAGCCCTCTGGGCATAACTTTTTTTTTTTAAACTATCTGTTGGACCTGGTAATTGTGGCTGTAATAGTCAAATCTGAAAACCTCTATACAATCTACAAGGGTAGGCTATAAATAACTAGCTGTATTGCAGCGATCACCCTGGGTTTCTCACATTCTCAGTAGCTGTGTGTCCTTTCTGCTACTTCTGGGTAATTTGAGACCATGCTGTTTCTTTATCCAGAACAGCAAGACTAGTAATTGTTCTCTGCTCCATATGTACTGCGAGTGCCTTCAAGGACCTCTACTGGCCGGCCCCTCATTTATTCACTCCTTGAAAGAGCAAGGAGGGAAGTTTTGTGAAGGTCCCCTTAATTCTAAAGAACATTGTTAGGGCAGGATTAGTAGTAAGGCTTTTTATCACCTTTTAAAATGCTTCTATTTAAACGGTTGGCCATCTTTCCTTGAAATTCAATGCTTTAAATCAACTCTTGAGCAATACAGAGGTTGGGGAAGGAGAGAGCATGTTTCAGAGTTGCAAGGAAATGAGCGAGAAAACACCTTTCATTACCTCTGAAGCCATAATATGCAGGGTAAGCGTAAATTAGTAGCGGCTCTCAGCTGTAAGTAATTAGATGGGATTTACTGAATAGTGTTCATTTTCTCACCTTCTGGCAAACAAATGCATTAACATCCAATTGCCACCTGCTTAAGCTGTTTTATAATGCAAAAAGCGGTCATACTGGACTTTCTCAGTTGCTCTTCTATTTAGTTTATCATCAGTGTGCCTGCACTGGTTTATTTTTAAACCATTTTCTGTTTCTTGAACGTGTTAGGGGAGACATCAGGCACTAGTTGGTTGTTACAGTTCTTTCAGACAGCTCCTATTGGTTCCTATTTAATTTAATTGTGTATTCAGTTACCTAATTTGAGACACCAATTGGGGAGAAGATATTCTACTCATGGACTAATTACAATGTCAGTCTTCCATGGAATGACTTTAGTGTATGTGTTTTTATTCTGCTGTTCAGGAGACATCTGTGACTATCGGAGGTGGTTTCTAAGGGGGTCATTTTAAAAGCTTATACAGCCAGCAAGCACTTTCTCAGGGTTGCGGCTATTCAGACCTCAGTGGAAATACCGCAGGTTTCATCTTCTGAGGGTGGATCTGAGTTGAGCTACTACTACAAATCTCCTTATAGTCACCTCTATGCAGGGTGGCCATACAAACTAGAGGACTAAAGGCATGTCTACACTACACTACATCACATCAATCCAGCGGGTATCAATTTATTGCATGGACATGATAAATACAGACATGCAATGATAGATACTGGACATGATAGATACAGACATGATAAATCAACTGCCGAGAGTTCTCCTGTCGACTCCAGTACTCCACCAGAACAGGAAGTGTAGGTGAAGTCAAAGGGAGAGTGTTTGCCATTGACTCATTGCAGAAAAGGCACTGAAATAAGTAGATCTAAGTACATGGACTTCAGCTATGTGAATCGTGTAGCTGAAGTTGCATAACTTGGATCAAGGGCCTGCTGTAGTGTAAACTAGGCTTTAGGTGGAGCATAGACTTTGTGCTGGCCCTTTGCACATGCTTGAATTTCACACTCAATTTTTAAGACACAAGAGTGGGAAAGCAGGAATGCTGCACAAAACAAGGTGCAGCATGTGTATTGGAGAAAACTAGTCAAATACAGGAGAATGAAGATCCATCCATAATAATACCTAAGTAGTGGTGTGAGTAGTAATGAACTTACTGTTTCTCAATGCTTTCTGCTCTCTAGAGGTAGCCTTTCTTGCTGCTCCATCCCTTCTCCCATTGTACAGGGTAGTTTAGGAGAGTACTCAATTAACCAGGATTTTACATCCCTACTTCCCGCTAAGTTAAGTGAGATCCTGTGCTCTTTTCCTTCCCTTTCCTGCACCACAGGACTGCAACTACCAGCTTCCCAGGTACTGGTTAACCGGTACCCAGTAAGCATACCAAATAAGGGAGATACTTACCGAGTAACCGGTTAGTATCTGTTCACATCCCTATGTGGACTGAACTATTTTTACATGGGCTTGAAGAGCACTTAGTGAAAAAGTACCAATGATTCTGAGTGAAGCAGTATACTGTGGACCTCTTACTATTAGATAAATATGCATCCTTCATTGGAAAAATAAAATCTAACTTGCAATTTCCAGCATCACTGGAAGTATCGGTGTTGGAGGTTTTTCCATTGTCATGAAGAAAAGATTATAGCAGTAGCCAGATTATTAGGTGTCTGGTCTAAATAGCTTCTTCAGCTGTCTCACTTCTGAGAACAGAATCCCTGTATATCACTGTTACAAGGGGATGAAAGCTAATTTATTAAACCTTATTAGCCTTCAAATTAGGGATGTAAGCAACTAGTTGACAATCCAATAAGCAAAAGCCTCTACCAGAGATGGGGGGAGGGAGATGGGGAGCTTGCTTAAAAGCCTGTTTCTCCCCAGCACCATCTCCCCCGGGGGTGGGGGGTGGGGACCGGGTATGCGCCCAGTCCCAGATGCTGCACCTCGGCTTTTTAAATGTATTAAGAGCTGGTAAGGCTGAGCCGCCAGCGGGGTTAGCTCCTGGTCAGGGCGCTAACCCTGCTGCGGCTACCCCGATTATTGACAAGTTGATGAAACTACATTTAACACCCCCACTTTAAATACTATCTTTGGTATTTGGGGTAGACTCTTCCCTGCTGAATTTCTTTCTTGTCCCTTGTCCTGTGGGCCTGGGATGTGTGCTGCTGTCTAGAGTTCTGATGGTATGGTATTGCTGAGGACATGCTTCTGAGGGGGGAAATGTTGGAGAGGGAGGGGTGCCAAATTTCAGAAGGAAGAGCGCACTTAGGTTGGGCTCACTCTGTTGGAGCATTTCTGGGGAGGAGATTGGTTGGAGAGCCTGTGGGGTTGTCTGCACTACATCTGGGAGTGTGCCCCCCAGATAGACAGGCAAATCTAGCTCTGCCTGAATTAGTGTGCCAAAAACAGCAGTACCCGCATTAGAGCTGGGGCTGGAGGGAAGGCTTTGATGCTGTCTTCCCCACTGCCCTTGAGAGCTGGTGCCTCTCCACAGCTGTGCAGTACCCTTGTGTGAATCCTAGTCTGCGGACTCTGAAGCTGCTGCTTGAGTACGGAAGTACTGCTAGGACATGGGCTAAGAGCTCAAATGGCAGCACCCCCGGGGGGCCAGGAGACCGGAGCCAAAGCTGCTCTCACTTCCCAAAGGCAGTTGTTTAGCTGAGTGGGAGAAGCGCCGGGCACATCAGCTGCCCTGCGCAGAGGTTGCCACATCACTTCTGGGAGGGAATCTATCCCTAGCTCCCTCTCTGGCCAGCAGGCAGCCAGAGAGTGGGGGAGCTGGGCTATTTCTGTCCTGACTGAGCTGCTGCTGCTCATTCTCCCCAGTCAGCGTTCCTCCCTGCGCGGGGCAAAGGAAATCGCGGGGCTGCCTTAGAAGTTGCCAGGTTCCTGCAGTTCTGCACCAAGCTTTTAAGTTCTGAGTCTGAAGCCATTATAAACATTGGGTTAATTAGATCCATCACTTTAAATGCAGTCTACATGTTTATTAAATATTTATTTCCTGGTTGTGGACATCTTGTTCCTTGTGTTAATGCCCTCAAATGTCTTCTTTAGGAGTCCTCTTCCTCCCAAGTACTCTAATTGCTGGAGGTAATGATCCCAGATACTTTATGAGCTTTTAAAGAACCTTTCATCTGTCAGGCCTTTACAAACAGTTCATTCTAGATGAAAGGTAGTCTGTAAGCGTAAACTGCTGGGCACTGCTCCTCTAATAGATTTATCTGGCACTGGCTTTGCTTTCAGAACATTCCCTCCTATATGTGCTCAAAACAATCAGCATTTTAACTTCAACCGTGTATATTTTTAACTTAATCCGAAATTTGCATTACAAGCAGTTGGTTTAGATTTGAAGATTTTACTTGCTCAAAAAAGATCTGCTCCTATTTCCCCTCGATAGATTGGCTTACAAAGCGTATCTGGCAAAGCTGTTCTCTCTGAGATCACCTATTAAAACAAAACACAATGTTGAATTCTGGAAGTAAAACCGATTTTCTCTGACTAGCTTTGGTTTGGCACTCTTGGAACTCCATGTGTTTACGTGATGAAATGCAATCCAAATGCAACCTTTATGTGCTAGAACAGCTAATTTTGAATTGGAAGGAGTAATTGCCACGATGGGAATGCACGTCTTCATCGTGAAATGCCAAGCTGAATTGTCTGGTTTTCATAGTGTTCACTTCATAATGTGTTTCAGCCTGTTCACTCCCAGCCATAAATTAAACCAGAAGGGCCTGTTTACAAGTTAAATAGAATGAAAACATTATCAGTCTTTCTACTTTGCGTTTAAATGTCTGTGTTGCTGGCAGGGGAGAGGGGAATCAGTTTAAACTTTGCAATGATAAGTTTGAAATTATGGACAAAAAGCGGAAAATTGTATGTTCACTTTTTAATCCTTATAGATATGTCCCGACCTAGGGTTTTGTAGTACAGGTTGGACCTCCCTGGTCCGGTGCCCTCGGGACAGAGTGGTCCCAAACCAGAGAGTTTGCCAGACCAGGGGAGGTCAAATCTTCCCTGCTGGCTGTCAACCGTGCTGTGGGCTCTGCCCCGTCCTCCAGGGCTCACAGCCAGCGCTCCCCCGCCCCCCACTGGGGTTGCACCTTCTCCCCCGGCCCAGGCTCCTGGCTGCATCTTCCTGGCCCTGGCACTCCAGCCACTGACCTGACTGGGGCTCTCCTGCAGCTGATCCAGTCGGGCTTCCCGGCAGTCCTGCCCAACTCTGCAGCCGGCTCAGCCTGGGGCTTGCTGGCTGCCACCTGCCCCTCTGGCCCTGGCTCTGCTGCAGCTGATCTACCAGCCCTCCTGCTGGGCTACCAGTGGGCCTCATTCCCAGCTGCCGAGACTCTCCGGCCAGGCCATCCATGGTCCTTGCCGGATCACAGATGTTGCCAGACCAGAGTCTCCCAGATTTTGGAGGTGCACTCTATAGTTAATCATCTTCTGTTTTTGTAATAGGTAGCTGCAAGTTCATGTTGTTTTTTTGGGGGTTTGTTTTGGTTATGCTGTTCGTAAAAGCAGAATGGACAAAACGCCCTTTCAAGTGTATGGAAAAGATTTGAGAATGGCTCCACAATAGACTTTTTAAAAACGTACTGCAGGGAGGGAAAAGCTCTGTACAAGTGAATGGCAGGCAAGCAAAACGTTGTTGTTGTTTTTTCTATTGTGGGGCTTTTAAACAAACCAGCCACCAAAAGACCGTTTGAATTCCTGTGCCTGTGTATTCCTTAAGCTGTAAACACAATGTATGTACAGGAAATCATTCTAGTCAAAACTTGTATTGCCATCCAGGACGTTACCATGCATGGGAGAAAGGAGGGGGCTACCCACTATGTAGGTGAGTGGTATTTTTCAGTAGCACTCCCCATGTATCTACCTGTTCCTAAGAATTTGAATAGGAATTTGGTTGAGTTGGATGGGAACAGAATAGAAGGGTATTTTTTTTTCCTTGCAAAACAAGGCAGCTTTGCACTTGGGGGGGGAAAAAAAACCAGGAGTTTTGCATCTGTTATTTCTGTAGGAATCCTATTGTTACGCCAAACTTAGCTAACTTTTGTTTTTTTTATTTAACCAAATCCAAATGTGGAAAGAGTCAAATCGTTTAATCTTTTTGTCAAAGCCAGTTAAGACCTCTCATGTACACTCATGCTGATTTATTTAGATCTTTTTATAGGATAAATATTGGATCCTTATATAATACTGCATTGTTTGGAAAATATTTGGACAACAGTGGAGACATGTTAGCTACTTGGATAAAGTACAGGAGCTGCATTAAAGGATCAGACATACTGGGCTGAAAAGACTTGATTTGTACATTTTTTTTTTTTTTAAACCCCAACAGCTGGTTCCTAACCAACTCCTTTATTTCTATGAGGCTTGTAGGGGTTTTCTTGATGGTTGAGTGAAAGGGAGGGGTGCCATTGAGATTTTGTTAAACTCTTTTGGAAACTGCGCAAAGTATAACAGGGATGTTCTTTTTCTTAAAGCTCTCTTAAAGTTGGGTTTTTGTACACTGGAATTACCCGGCCAAAGATTTTCCTCTTGTGACTTGGTTCTTTTGCAGGTCTCTGACATTGGAATGCTTGAGTTTAGAACAGGGGTGGGCAATAATTTTTGATGGGAGGCCACTCCCAAAGATTTTTGGAAAGTGGTTGAGGGCCTTACTCTTCAATGGTATTAATGGAGGAGGTGCGGGGTCTGGGATGGAGGTTGAGTGCAAAAGGGAGCTTGGAGTAAGGGATGCAGGAGGGAGACGAGTCTGAGGGGGAGTTTGACTGAAGGAGGCAGTTGTGACCTAGGGCAGGGAACTGGGGTGCAGGGTTTTAGGATGTGACTTAGGGTAGGAGTGGATTTTGATCTCGGGCAGGAGATTGGGGTGCCAGATCTGGGAGGGGTATGGGTGCATGTGAAGTAGCAGGGCAGGAGTGGTGGTTAGAAAAGGGAGGGGCTGTAGTTCCAGAGGCAGATTCTGGCCAAGAGACTTATCAGCCAGCAGCCAAACCTGCCTGTCTGCAGAGCTAAAGGCTTGCAGAGCTTAAAATGTTTCTGCCTGCTCCATCATGTGCTTAAGTCAGTAACTGAGGAGGGGGGTTGTGCTTCGTGGCTGCCTATTATTCAGAAACTGGCCAATGGGATTGTCCTGGGGGCAGGAGCAGCATCTGAATCTTCTCCCTTGCCTCTGGACTCATAAGGAGAAAGCGCCCCATAGCCAGGTTTCTGAGCCTATGGGGCAAGCAGGGGAACCTGCCTGGGGCTCTCCACTGTCTCTGTGGGCTGGATCTGGTGGCTTGGTGGGCCGAATCTGGCACGCGGGCCATATTTTGTTCAAGCCTGATTTAGAATCTTATATGGGAGAAGGGATAATGAACAAAACAAAATACTAGGCCTACCATCTTCTCTAACTCTCACAAGCATGCCATCTTTCTTACTGCTCCATATGCCTATTTCAATATAGGTACATCTGCAGGAGAAATCTCTAGCACTAGAATGAAAGGAGGCATCCATTTCCCCCCCCCCCACCTCCACTTTATGGAGCTGTTGCGCTGATGTGTCTTGCTCTGAATGGACTGCTGGCATCAAACCACCCTTTCATGCGGTTTCTGGATGTGCTGTCTCCTGCAGGATGGGTTTCTGATTGTCATTTGAACAGCCATGAGTGAATAGTGGCGTTGTAGAGCCATCCGCATAGGTAGGTAGTATCTTGGACTCTGCTCTGTTTTGGAACAGAGCGAACAGCATGAGTGCTCAACTCTCGCTTCCAGAGTTTGCTTTGGCTGTCTTTTCCCTCTGCTCACTGAGGCCTCTCCTCCCTTGAAGGGCACCCACTGGTCCAAGAGAAAATTAATTTCTGTCCCTATGGCAATGCTGGCAGCGTTTGACTCATGTTCCAATAGCGTTTTAGAAACTCGTGAGAAATGAAGGGATGGCAGTATTTCCTTCCAGTGCTGATGGTTGCCTCCATCCCACTTTGTCCCCATTCCAATTCTTATGGGACCTCTTAAGACAAGACACAACTGCTTGACCCTCTTGGAACCAGTAGTGCATCCTGAACTGTGCACCTGCGATAAAGGGTAAAGCAATAAGCAACCTTTGAAGGGAAGATAACCATATGAAATAACCTGCTTGTGTGCATCGCTAATGTTCATGGTACTGGCGGCCTTGCAAAGGCGTCATCTGTATGCTGTCGTTAGTCAGCGCTCTGTAAACAAACATCAGAGCCAATCAGCTCAAACGTCTGAGACAGCAATGCATCAGGCATGGAAAATGGACGTTTCCACTGTAGCCACAGTTGATGGCCGAGGAACACATCCACATTCCTAAAACTGAAATGCCCACCTGAAGAAGTGAAAAAACAGATTGACAGAGCCAAAAAAGTACCAAGACATGAACTACTTCAAGACAGACCAAAAAGAGAAAATAACATAATTGCACTTATTACATATAGTCCACAGCTCAAACTCCTCCCATGCACTATACACAATCTGCAGCCCATCTTGGAAAATGATCCCTCGCTCTGAGGCCTTGGGGGAAAAGCCTATTCTCGCTTACACACAACCCCGCAACCTGAAACAAATTCTTTCCGGTAAACATGCTACACAACCACATCATAAACATCCAGGAACCCAGCCCTGGTGCCAACTCTGCCCACATATCTATGCAAGCAAATTCATTACTGGAGCTAACTACAAGCTACCAAATGGGGGGATCATTCAGCTGCACATCCAGTAATTTGATCTATGCCGGCAATGCTCCACTGCTATATATATTGGACAAACTGGACAGTCCCTATGGGAAAGCATCAATGGACACACATCAGATATCCGCAAAGAGAACATACAGAAACCTGTTGGGGAACAACACTTCAATCTACCTAATCATTTTTTAAAAGATCTCCAGGTGGCTGTCTTGTCACAAACCAGTTTTACTAGTCAAATACACAGGGAGGCATTGGAGTTTCAGCTCATCCACAAATTCAGTTCTCACTCTGATCATCATCTCCTCAGTCCGGGCAATGGATGGCTGGGACATTACCAATCTAACGTTCAGTGAAGGTGCCGACAGCTCTGTATGGATTCTTGTGTTGGTTCCCTTGGATCCTTATCTGCTTCCTTTTAACTATCCAGTTTCAGGTGCTTTAGGCACCAGCTCTGCCTATTTGGTTTTTCCCTTTGATATTTTCATTCCCTCTACTCCTTATTGACTGCCCTCTCCCCCCCCCTTTTCTCCCCTATTTATTTTGGGTCTGCACATCCTAAACTCATAACTCCGGTCATCTGAAGAAGTGAGCTGTGCCCACAAAAGCTCATGATACCATCTACTTGTTTTTAGTCTTTAAAGTGCTACCAGACCATTTGTCGTTTTTTTAAAGTTTATCACAGTTATTGTGACAGGCTATTGGGTCACTTTCAGCAATGCTTTAACTAATGGTCTCTTTGTTGCCAGTATCTCTTCATTGCTAATCCGTAGACCTGATCTTGAATATTGGGTGGATATTTTAAACAATGAAACTATTAACTCTCACCATAGCTATATTTACGGACATATAAAGGGGAAAGGAGTCCAGGACAGCTGGCAGTATTTTAAAGAAGCCTTACGGAAGGCACAGAAAGATACCATCCCGATGCATAGCAAGAGAGACAAACATGGTAGGAGACCGGATTGACTTACAGGGGAAATCCTTGGTGAACTTAAGCACAAAAAGGAAGCTTACAAAAAGTGGAAACTTGGACAAATGACCAGGGAGGGGTTTAAATGTATAGCTTGAGAATGCCAGGGGGTTATCAGGAAGGCGAAAGCGCAAGTGGAATTGCAACTGGCAAAGGATGTGAAGGATAACAAGAAAGGTTTCTACGGGCATGTTAACAAGAAGAAGGTGATCAGAGAGGGTGTGTGGCCCCTACTAGATGGAGGTAACCTAGTGACAGATGATGTGGGGAAAGCTGAAGTATTCAATGCTTTCTTTGCCTCTGTATTCATGGACAAGGTTGGTTCCTGGACTAATACGCCAAGTGACGCAAGAAAGGATGAAGATCGACAGCTCTTGGTGGGTAAAGAACAGGTTAGGAACTATTTAGAAAAGCTAAACGTACACAAATTCATGGGTCCGGACTTAATGCATCCGAGGGTACTGAGGGAGTTGGCAAATGTCATTGAGGAGCCTTTGGCCATTATCTTTGAAAAGTTGTGGAGATCGGGAGACATCCTAGATGATTGGAAAAAGGCAAATGTAGTGCCCATCTTCAAAAAAGGGAAGAAGGATGATGCAGGGAACTATAGGCCAGTCAGTCTTACCTTGGTTCTTGGAAAAATCATGGAAGGGGATCCTTAAGGAATCCATTTTGAGGCACTTGGAAGAGAGGAAAGTGATTAGGAATAGTCAGCATGGATTCATAAAGGGCAAGTCGTGCCTGACCAATCTGATTAGCTTCTATGATGAGGTAACTGACTCTGTGGACAGGGGAAAGTCAGTGGATGTGATATACCTTGACTTGAGCAAGGCTTTTGATACGGTCTCCCACAATATTGCCAGTAAGTTAAGGGAATGTGGATTGGATAAATGGTCGGTAAGATGGATAGAAAGCTGGCTAGAAGGCCGGGCCTGGCGGATAGTGATCAACGGCTCGATGTCAGGATGGCGGTCGGTTTCTAGCGGAGTGCCCCAAGGTTCGGTTCTAGGACCGGTTTTGTTCAATATCTTTATTAATGACCTGGATGAGGGGATGGATTGCACCCTTAGCAAGTTTGCAGATGACACTAAGCTAGGGGGAGAGGTAGACACGGTTGAGGGCAGAGATAGGGTCCAGAGTGACTTAGACAAATTTGGAGGATTGGGCCACAAGAAATCTGATGAGGTTCAACAAGGACAAATGCAGAGTCCTGCACTTGGGACGGAAGAATCCCAAGCATTGTTACAGGCTGGGGACCGACCAGCTAAGTAGTAGTTCTGCAGAAAAGGACCTGGGGGTTACAGTGGATGAGAAGCTGGATATGAGTCAACAGTGTGCCCTTGTAGCCAAGAAGGCTAATGGCGTTTTAAGGTGCATTAAGAGGAGCATTGCCAGCAGATCCAGAGATGTCATTGTTCCCCTTTATTCGGCTCTGGTGAGGCCACATCTGGGCTACGTCTAGACTGGCATGATTTTCTGCAAATGCTTTTAACGGAAAAGTTTTCCGTTAAAAGCATTTGCAGAAAAGAGTGTCTAGATTGGCACGGACGCTTTTCCGCAAAAGCACTTTTTGCTGAAAAGTGTCCGTGCCAATCTAGATGTGCTTTTGCACAAAAAAGCCCCGATCGCCATTTTCGCGATCGGGGCTTTTTTTGCGCAAAACAAATCTGAGCTGTCTACACTGGCCTTTTTGCGCAAAAGCTTTGCGCAAAAGGACTTTTGTCCGAATGGGAGCAGCATAGTATTTCCGCGAGAAACAGTAATTTCAGACAGTAGGAACCGCCCCCCCCCCGCGGTGTGGGGAAACTCTCGCGCGCCTCATCCCCCCGGGGCTGACCCCCCTCCTCCTGTGGCATGGGGGAAACCCCGTGCGCCTCCTCCCTTGGGGCCGATTCCCCCTCCTCCTTTGGCTTAGGGGAACCCCCGCGCACCACCTCCCCTGGGGCCAACTCCCAGTGATCCTCCTCTGGGGCCAACTCACCCGTCCTGCGGTGCAGGGAAGCTGCCGCGCTCCTCCCTCCGAGGCCGAAGCCAGGCCGAAGGGGAAGGGGAAGTGGTAGGGAATTTGGCACCCCATTTAACTTGGCGCCCTATGCGGCTGCTGAGTTTGTCTGTAGGCACGGGCCGCCCCTGACACTAATGCATGTCTGATTTATTTAGAAGCTTCAGGGGGTAGTTGAGTTAGTCTGTTACAGAAAAACACAACAAATGGTCCAGTAGCGCACTATAGACTAACAGAACATGTCGATGGGATCATGAGCTTTTGTGGGCACAGCCCACTTCTCCAGATGACCGGAGTTACGAATTTGGGATGTGTACACTTGAAATAAATAGGAGAGGGGAAGAGGAGGGGGGATCTCAAAGTAGCTGTCTTGTCACACCAGCTCTACAAGCCAGATCCACAGGGAAACGTTGGAATTACAGTTAATCTGCAACTTTAATTCACATGCTAATGGACTCAATCCTGATGAAAGTTGGTTGGGGCATTACCAGTGTAACAGCCATTGAAGGTGCTACAGCTCTGTGTAGTATCCTTCCTGACATGGGAATCTATCTATTGACTTTGATTTTTATCTGCTTTGGTTTAAGTACCCGTTCTCCAGATACTTACTGATGCTCGGTCTCCCACCCCCCTTCTTTTTTTTTTTTCTTCCCTCCCCTTCCCCTCTCCTATTTATTTTCAGTGTACACATCCCAAACTCATAACTCCGGTCTTCTGAAGAAGTGGGCTGTGCCCACGAAAGCTCATGATCCCATCTACATGGTTTGTTAGTCTATAAAGTGCTACCAGACCATTTGTTGTTTAATTTATTTAAGGCGTTTTTGTGCGAGAAACTAGAAAATACATCATACTTATCTTTGTCGAGGCTGTTTCCTGACTTCAAGAAAACACAAATTCAGAGGAGCTGCCAGCAAATTTACTTCCGAGATGTTTTCAAATCAGTCTCTTCTCCTTCACTTTAAAGTTCATGCTTGGCCTTTACCCCCACTTAGTAAAACAGCTATGTTGAGTGAGCACTAACAATATTACTCAGCAAAGAAACAGTCTTGGTCTGTTGTAGGGATGTTACATATCGGTTAATTGAATAGTCGAGTACCCTTGTGAATTCTTATCCGTTACATGACTAGTCTACAGTCCCAGGGGTGGGGCTGGCAGCCAGTGCACTTTGGCTCCACTCCTGAGGAGTCCCCTGCCACTCATGCGGGGGGCCAGGCAGGAGCTGGTCCATGAGGAGAGCCAGTTTAAAAACTAGTTCCACTCGTGGACCAGCTGACGGTCGCCCTGTACTGCTGCCTCTGATACAGAGGCAGCAGCACAGGGTGGCAGCAGGCCCTGGGGTGGGTGGGGGTGGGTGTGTGTGTGTGGAAATACATGTAGTCTATAGCATTAACCTATAAGCTTTTGCTTATTGAATAATTATTTTATCGACTACGGTATTACATCCCTAGTCTGTTGGCAGTGCTAGGTTTCTGCACTGTTTCCATATTTGAAGACCGATTCTGGTTTTTTTTGGGGGGGTGGGATGGGGAAGTAGTGCTATACATTTAAACTTGTTCATACTGAGTGTGGGGCAAAAGCACCATCATCAATTACTATCTCAAAATTCTTTCTGTATTACAGGGGTGAGGATTGGGTTGGGGGCTGCTGACCCACAGAAAAATCAGTCGAGGGCTGCATAGAAGTGAGAAAAAAACCAACCCTCCCCCCCAAAAAGCCAGGGAAACCCAAACCCTCACTGATGTGGCCCCAGACTGAGGAGAAGGAAGACACTCCCCACATTCCCTTCACACAGAGGAGCCTAGGGGGCCCAGGCTAGTAGATTCTGTGTGCTCCAGCCCCGTTGTGGGGCAGCGGAATGTCAGTGTGAGCTCCCTAATGCTGTGGGGGAGCCCTGAGTCTTGGGGGCCGGATCTGGCCCCTGGGCCTTAGGTTCCCCACCCCACTATATTAGTTTGTTTTGTCCTGAGAAAATTCCCCTTTATCATAAGCTTTAAAAAAATGTCCTTGCACCCCAGTTGATGCCTTTGTACGTGTGTGCGCTCTAAAACAGTTTGCTGCTGATGTTTTCTTTCTAGTGATGTAGGTCTAGAAAGTCCACCCCCCCACTTAATAATGACACAGTGTGGTGCTTTTGGGAGTCTGAGGAGCCCTTCCCCCCCCATACTCTCATTGTTTTCCACCCTTCAAGCTTTGCAGAGTTTAGCTAACCAGGAGAGCCTTCGCTGCTATTCTTGTCAGCGCTGGGTAGGGTTTATTCAAAGTTACCTTGGGGCTGATGCCATTTATGGGCATTTATCTTTGACTCTGTTGGTTAGGCAGGTCACCTCGTGGAGGAACTTGCGGTGTAAGTAGTTTTTGGCAGTCACAGGAGAAGTGGAGTCCAGGAAGTTTGGACAAATATTGGTCCATCACGGACAAAAATGGTAGGAAAGGGTTAGGTAAAGGGTTAGGAAAGCAAAACTGGTGGTTGAATGAAATTGGAAAGAGAAGCAGTCTAGCTGTGAGCTGGGCGCGTCGTAGCTGAAATCAGACACCTGGCTGTTACGTGGAGCCAGAATTGTGTCTAGTCAGGCACCTATATTGCCCTCATCACCCTGATACCCACCTCCAGAAATTAATTACCTGCTCTTGATTTTTCTGGCTGCTGGTTGAAGTAGTTTATTTAAGCTTTGGCTCATGAAAGTAAGGGTGCAAATTTCTTCCAGATCTTGTGGAACATCCATGACCCTTATTGGGATTCTGGTCCAGCCTGCCTTGTAGACCGAGCAGATGTTAAATCCTGTTGCTGTTTCCTTCTATCAATGCGGCTTCTGACCTTACATCTGTTGCAATGTTGTTTCTAGTTCTGGTCGCGAACGCTGCTCCCCTGTGGATTGACCATTGTTGGTATTGTAGGACTGGCTAGCATGTTTTTTCCTGCTCCTTTCTGGAAGGATTTCCTCTCTCTAGTATGTCAATGTTCATCTCTCGAAGGGGAAAATTCAAATGCATTTTGTAAAGTGCTTTGGCATGCTGTTGAGTTATGCTGTTCCCAGCTCACCAACCTGACCTACTGTGTGACCGGTTTTGATTTCATCTGTTCTTTTACACACATCCTTTTCAAAATACCAGTGCTAACTTTTATCTTCTTCTAACACATTCAGGGTAAGCTCATATTTTTTTCCAAAATAACTTTTATAGCTGTAGGAGGTTAACTTTTTTCATGATCATAAGAACTGTTGGCATGACAGAGTGTATAAAATTCATTTAACTGTTCTTTGAAGGCTTCTGTCATGTGGAAGCTTTGGGAACTCCTTGGCACATGTTAGAGGGTTTGCTCAGAGGGCAGATAAGCTGTAGGACTACTTTCAGGATTACGATAAATGATTGCATTTTTGTGTGACAGCAGTTGCATTCACACAACTCCAAATGTGGACAGAAAGAGGAGGTGAAATGTCGGTCTGCCAAAAAGGGTCTCCAGAGAAAATTATCCTTGCAGTCTCACTGACTGCGTATGTTTTATAGTCTTGTGCTGTGCTGCATATTTTCTTTTTATTACTGTGCACCACGTTTATATGCCCTGCAGACAAAACAGTCGATAGTCACGATGTTGACCTAGTATTCTATATATGGCTGTTTAGGAGTTTTCCACCGTTAAATTTAAAATGTGTGAAAGAGGACCCTGCTTCAGGACTGTTTGTCGTTACTGTCCTATTTAATGGTTTGACAGCCTCTGTGGCTCTTCTCATTTAACATCTTGGGGAGACAGACTGGCAGCAGAAGTAAGCTGAAACCTGGTTGTATTCAGAATGGGATCCATACTTGTAAAGGGAGAATTTTTTTTAAAGCAAAGGCATGTGCTTTTTCTAAATTAAAATCGAACGCATTTTTGTCAAAATAGAATCCCCTGGTCCATGTGGTGTGCAGTCATAACTTTGTCTAAAGTCAGATGATTATAAAGCTAATTCCAGCTTTGTGCTGTTTGGTGGAATAGCTAAATCTGTTCCCGCCATTATTTGTAACATCCTGTTCAACAGTGATAACTGTGACCTCCATATAGTGTCAGTCAAAAGTTAATTTGACTAACGTGTTTGTTCCTTTAAGGTGAATGTTTGCACATCTGCAAAATGTGGCACCCTGGTGGTAGAGTTTCACACATACTTGTCTCCTTCGCCCCCCCCCCATAAACGTATTACTCACAGGGTGAGCATGCATAGAATGTATTAGTAGCTATTCCTTTCTATCACTCAGCTATCAAGTATTGGACACTCAAAAAATAGAACTGGGCCGATGTGAGACTGTCTGCATATTGTTTACAGGATATTTCAGATCTGGGGAATATTACTGAGAGTCAGCGTCACTGTGGCAGTCGGTGCTACAGCACGGAGGCTGCTGGATCAAAAGCTGTGTATGAGAAGTGCCAGAAAAGGGCACCCGAAGTAGTCACTGCAAAGGAAGGAACTCCTGTATCTTTCGTCGGCTGGCCCTGGGCAGGCTTTAAGGGGGGGAAAAATTATTTTTGAAGAAGTTATGAAGTCTGAAGAAGATCCTGAAGATGGAGAAAATATAGTTGGGGATCCAAGCTAAGTGAAGGATGGAACAACATGAATGTAGGGCAGAAACAATAGTGTATTGCTTAGAGCAGCCTGTTTTGAACTCTGGTTGGGGACTTGCCTTGTAAACGGCAGCAGTTTGTAACTGAATACGAGGTAAATTGTTTGCTGCTGACAGCAAGGAGCTGCAAGTTCTATGATGAGTTGTTGGTTTTCCTGTGCTGATAAAAACACAGTATGTACCTTGTATTTCTTCTTAATGGAAGAGATTTTGGTAGTAACCCTTCTTGCCTGTCTTTATGTTTTGTAAATATTCAAGCTGTTCCTTATTTAGCATCAGTGTTATATGCAGCCATATTAATAGTGCGTAAATGGTGTTTCTTGTTGGGAGTTTCTTCTACAATAAGGTTAATAGAAAGAGTGCTGTGGGCAATTTCTTGGTTCAGTGAACCATAATAAATTGACTGAAAATAATCTCTGCAGAAGTCACTGACCCTTATATTGTATCTTTTCTTAGGACTTGATATAGAACTTTTTATACTGTTTATTTTAATCACATGACTATATGAATTATGGGTATAACACAATAAATAGTGGTTTCATTTGAAATATTTCTCTTTTAAAAAGGTTTATGGAAGAGGGTTTTTTTTAATTTCTTCCTTCTTGCAGAAGTAAGAGCTTGAAGGTTAAGCCTGAAGCTCTTTCACAATTTAAAGCAGCTGTCTTCATGCAAAACATTTTATTGGATTCCCTTTGAACTTATCACACTGAATATATCAGAGCAGTGTTTTTCAGCCTTTTTTCATTTGTGGACTCCTAAAACAAATTTCAAACGGAGGTGTGGCTCTTTGGACATTTAGAGGCAGCAAGAGGATGCTCTATGTAGACTTTAAATCTACATACATATAAACTTGCACATGCAAAGAAATTTAGATGTGATAAGAAACAATGCCAGTTTTCAGAGCAAAACAACATATCCTCTCTAGTATAGCATACATGCAAGCTCAGTATGGCAGCAACAAAATGGAAGTTTAGCCCTAGCTAAACACCAAAGGTGTGTGTTAATACAGTAAAATATTGCTAATTTAGATTGACTTGGAGAGAAATTCACAAATAGAATTTAATTGACAAGTCAATGAACAGCAGCAGCAAGGGTGGGAATGCACTACAAAACCCACTTCAATTTGACAGTTATTTACTTGGTATGTCAGGCACTGAGAGTGTCCGTTGGTAGGATGGTTTGTGAAAGGGATTTTATCCTTTATTTTATTACAGTACAGAACAGAGGTTCCAGCCAGCTTGCAGCTCCATTGTCTAGGCATGCTGCAGAGTAAGAGTTGCTTCTTCAAATACCAATCTGAGACTGTCACAGCACCTTAGTATCACTAGAGAGGTTGCTATTTGAATGGATTCTCTGAGCCACTGTATTAAATACACACGAGAAGACTAATGGTACCTAATGAGGCAAAGTTTCTATAATTAACTTTTTTTGTCCCAAACTTAGCTTAAAAAACAACACATTTTTGTGACTGGACTCTTGTTTGTAAGTACATTTTCTTGTTTCCCTTCCTTCATGTGTGTGTAAAGACTGACCAGGCTCATCTGTTCGAAGATCTAGGAATGAATCCTAGGCTGATGTTTTTGACAACTTAAGACTGGAACAAAATATTTCTCTCAGTACATACATTTAAATGATGCATTAACAATGTCAGTTTTCAGTGTTTTGTTTTTTTATATGAGAGAAGAAATCACTCAGCCTCTTTTCTTTGGAAATTCGGTTAGGCTTGCTTGAAGGCTAGTTCTCACTAAATCAAGAACTTTAAAATGTTTGTATTTGGGAACCTACTGCTGCTGGAAATAGCTTTAAGTTGCTGTTTTTAGTGCACTGTAGAGACACTCCACATAGCTGCAAGTTTGGCTAACATTCCATTACAATCCTGTCTCTCTCCTCTTACCCCCCCAACCCTAATCCCCCCTCCTCCCTACACCTCCTCCCGTCCTCCCTACACCTCCTCCTCCTGCCAGCAATTTCCCCACTACTGAATTGATCAGTCTGAAATGGTGCATGCAGAATCTTAGCTCAGAGTAGCATTTTTCTGGAATGTAAAGGGCAGTTCAGAGTGACCTGTATGCCTCTGAACCAGAAATGGAAGTGAGTTTCACTTACTGGGGCAGGTTCCTCAGACATTTTGGCTTGTTGTATCTCTTAGAAATCCCAAATTTGGGGCGAGCAGTGGTTGTTTTGGTGTCGGAGTGATGCTTAGTGTGTGAATTACACAAATCATGTTTAAATGACTAAGTATCTTATGAAATCTGTGTAGCTTAGTCCTCTGCAGGCCATTTGAAACAACTCTGTGAACTCTCATTTTTGTTCACTCTAAATCAGGATGGGGAACCTGGCTTGCCTGGATCCAGCCCCCTGAGGCTTGGGGCTTGCTCCTCATCCTGCTCCTGTACTCCCTCTGCTCCTGCACCCAATCTTCCATCCACACCTGCACCGTACCTCCAGCTCAGCCCTACTGCCTAGGGTTGCCAGGTGTCTGGTTTTGAACCGGACAGTCTGGTATTTGAGTTTTCTGTTCGGGAAACCAATTGAGAAAATACCGGACTTATAAATGTTGGGTATTTTCTAATTAAGTTTTATTATTATCATGAGTATCAGTACGTAGCTGCATACTGCCTGGCTGGTAGAGACACCCACACTGCGTGAGCGTGTCTACCAGCCAGGCAGTATGCACCTACGCAAGTGGGGGCAGGGCCGGACGGAATCCCCCGGGGCCAGACTCCCCCATGTGCCCTGCTGGGACCATGTGTGGGATGGGCTGTGCCCTGCAATCTGCGTACGCCTGGGCCAGCCCCATTCCCTGCCAGCCGGTTCCCTCCCCTCCTGCCCAGCCCAGCCCCTCTTCCCCCCACCCCCTCCACCACGGCCAGCCCCTGCTTCCCCCCTCCCCGCGGTTCCTTCCCCCGGCCAGCCTCGCTTCCCCTCCCCCAATCCCCTGGCCAGCCCCCCCCCCCCAATTCCCTCCTGGCCAGCCCTGCTCCCCCCAACCTCCTCGCAGCCAGCCCTGCTCCCTGTGGACTGTTTCCCTATCCCCCACCCCCTAGGAGATCAAGTGTGTCTGGTATCTTTTGGAAATCATCTGGTAAACCTACTACTGCCTCAGCCAGCTCCTGTATCCTCCCTCCTGGCCAGATCCCATACCCCAAGCCAGCAGCCCCCTCTTTTTGGCACCACCCCAGAGCGTCGGGGGCCCACAATCTACTAGCCCAGGCCTTCCTAGGCTCTGGTGTGTGAGGGAACTGTAGAAGGGGTTTTTGGTTTTTTCTTCTCACTTTTGTGCGGCCCCTGACCAAAATAAGTCTCCCCCCCCCCCCACCTCCACCCCCAAACAGTGGTTGACTTTCAAAACTGTCTGAGGACAGCTAAAATGCCTATGGTGAAAGTAGGGGAGAGCCTGATCTTCTCTTGCTTGGTTCCAGCATCAGCTTTTCATTCTGAAACTGGAAAGTTAGGTAGCTTCCCACCCTGCTCTTTCACCTTGAATGTGCACCAGGAAGAGCAACTTGTTGGATAAAAGCAGGCTCCCTGCCATTTATGCCAGTGCTTTTTCCTGGCAATCGTGTGGTGGGTGTTAGCTATGAAATAAGCAGGTACAACACCCACTTCAATGAAATTTGCGCCAGCTTAGGTTTAAAGATGAATTTAATGTCAGATTGGCAACACTTATTTTCCATGCTGCTTAATGCTAAATTAGCAGGATTTGTAGTATTTTTCTAATGACTCCGCCCTCTTCTAGATGTTTGATATCTTACACCCGTAGTATCCAAAACACTAGCCACATGTGGCTATGTGGCCGGGTGAGTGGGGCTAGTTTGCTATAGTAATAGCCACTCTAGTGGCTACTGCTTCTGAACTGGTTGGACACCATGGTCCTACACAAAGGGATCATACAGGTTGTACCCCCTTGGTCTGGCACCCTCGAGACCTGAGTGATCCCAAAGAAGAGAATTTGCTGGATCAGGGGCGGTCAGACGTCTGGGCTCTTCTGTGGCTCCTCTCCTGGCTGCTGCTCTGGGAGAACCTGGAGGCCTGACCTGCACTGGCTCACCTGCCTGGTTCTGCTGCCTCCAGCCTGCTTGCATGGCTCTGCTCCCTGCCCTCATCCCCGCGTGGGATGGCAGCCGCTGCACTTCTGGGGTTCCCTGGCCACCAGGTCACTGGTCCTGTGGGCTACTGTCTGCCAGGCCATCTCCGCGCTCAACCTTTGCGGCTAGGGCTCTCTGATCTAGCAACATGTGTGGTCCGGCCCGACCATAAATGTTGCTGAACCTCAGAGTCATGGATGAGAGAGGTTCAGTCTGTGGACTGAATTTAGTTGAAATCTCCCATTGCACTTTATTACATACACCATACATTGTGGGAAAATCTCCCCGTCCAATTGTATGAAGCCACCATTCTGTCTTCAGCATCCCTGTTGGTTGCTATACAAGAAACTTTTTTTTGCAAACATGTGGAGAGTAGGGATGTTAAAATGTGGGTAAATGTGTAGCCACTGCAAAACTCAGAGGCAGCAGCGGGAGGAGGGGGAGTTGGGAGTGGGGGAGCAGGTAGGAGCCGGTGATTGCAGGGAGCCAGCTTCTGAGCTGGCTTCCCATGTGTACCAGCTCCTGTGGAGCCTCCTCCCCTCCTGCATATAAATGTAAGAACCGCTCCCTCCTGTGCTTTTTAACAGTTCTCATTGTACTGAGTGACACAGGGTTAAGCTTTCATACCCTACACGTGTATGTAAAATAAAGATGTGGATTCTGTACTTCGCATGTGGAAACAACGAGGAGTCCTGTGGCATTTTAAGACTTATAGATTGGCCAAGTGGTTTTTACCCACGAAAGGTTATGCCCAAGTGATCTGGTTGGTCTGTAAGGTGCCACGGGACTCCTTGTTTGTGCAGAGGGTTGCACCTCTAAGACTTTGTATGTGGCCTCAAACCCTAAAATGATTTCAGATCTTGATGACTGCAAACTTTAATTCCTTATTAAAATACCTTTTGGTAAAAACACTTGGGTAGACTGCAGCTTGCAGGCTGGAAAGTTGGCAACAGGCAGAGACATAGTTACGTTTCTTTAACCTTATGCCCTATGACTGTTTTCATATTGGGCTTTAGTGCAGGTTTTTATTTATTTCTGGACTTTATAGCACATGGGTCTTCCTTGAAATCTACAGAATTCCAAGGGGACTTTCCTCTTCAGCGTGTGATGTCTACTCTATATATCATTCTGGTAATGCCCTCATCGCTGGAGTATGTGGGCATTTCCTGTAGTGAATTAAGCAGGGTGTCTATTCATCTGTCGTGTGGCTTTTCTCTTATGCTTTCCCCCGTGGGAAACCTGTGGGATGTCTTCTGGTAGGGATTTTAAATGAACATGCTGCTCTGTGTACATACAGTTAATTTGTCAATATCTGCTAAGTTAATAGAATAGGGAATCATGAGATTTTTTTATTACACCTTCATGGGTTCATGCTATTCAGCAAACTCAGTTTTTTTTTTAATTTTGTGTCTCTGTAGCTGAATGCAGATTGGAACAAATATGACGATCGGTTGATGAAAGCAGCTGAAAGGGGAGATGTGGAAAAAATTTCATCTATCCTTGCCAAAAAGGGAGTCAACCCTACTAAACTGGATGTGGAAGGGAGATCTGCGTAAGTAATTCCCAGAATGCAGTGGATGAGTGGGGAAATCTATTTAGACTATAAATCTTCCTTCATTGTAGCACTTGAAAATGTGTTTAGCATTTTTACTGCTGGAGCATGTTGGATGCCTCCCTCACTGAAACAGACAGCAGATGACAGAATTAGAGTTCCACATACTTACTAGCAGTAGATGATTTTAAGCAAATGAAGTGTCTACATGTTCCATACTTGACTAAAATAAGTTCCCTGCTGAACCATCCTACACAGAAATGTGCATTTCATCTAGACACATACCATTGCTCTGTTGAACCCCCTGTCAGTAAGGTTCATTTAGCAGTCAGGACATGCTAGAACACTAGGCTTTCCAGGTATGTGAGTGCAATGTGTTACTTGCGTGTAACACTTCCTTGTACAACTTTTTTTTTTTTCTTGTGAGCTTCGCCTCGGATGGCAAATGTTACCCTTTTTACCTGTTTCTGCATGCAAAACTAGGCAGTATAAACAAAGAAATGCATAGTATCTTCTTTTTTGTTTAGATTTCATGTTGTAGCGTCAAAAGGAAATTTGGATTGTTTGAATGCCATTCTTACACATGGGGTTGATATCATAGCCACCGATGTTGCAGGTACGTTCCCCAAAGTTTAAGGGTGACATTTTTAAAAACACTTGGCATATGTCTGATTTCAATCCTCCAAACAAAAATCTACATTAAATGCTTGTTTGTACTGTAGTATGGAACAGGCTAAAATAGATGCAGACTTGAATACGTGTTTCAGTATCTAATTGAAGTTCTTTGCTTCCGCATGGCTAGAAACATTGTAGAGAGTACATGGTTCTGTGTTGACTATAGTTTAGGTTCTCTGAATTGAACAGATTTTCAGGCAATAGAAAAGTTGAACTCAAAATAGCAAAAATGATTGTAAGTACTGTGGCTTCCCTGAATATGGACTCGTGTCTACATTTGCTATCTTAGCTTAGTAAACCTTAATACATAAATGTTTAAAAAATGCATGGAAATAGTATGGTTTATGGCACTCGAAAAAGGGTGTGGGGAAAGCTTCAAAAAGGGTTGGGTTTGAGTAGTATGTAAAACCTTGGTTCAGAAACTAGCTTGGAAATCTTGAGGGATTTCATAACCTTGAAGTTCCATATAGGTTCTGAATTTTCCAGTGAGTCAGGAGGCATGTGGAAAGGTGGAGTATAGAAGAAATAAATTGTCAGTTATTTTATTTGTCAAACTTCTTGTTCTTTATGAATTAGTGTTACATACCTATTTATCGTGCATCTGGATAACAAGGGGAACATTTTAAATATCTTCATGGTATATTTTACTGTGTTCACAATGATAGCCCTACTTTTGTTCCCAATGTAATGCTTTTATATATTTTTAATCTATAGGGAGAAATGTGTTGCATCTGGCTGCAAAATATGGACATGCTCTTTGTTTGCAAAAGCTATTACAGGTATTAAAGACTGCAAGCCAATCCTTGTGCTGCCTTTTATATTTAGACATAAAAGAGAAATAGAAGTTTGTCAAGAGATCCTGTTAATTTTACACAAGTCAATTTTTTAAAAATAAGTTAAAGGCAGTGTTTGCTACTGCCCCGTCCCTAAATCGTATTTCTGATTTTTATCATCTTACAAGCCAATTTCCTACTTACAACTTTTCTTATCACTATTTTTATGCTCCAGTTCTGAAAAGTATGCAGAGGTGCACTTTAACTGAAGCTTTTAACATTTCTAGAATTTAAATATGAAGGTTTAAATGTTTCTAGTTCAGTGATTTCTAATTCTTTTATTTGTAAGCCTAAATGACTTATGCATTATAAATATTGGAACTAAATCCTAATTGATACATATGTAGTAATTAATAATTATTCTTGTAACAGTACAATTGTCCAACTGAAAATTTGGATCTTCAAGGGAGAACTGCTCTTCATGATGCTGGTAAGCAGTGTCTGCTATTTCAGGTGCTGCTGCATAAAACTTTATTTGTTAGTTTTAGGTTTAGGAGGTTCTTGTTTAAATTCTATTTCGCACTTGAAAAGGGTACGTTATGATAGAGTGCTTACTATAGAAGAAAGTGGCATAGCTTTTTTTTCCTTCAAATTGACCTTTCTAAATCCTATGGTAGAAATTTTTTAGCTGATATAAAAAGAAACATTATTCAGGTAATATTTGTAGGAGCACTCAAGTTCTATTTTCAGGTGCCTAAAATTTTGACGAAGACCGTTTAGTTGAAATATCTCCTGCTTCTAAGCTTAAAAGTGCCTCTGTGTGGGGACAGAGGCAGTAGAGCGTGACACGATATTTATTCATTTTTAGTAAATGTGAGGAACTGGATTACTGCTTAAGACATCTTTGTAGGTGTAGGTTTGTATTCTTACCCAAATAGCTGCTGCTTTAAAATTTTGGAATTGTCATAGATTTTTGTCCATAGAGAGGAAGACATGCCTCTGATGGGTTATCAGTTTAGAAACAAGAGCAAAAGAAGCTTAAAAACTGCAATACAACAAATGAGTTTTTCTCTGAAACTTTAACAGTCTGGCAAGAATCGATGCTCTGAACACTGCTGTACAATGTCAGTGAACTAAGATAACCTGGGCATTTCAAATTGTACATGCTTTTAAGAGCAGCACCAGAGTTCATTGAATCAGTGCAGTAGAGGCTGGAAGCTGGGTTTTGGCATTCTGTAGGGATCTTACATAGCTGCTTCCATAAATGACTCTACTTTGTAACTAGTGGCCACCTGCAGCATCAGGCTAAGACCTGTTTAAAATTTTAGTACAGGAATGTCAGTTCCTGCCAATGAACTTCTCTTGCCCTGCAAACTTTGAGATGTGTGCTGAAGAATATAGTGGTCACTTATCCTTAGTCCTTCAAAAGCACAGCTCGGTGATAAACTATTAAATGTGTATTCTATGGGTGTCTGCATCGTCCTGCATAGACTAGATACAGGCTTCCCGTTTGCCTTCGAATCTAAGAATCTTGCTCCATAGGCTGAGAGCAGCATTCCAGGAGCGCTTAGCTGGTGACAAAGAGGGTATGTGTTCAGCAGCTCCTATGACTAATTAAAGGACAGCCACAAGTCTGAGTCCTCCCTGGTCCTGCAGAGCCAGAGGAATGGTGGCTGCACAGTGGAGCTCGGCAGATGATGTCTTCGAAGTGGAATCCACACACAAACCAATCTCTTTGCTTTGTTCCCCAAAGCTATGTCAGACTGTTCCTCTTGTATTCAGCTGCTGTGTGATCATGGCGCCTCAGTGAATGCCAAAGATGGAGTAAGTCGCTAGTTATTGCTCCCCTTCCTTTTCTTCGGACTCTAATGGCATGCTGCGTGTGTTGCCTTTCTCTGAGAAGGTGCCCTTTCCCACTTTGTCCTATTTTCCAGGATGGGAGGACACCCCTAGTGCTGGCCACTCAGATGTGTCGCCCAACAGTATGTCAGCTTCTGATCGACAGGGGAGCTGATGTGAATGCCAGAGACAAACAAAACAGGTAATACGGGGTGTTAAATACACGAGAGAGCATTCACAAAATACCTTGTTTCCACCAACCAAGTCTATAATTTCCATGGCCGTCTGTTTCGCTGTGTACGTAATCCTGCCTTATGCAGCTGAAAAGCTGTTGACTTGTGTAGAGACGAGGCTGCTGCTTGTAGTGAATTGGAGGCAGGTAGAGTTGATAACTGAAAGCCCGAGTGAAAAGGACGTCCTCTTGTTTTCACAAATGCCTGAGTTCGAACATGTGTCTGTACAGAGTATCTCTTCACTGATGCCTGTCTGCTTCTCTGGCCCCAAGTCCCATTTAGGCTCCTAAGTGACTTTAGGTTGTCTGGTCACTTTTACTGGGTGTGTTTACATATTCGCACTCGGCGTTGCATGCACAGCCACCTCTTCCCCAGATATTTCTATTTGAATTCTAAATACGCTCTGTGGAGGGGGTAGGCGTGGGGCTTGTCTTGGCTGGAATATGGGATCTTGCAGCAATCCTTCTGAAAAGGGTGTGTGTGTGTATGCATGCACTTGCTTGGATGGAATTGCATGTTTCCAGGCTGGATATGAATATGGCTGGAGTTTGTGTGGGACTCTTTTTTTGTCCCCCCCTCCCCCGTAGTATTTGTAATTTATGTGCTGAACATCTTAATCAAACTTGAACTGGAGGGTGGGATAATAAACCTGTGTGTTAGAAAATGAGTTTCTTGAGGAGAGTAAGAATTGGGTTTATTTTCATTTTCTCTGTGAATAAAACCAGTCAGTAACATGCTTTATCAAAGAAATACTCTATGTATTAGTTCAATAGAAATATCCAGTTACGTGAAAATACATGGTGGGTAGGGGATTTCTCTAAGCATAAGCTTCTGCAGTTGAGTTGACAAAAGTAGTGCTTACTACAGGCAGTCCCCGGGTTACGTACAAGATAGGGACTGTAGGTTTGTTCTTAAGTTGAATTTGTATGTAAGTCGGAACTGGTACATATTGTAGGGGAAACTCTAGCCAAACATTTCTCCAGAGCTCAGTTTTATTCTCCCACACCTCACTTCCCTCAGTCCTTTATTCTCAAGCTGAGGTGTCTGCTGAGAAAAGCCGCTCCACGTCTCCCTAGTCTGCTGGGTGGGGCGCCAGCTTCGCGTCTCCCTGGTCTGCTAGGGGGAAAAGCAGCTAGTGCGGGGTTGCCTCACCCCGTTTGTAAGTAGGGATCCGATGTAAGTCGGATCCATGTAACCCGGGGACTGCCTGTACTTCAAGTAAGCTGTTCGTTGCAAATATTGTCCCCTCCTCCGGTGTCTCATGTTTGTGGTCTCTCTCCCTGCCCCTAGGACTGCTCTGATGTTAGGCTGTGAATATGGCTGCAAGGATGCAGTAGAAGTTTTGCTCAAAAATGGTGCAGATGTTAGTTTGGTTGATGCCCTTGATCATGACTGTTCTTACTATGCCAGAATTGGTGACAATATTGACATTTTGGCCCTAATAAAGACTGCCATTGAGGACTCCGGCAAAGGTATGACAAGTATTCCTTTATCCACAGGAGACTTTTCTTCTGGGATTTTTGTTTTCATGTCTGTTGTTCTTCTTGCAGGGAGTGTTGGATCTTGAGTGGGCAGATACTATTAATACTAAGCTTTGTAATGGTTTAAAGAAAAAAATGGTCTGAATTACATTTTGTGGTCAAACAATGTCTTTTTGGAAATAACTCTCCGAGGGCTAGCTATGTTGGTCTGTAACTTTGAAAACAACTAGCAGTCCTATGGCACCTCAGAGACTAACGAATATTAGTTGCCACAGGCTGCTTGTTGTATTGAATAAGCTTCTTTCCAATAACAAGGATGTGGCCTTGTCACAGTATATGGCACACTAATCTTGGAGCACAGACTGTCCGTCGCTTCTGTTCAGAACAGGAGCATTTCAATGATCGAATCCTGGGACACTCCATTGTAACCCTATGCTCTTACAAAACCTAACCTTGTATATGATGTAAATGTTCTACATTTGGAAAATAATCAGAAATGGAAATGATACATTTTTAAATAGGATTGTTTAGAGCTTTCTTGAAATTGGTATAAGCCTATCAGTGATGATGAGAAACAGTCCTAATCGTAAAAACTATTTGGGTTTGAGATTATTCTTTCAATTAACAAAATCAGAAATGCAAATTAGTATAGGTTGAACCTCTCTGGTCGTTAGCTAGCTGTCCATGTATCATGGATGTGTTCAAGTTTTCCATGGTCCCATAAAGTTTGTTTATGGCCCCCAGTCCAGGCTCTCGGTGTTTTTTGCTGTTTAGCTCTAAATCACCCTTAACTGTCTTCTTCCACTGCTTGCTGGGCTGTTAGTATTGCTAGACAATATTGACCACCTGTGGTCCAGCAAATTCTCTGGTTTGGCACCAATCAGGCCCGAGGGTGCTGGACTAGAGAGATTCAACCTGTAACTATTTCCTCCAATATAACTATTAAATCACTGTCTAACTTGAAATAATGCTTTTAGTTTATATATACTTAACTGTTGTTGCGTGGCTTTTTTTTTTTAATAGCAAGGGAGCTTCTGAAGAAAGGGCAGCCTGAACAAAAGGTAAGACTATTTTCTCTGCTAAATGTCTTGGTATATTAAACATTTCCATGCCTGCTCAGAGTTACCTTGTATTTTAAAATATTTGCTCAACAACATGTCATTTTTCCTGGGAGTCTTAACAATGCACAGTCCATGTAGTGGAAAATCATTGTATTGTGCATCTTTGTGAGCGTAAGTGCTGCTTTTTGTCACTTGTGTGGTTCTTGAGAAGCTTGGCTCTCTAGAAGTCTGAATGTATTTGAGACCTGATTCCAGACCCATTAAATCAGTGTAGAGCCAATGGAAGACTCTCTAGCACAGGGAAATGCCTCAGTGGTGTAAAACCACAGTAGCAGCCCAAACACCATTCTCTAGGCCACTAAAGAAATGTCGGTTGCCTGGAGTGAAGGGGATATGGTGTGGCATGGTGATCTCTCTGGCTGCTGGCAGAGTTTAAAGTAGGCTCAAAGCAGCTCCGACTAAACATAGGCACTGGTGGAGAAGCTACAGCCCTCTTCAGCTGCATTCAGTGCCACTTGGTCGTGGATGGCACGCTGGCCCTTGATATTGAAATGAGATGGATATTTATTGACTTAGGGATTTGAAATGAAACTGCCACGACCTATATCTGTAGATTGACACGTTCATCTGATTTTTGTTTTTAATCCTCTGAGAAACATAGACTAGCAGAATGTGCATGAACTAATAACAACACTGCCCCCTGTGGGATATATAGCTAATTGTAATTCCCTTCTGCTAGAAAACGCTGGGTTTACATGTTGTGCTCAGAAAGTGAAAGAGCATGAGTTTAGTTTGCTTACATTGACTATTTTATGTTTCAATGCTGCAATAACAGGTTACTGCTATGTCACCGAAATGGAATCAGATGTATCCACAAGAAGTGAACTTCAAGCAGTATCAGAGGGAACAGCCAAGCATGCAGGTAAATCAGAATAAAACAAGCCGGAAGGGGTTTGTGCTTTGTATACTCATAAAGATTAGGGTTTAGTTATAAATCACATACCAGGAATGTGGTATTTCAGTTCTCAACACTTCATTCAGTGGAACGTTGCTAACGTGCAATATTGCAAGTGTGTGACTTGTTTATCCCCCTTTTTAAAATGGATAAAATCTCTGCAGTGTCTTGTCAGACTAATGAGTCTTCACTTTCATTTAAAATGCATGCTAATTGGTTCAATCAAACAGCCCAAGGTTGGGCTGTTACACATGTCTGGTTATGTAGTTGTTGATTCTCTTAAGTGCTGACTACCTCCTTTTGAGTGAGAGATGAAGATGTCTACACATTGAACCTCTCTAAACCGGGACACTCTGGTCTGGCAGCATCCGTGGTCTGGCAGGACCACAGGTGTTCCTGGACCAGAGAGTCTTGGTGGAGGGCTGGAGACGGGAGCTCTGCAGGGGTGGAAGCCTAGCCAGGCTGGCTGCAGGGGGGCTGGCAGCCAGGAGCCCTGCTGCAGGAGTCTGGTTGGGCTTGAGGCAGGCAGCCAGAGTGCCAGTGGGCTGTGGCCAGGCCAGGAGTGTAGCTAAGTTGGGGGGCCAGAAATGATCTCCCTTGGTCCAGCAAAATCCCTTGTTTGGGACCAGTCAGGTCCTGAGGGTGCTGGACCAGGGAGGTCCAACGTGGGCTACTTTTCAGGATTGGGGCAACAGTGCGGGAATTACTGGCTTATGATTGAGTCTTGTACATTATAGAGAAAATGTTAATGTAAAAGCAAGAAATGGCTTCACAAAATGTACCTCGTGTTTCCCTATAAATCATTGACACTGATTCCACCTCATAACTACAAGCAAGCCATTGTAAAGCTATTTCTCCCTTTTGTGCACTGGTGTATAATTAGGGTCTATTTTATATGTTCTGTAGAGGCTTTTATTAGTTAAAATAGATCTATTCTGTAAAGAGCACTCAAGTGTTGATAAATGGTAGTGTAATAAGGAGCTAAGCATTTATTTCTCAGATCATTAGTATGCCAGTATAGGTGATTCTTAAAAGTGAAATAACATTGCGGGACTAACTTTTAAAATTGGATTAAAATTAAGGCTGCTATTATAAACTGTTTTAGCATTCAACGGGATGACTTGAGGTCATAGGCCTCAAAACTGAGAACCATACATAGCTTATTGTATCACCTCTGCTGTTTAAGTACCTTAGTGTGTGCATTGTGAGAAGTTACTGTAATGGAAGCTTAATTCTAAACTTTTAGCTTTTGTCAGTTCCTTATTGAGTTTATTTATGAATGGTCTTTTAATAGTGGGAAAAATTAAATTGGCCAATAAATGGTCTCATTCTGATAAAGGTTACGATACTAATTTGAAATATTGCACTTTATTTAAAACATGGTGAATGTATTTGTTCTGGTTTAATAAGACGTGATTTAAGGTGTCATCTGCTGCACTTCAGATCGGCAGCATGTTAAAAGGCAATACATCTTTGAATACAGTGGCTGGGTTTCAGACTGCTCTTTTTTTTTAACACAAGTTTTTTATATGTTGACAGCCAAGAGATAAAAGGAGCTCTTGAAATGCTGTCAGCACTGAAGTATGGACAGGGACAGGATTATATAAAAAACTATCCAGGGACAAGCATTCGAGTGGTGGAGAATTTGAAGGCACGTTAAATAATTGTACCTGTAAACTCATCAAAAGCCAGGCTACAGAGGTGTTACAGATTTTGATAAACAAGCACTGGTATTCTGAACAATCATTATGGTTACTTGTTAAGGTACCTACATTTTCTTTAAGGAACTGGAGGCAGAAAATGAAGATCTGCAAGACCGACTGAGAGAGATTCAACAGGAACAGAAAATACTTTTAGAACGAGTCGGTGTGCTAGAGCTACAACTGAATGAGGTAAATGGATTTTGTATAATCCATGTTTAAAAATGAGCTGTTATCTAACGTAAATAATCATAGAATCCATAGAAAACTAGAACTGGAAGGGACCTCCAGAGGTCGAGTCCAGCTCTCTGCCCTCACGGCAGAACCCAGTATTATCTAGACCATCCCTGACAGATGTCTGTCTGTGAAGACCTCCTTTCTGAAGTTGGCACAGCACACAAGAATGGCTTTCTCTAAAAGTCTTGAAACGGAAATGTCAATGACTCACAGCGAACTGCCCATTTAAAAGGGCCCAGGGATTTATTGGTGGGTTGCTAGCTTTTGAAAATCAAATGTTCCATCAGGAAATCAATAGCCTCTCTGCTTGTATATCTGTGGGAAATGGAATTACTGTGCTTATTTTAACTTAAAACAGCCACCACCCTGCTTTGAAGTGTAATTTGCTGTTCTTTGGTGAATAACCAGCTTGTTTTGAAAGGCGTGTGTGGGGGAAGGCTGTCACTCCCTTTCTGAAGGATTCCTCAGTGCCAATTTCACAGATGTGAAAAATGTGCTGCAGACCATGAAATAAGCCCTTCTCTGTGAAATCTGATCTCCCTCATCTCTTACTGATGAAAATGCCCAGTCATGGGGCTCCTAATTGTGAGTTGCTGATGGGTTGTGGGGAGACAAGACTGTTAGGATGGAGTGGGATGAGAAATCAGACTCACTTCCAGGTACCTCCTGGGTTGGGACTCCTGTGGCTACAACACTGACATTTCAGATTTTCAGTTGTTTCTGAAATTGATCAATTTAAAAAACCCTCTGGCCATGAAATAGATCAGAATGGGCCATAAATTTGGTGTAGCCCTTTTCATCAATCATTTTACTGTCTGTTTCATGGGCGGGGGAAAATATAGATAACTGAGTTCTGTAATTTTTTTTATTGCTTCCTCGTGAGCTGTTCTTGTTGACTCAGTGTTGCTTTATTTTTTTGCTGCAATATGGTATATCCATAGGGAGATGACCTTTTAATACTGTGGTCATTTCTCAAACATGAAACGCTGTTAAATGTAGTTCTATTGATACTCAAATCCTTGCATCATAGTCAAACTGGAGAGCATGTTGGTTCATGTTACAGCCTCAAGAAACAAATTCTAATCTCTGATGCATGGCTCAAAGCAGATATGCTGCCTTTAATAGTGTCTTTTTATTTTGTATTAAAAACAAATGAAAAAACCCTGAATGTGATTATCCATTAACTAGTACGTGGATTGCTTCTTTGGCATTGCTTGATACTTTAGTACTGAGAGCTGGCAGGGGTGACTCAGCAGACATCAAAATGTAGTAATTAGCTGGAGTGTTCTGCAGGAGCAAATCTTCAGTCTGTAGAAATCGAAACAAAGATTGCCAACCTCGGACTCGCCCAGCTGTCACCAAGTGAGTTTGAAGCCCTGTTTTTCCAGAGGCATTGTGTATCCGCCCCTGCCTTTCCAGCACTCTAGGAGCTTGTAGAATGGAAGAGGAAAATCGAGCTGGACTTAACCACTTGTTTGTTGGGAACCAGGTTTTTTTCCCCCTGTGCTTTCTTCATAGGTAGTTTTTTAAACTTAAACAACAGTCCTCAAAATAATCCTCCAGCATATACATTTCCCTATTATGTGTATGTATAGCTCCATTTTTGTGTGTTACAGGCGTCCATTGGTATGTTCATGATTACCACAAAGTGAAACTTTAACTACTTTGAGCAACAGCACCAAGAAGAACTTGTCCGAGCATTCATTTTCACCCAAAGTCAACAAAAAATGTGGCAAATAGCTCGGCAGAAAATGTGATTCACAAAGGGATACTAGTCTCAATCATTTAGAAGTGCAGTCTGTTGTATTAGCACATATGTCAAGGCTTCAAAGCTATTTAATGTCTGCTTAATATGACAGGCTGGAGGTGCTTCCTTGCCAAAAATTGGAGGGATATGGAAAATGGAAGAGAGAGACATGTTGGCAGCAGATACCCTTCTGCACTAAAATAGTGATCATTTATCAAATACACACAAATCCCTGTTAAGATGTAACTGAAATGATTTTTTGGGGGTGTGGGATTTCTGGTTGCCTTCTAGGAGCAAATGGTTGCAGATGATCTTGAAAGTGAGGTAGGAAAACTCATTTTCTTTCTCCTCTCCACCTTAAATTTTAGCATAGGCTACAAGCTAAAGTAAAATACTTCCCTTCATTCATCTTATTACTTTAATTATGACCTTTATATAGCAGTTTTAATGATTGCCACTTGAAAGATGAACATGTAGCATTTTAGCTTTAAATACAAAAGTTGATTAATTCGTTTCCTTGTTTTCCACTTGTGTACAGTGAAGACAATAGCTTCTGATGAATGAGCATCAAAATGACATAAATCTAGTGTTGCCTTGCATTAGTTATATAGGCTTCTGGCATTATCACCATAATCTTGTTCCACGGATGTTGTATAAAGCATGCCAATAAATCTTTGAAGTAGATTGCTTGTCGTATAGATCGTTCAATACACAGAAGACCTCGGGTGCATGCAGCCTTGTTATTAATGGTTTGTCTGTCGTCATTGCATGTTCATTTGACTAATAAATGTACAGATGTTAGTGATGGCAAAAAATCACTGGCATTGGAAAGCAAAGGATTCTGCATGCTAGCCTCTAGTAGGAGAACCCTTTAAGTCAGTTTTAATAAGTGTCCTAAATGCTTACGGGTCTGGCTGTAGTGCTGGATAGCTGGTCTCAGTCTCAGCCATTGCTTGTTCTTCAGAAAGACGAGCTGCGAAGACTCTTAATGTCCAAGGAAAAACAGCAGGAAGAAAGCTTAAGAAGTATTGAAGTTCTGAAATTGAAACTTCGACACTATGAGGTATGTTGTAGTTAACTCCAACAATGCAGATGTATTTTTCGTAACTGTTGGGGCAGTTATACCTGTTAAAGCCTCGAAAACAAACACTGAGTGGTCTTATGCCTTTTAAACGGTAAAGTTGGGTATTAGCACCTCGTTCTGTATGTAGAAGTAGAACGAAATGACTTTCATTTTTATCTCAATTGCTGCATTCTGTTTTTTCATTTCAGCGTGGTCTTCGGGGCTCTGGAAGCGATTTCGGTAATGGTATTTTTTGCTTTTAAAATTTCTCTTTTTAAATACATTATGCAGTCTCAAATGAAACTGTGGCCCTTTGTTTCTGTTTTCTTTCTAGTCTCAGGCTAATCTTAATGATAACTGGGTTTCACCTATATGTCTCACTTCTGTACACTCAGATGTATTCTGTGAGGGTAGATGTTCCTATTCTGAATAGGTATAAATAAAAACTTAAAAAACCTAAGACACAGCAAAGAGTGTTCTAACACTTATCCTCTGACTCGCTGGCAGGATCAGGTTTTCACAGTCTGTAATTATTGGAGGTGAATTTCACTAAACCCTTCTAAATAAAAACATGAATAGTTGATAGAAGCTGGTGTGCTGTAACTGTCTTCTCCTTCTCTATGCAAACTATGCAAAGTTCACAAGTAACAACGATGGCCACTAGTCTGAAGATCCCGATTCTGCCAAGTTTTCTTTCAGAGCCCATATTGGGGAGTGTTGCTGTCGTATCAGAGTCCTTGTACATAAGACAGTGGTGGTGTTTTTAGTTTTGAGATTTGTGGGTCCCATTTAAAGAGATTTTTAAAAGTCCAGTGTTTGTAAGAAGTTGTTCTGTGAGCGTCTGGTAGAATAGTTCTGAACGGGGAGTTTCTATATGAACGATTGAAAGGCTTTGGTGCAAGCTTATCTATCCATATCTACAAGTGCTTTGTAGTGTATGCGCTTAGGCTTCTGAGCTCACAAACCACCCCTTTTTGGATGTGGACATACTTCTAATTTTCAAGTTTGACTGCCATCTGATCTGGATGAGCACAGCATTAATGTTGATGTAGTAAAAAAAAAATCAAAGCAAGTAAGTGGGTGCCACTATGGCTCCTTGAAATAAGAGGCTTTTATCTTATCTTGACAATGGGGATATTTTCTTTGCCTTAGAGGTTTATTCTCTTGAATAGGGTTCACGTGAAAAAAAACTAAAGGAGGGTTGTTTTGATAACTTATGGGCCAAATTAATTTCTGATGCAGTTCTGTTGAACCGAATAGAATTGCACCGGGATAATTTAACCCCCTAACTTCTGGTTTGCTATCTTAAAACTAGTAGTAAATGGTCTTATTTTTGGTAATCTAGGGAAAGAAGATATGCTGCTTAAACAGAGTCAAGTATTTGCTACAGAATCCCAGGTAACATTTACTTATCGAGGCTGTGAACATTTGGTGTGTCTATTTGTGATCTGTCTTGGTCTATACGTATTCTTGGGCATGTAATCCGGGCTTGATGTAGGTACCGTTGTAGGACAGAAATGTGTAATACACACAAAATGAATGTCACTAAGCTATTTTGTAAGTACTGGTGCCCTCTAGAGGAAATGTGGTGGCATTGCTCTTTAATTTGTTGCTGATATGGGACTGAGTCAAGAATTGCAGGAGGGCGGTGGTATGAAGTTATGGAAAATAAATCCTGTCAAACTGGATATCTATTTGAGATTACAAATGTGGTTAATTTGGCATCAGTAAAGTGTTTGACTCTGCACCCCATGACATGTTAAACAGCTAGAACTTAAGTCTTGGCTTGACAAAGCCCTGGCTGGGTTGATTTTAGTTGGGATTGGTCCTGCCTAGATCAGGGGGCTGGACTTGATGACCTTCTGAGGTCTCTTGTAGCTCTATAGTTCTATGATTCTATGAATGATGTAAAATTAACACAGCACACATCTGAACTTATGTCTGTTTCTGTGCCACCTAATCTGCAGACCAAGTCTATGCTGAGACCACTGGAGCTGTCACTATCTAGCCAGTCCTCCAGTTCTGAGAGTGAAGCTCTAAAGAGAGAGCTAGACAACATGAGAACCTGTTATGGAGCAGCAAAAGAAGAAATCAGCAAACTTCAGAAAGAGCTGTCTCATAAGGTAGCTGAATGCAAAGCTTTGGCATCCGAGTGTGACAGAACCAAGGAGGAATCGGATGGCCAGATAAAGCAATTGGAAGATGCTTTAAAAGATGTGCAGAAGAGAATGTTTGACTCAGAAGGCAAAGTAAAGCAAATGCAAACCCACTTTCTTGCGTTGAAGGATCACCTGACTAATGAAGCTGCTGTAGGAAGCAGTAAGTTAACAGAAGAACTAAAGGATCAACTGAAAGACATGAAAGCAAAATATGAAGGTGCTTCTGCAGAAGTAGGCAAGCTAAGGAACCAAATCAAGCAAAATGAATTGTTAGTTGCCGAATTTAAAAGCGATGAGGGGAGGCTGGTGGAGGAAAACAAAAAGTTACAGAAGGAACTCGGTATGTTAGAGATGGAGCGAGAGAAGGGTGAGAGAAATGTCTTGGAGGTACAAGGACAGCTAAAAGAAGTGGCAGCAAAGTTAGTCCTCTCTGTACCTGTTGAGAGATTTGAAAATATGAAGAGTTTATTGTCAACCGAAGTGAATGAGAAAGCAAAGAAGTTATTACAGATGGAAAGAGAGTATGAAAACCTGCAGGCAGAGTATCGGCTCGTAAAGAAGGAATTCGAAAGTCAGAAAGCTAAACTTGCTCAGCATGTGAGGCCAGAGGAGCACGAACAAATGAGGGGCAGATTTGAACAAAAAACTAGAGACCTGGAAAAAACGATTTCTGAATTAGTGTTGAAGAATCAGACATCGCAGAAGGAAGTGGAAAAGGTTCACATGGACAACAAGTTGCTTAAGCAGCAAATAACCACGCTAACGGAGGAGCTGAAAAGCCAATTTGTGCCTTTAAAACTGAATGAAGAGATGAAAAAAGCTAGTGATCTGACTATTGGGGATCTGACCCAACAACTTGCTGAAGTAACGCAAAAGTATGATGAAAACAAGGCAGAAGCTGAGAAGTTGCGGATGGAAAAGACCCGTTTAAGTGAGACTGTAAGTCACTTCCAGGCTGTGTACTTGTCTCCAGAAAAGCACGAAAAAGAAGTGGCAGCCTTGAAATCCAACATTGTGGAACTTAAAAGGCAGCTTGCTGAGCTTCATCAAAAATATGATGCTGAACAAGCAAAAGTCTTCAGACTTGTGTCTGAAAACACAACTCTGAGGGACACGATGAATGCTCAGTATGTGCCTGCTGCAACACACGAGGAGATTAAAACAGTCCTGAACAATACATTAGAAAAGACGAATAGAGAGTTGTCAGAGCTGAAGGAAAAAACGGAAGATATAAAGCGAGAATTTATGAGAGTAAATGAAGAGAATGGAACTTTGAAAAAGAAGCTGAGGCTCCTACAGAACAACATCCAAACAGAGTATGTAAATATAAAAGATCATGAGAGTAAGGTGTCTACCTTAAGTAAAAGCATTCAAGAATTACAGGACAGAAACACTGAAACATTGACTAAATATAAGAGAGGTCAAGAGGAAATCTCTCAGTTGCATGCCGAAATTGAAGCCCAGAAGAAGGAACTAGACACAATTCAAGAATGCATTAAGTCAAAATATGCCCCAGTTGCCTGCTTTGAAGAGAAAGAGAGAGACTTTGATGCCACGGTGAAGGAACTAAAAAAACAATTGCTGGAACAGACACAGAGATGCAGAGAATGTGAAGATGACACACACAAATACAAACAAGAAAACGAAAAGTTAAAGAATGGGTTTTTGTCTATCCAAAATGACTTGCAACAGAATTACATTCTTGCTGAGAAATCACATGAAATGGAGAAAATGTTCACCAGCAAAATGGAAGAACTGAATAAGCAACTGAGAGAATTACTGCACAAATACACGGAGATAAAACACGAGAAAGACAAGCTCCAAGAAGAGAGCGCTAAGCAGATTTCGGAGGCCCTGGCTATGCAAACTCGTATGCAGGGCCAATATGTTCCCATGG
The DNA here is from genome assembly GCF_052426305.1 of Pelodiscus sinensis. Taxonomy (NCBI): domain Eukaryota; kingdom Metazoa; phylum Chordata; order Testudines; family Trionychidae; genus Pelodiscus; species Pelodiscus sinensis. The sequence continues at coordinate 45,169,333 of NC_143065.1, read as the reverse complement.
AACAATTTGAAGCCTTGAAGAGAACGCTTAGCCACACGATAGAGGACCTAAAAGAAGAACTCAGCAGTAAGAAGGCGTGCTATGACAGAGAAGTAGAAAAAGTAAGAGAACTGCAGCAGGAATTAGCAGATCTACGTAACTCCTCGATATCTTTGATAGAACATGCACAGATGAAAGGAGTGCTCGAAAAAGAAATTACAGCCGTCCAAACTAGCTTGAAAAAAGAGGTGGAAGAAAACCAATCCAAAAGTGAGGCAATTGCTAAGCTCCAGTCTGAGATTCAGAGTGCTAGACAAACTTTAACTGAACTGGAGAGCAAGGAAGTCATTGAGATGTCGGAGTACAAATCCATGAAAAGTGCCTTAGAGAGCCAGGTGACCAGCATTGCTGGAGACTTGGCCAGCTTGAATAGAAAATACGAGGCAATGTGTGAAGAAGCCATGCAAGCCAAAAAGGAAGAGCTCTCTGCAAAAGATGAGAAAGAATTGTTGCAGTCAAGAAGCTTCAGCATTGAACAAGAAATTAAGGACCAGAAAGAGAGATGTGATAAATCTTTGACGACAATCACTGACTTGCAAAAAAGAATCCAGGAATCTGCAAAGCAAGTGGAAGCAAAAGATAATAAGGTGGGCAGAAAGTGTCAAAGAGCTAATAGTATTAAATGCCTCAGATGTAGTTCCCTAACTAGACTCATTTACATGATTAAATGTAGGCCAAATTTACAAAGCCACTGATCAGTTTTTTGTGCTGTTATGCAGAGCGCTATCTGATTCCTCAGAAAATTATAACTTCTGTTCTTCTAGAATTTTCAGGCTTACATGCTTTATTCAGATTAAAAATATTCATACTATATCTACTAGCAAATAAAAACAAATCTAAACAAAAATTCAATTGTGCAATTAATTGTGTGCACCTCCCCTTTGAAACGCTGCAGTGACTTTTCAACGGGGCAGTGCTGCATGGAGCCCAGGATCAGCTGGAGTCCTCAGCTGACTGAGGGTTCCATGCAGAGCTGCCTCTTGGAAGTGCTGCAGTGGCGTTTCTAAGGGGCAGCACGTTAGGAGCCTGGGATCAGCTGGGAACCCCAGCTGATCCCTGGCTCCGCAATTGCAAAGCCCCTTTGAAGGGCTGGAGCAGCATTTCAAAGGGGCTTTGCAACGTGGAGCCGGGGATCAGCTGGGCACTCCAGCTGATCCCCAGCTCTGTTTGGGCTGCCCCTTTGAAGTGCCGGAGCAGCACTTCAAAGGGGCAGTGCAGCATTAATGCCTGCGACCCTGTCCTGCATTAATCATAGGTGTTAATGCAGGTCAATTGACAGCCCCTACTCGGCTTCCTTTGTGTGTTGCCATGTCATTTTGATGCTGCTGCTTGGCAATTTAACACTAAACTGTATTGGGAAGTGAGTGAGAGAAGATTTAAAGCATCATGGACATGTGATGAGCGAGACTTGCTAAGTGCCTGGTTGGTCTGTGGGCTGTGTCTTACAGAGTTGTGAATCCTCAGAAGCTGAGAGCACAGTAACAGTATCTGATCTATTTTCAAAGCAGCTCTTTCTCAGAGGGACTTTTCTAGTAAGCCACGCTTTATGGGCTACATTGAGAAGTCCGATATTATGATGCCTCCGTACCTGTGTCTACCTTTAGTTGGCCTTGCAAACTAGTAACCTGTTCAGAAAATGGTCCATTATAATCTTGGTGTTTCTGTGATAGATAACAGAGCTACTAAATGATGTAGAACGCCTAAAGCAAGCGCTCAATGGCCTGTCTCAGCTTACGTACACCTGTGGGGTTCCCCCCAAGAGACAGAACCAGCAGGTTGAAATGCTCCAGCACGAGGTGAAAACCCTGCAGCAGCAGCTGGCTGTAAGTACTTTGCTGCAGAGCTCAGTCTTAAGGCGTGTTAGGAGTGGCAGAATAAGCATTCTGATATGGTTAGGCACCGGGCAGGGCGTGGGCAGGCAGCTAGGATCCTCTGAGGAAAAGTGCCGTTGTGTAAACACACTGCCTTTGGGGTGGAACATTTTGGAGGGTTCCTCTTGTTCCCGCTCGCCTGTGCCCATGAGGGGGTAGCAGTGTCCTTGGGAAAGCTGTCCAAATGCAGTGCTTTCTTACTGCAGTATTGATCCAGAGTCACTGACCTAGTCCTGGGTGCAGGTGTGCATTGGGAATGTGTACCACACATGCCACCAGTGGATTCCATGCAGGACAGCACCGGGGGAGCATCCTCGCTGCCCCAAGGAATTAACTGAGACAGCGCTTCCCAGCTGGGTACCCCTGGCATCCACTCGCTCTGTTTGAGCCAACGCGCTAATAACAGTAGCGGGGCCGCAACGGCAAAGGTGGTGGCTTGGGCTAGCAGCCTGAGAACGCAAGCAGGGGAGTCGGGTTGGGATGTACTCAAGAGGTGAGCACAAGCCACTGTCTCTGCTGGGCTGGTATTTTTAGCAGAGTTACCTGTGTCTGTCTGTGCTGGGAGGGTCCCAGCTGCTGAGTCCGAGGCTGCAAATGCTTATTCCAGCATGATGGCTACTGTTGAGAGCAGCCCCATTGCAGTTTGTGGGAGTAAGTGCTAGGGCATTAGTATCTACGTACATGTATCTCTATTTATGGACTAGCATTGTTGACTTTCATGGAATTACTCATTAGAGCAAAGTTACACACGTGCAAATCTGCAGGGGTTTGGGGTATGTTCCTGGCAGTGTTTGCAGCATTGCCACATAGTGAGAGAAAGTGAATTTAAATTGGGACTTGGATTTGGGGCCTTCAGAACCGAAGTTAAATCTTCTCTTGTCCAAGTAGGTGTTTGCAGCCAAGGGGAGCTGCAGGAAGCCCAAAGGACGAAACGGAGCCAAATGGGAGCCACGAGGCTCCGTGGTCAGGAAATAAACAAACCGGGGCAGCCAGTTAGTGTGTTTCTCAAAGTGGTTTCGCGGAGCACTTTCAGAAATACTGTTCTGGAGAGCCTGTTTCAAGGCAAAACACTTCGGGCTGATGTTAAACTGAAAGACTCTGTTATTTGGCGAAGATTTTTGTAAACCTTAACCTTGAAATTCCAAGGTAGTATGACTCTTAAACAAGCAACCCAAGTCAAATTGGGATTATGCAGAGAATTGATACTGAAAATACTGACATCTTTCTCTCCTTTGTCCCTTTTTACATGCAGGATGCTGATAGACAGCACCAAGAAGTAATTTCAATTTATCGGACCCATCTTCTTAGTGCTGTGCAGGTATGTTAGCCGGTCTGTAAAAACGAAAGTGCCTTTCTGATGAGTTAAGCAGTTTGTAGAAACAATCTCTTTTCAAAGTAAATATGTATGACTAACAGCTTGTGTCTGTGCCTCCTGTGTGCACATTAAAATATTTAAAAAGGCTTTTTGCAGTGCCAGCGTATCTTCCCAAAGAAATGGAGAAGCAAGAGGATTGTGGCAGGTTACAATTTAGCGTTTGCCTTCCTCAGCCTGTCGCTTTTTAGGGACATCTAGATGACATACAGTGGTGACCTGCTCAAAGAGGGATAATACAATGTGTCCATAACCTAAAGAGGGCAGTGAAGCAGGAGCATTGGGAACTTTCAACTCTTCAGTTCCTTTCGAATAGGGAATAAAAGGCCAGTACGTTTTTCCCTGGAGGGACTGGCTGCAGCAAGGGACAGCCATGTGGTTCAGCTCAGAAGCTGTGCAATTTCAGATCCTAAATACGACTCTGAAGTTAGTCCCACCCCATAGCTGGGGACCGTAGACAGTAACTGCAAGGCTGTCCAGAAGATCTGAACAGCAACATCTCTAAATCAAAACAGCGATTTCAAACAGGAAATTCACCATGGCGTGGCCAAGTTGGAAATTAAGCTCTGCTGACCGTTGTTGATGTGGTTAATGAAATTGGTAACACAATGAGATGGGGATTGACCATGCATTTCTTTTAAATGTATTTGTGACTAATGCAGTCTGGTTTTTAACCAAACCTGTGTTTTCCCCAACTCCAGGGCCACATGGATGAAGATGTACAAGCTGCCTTACTCCAGATCATTCGAATGAGACAGGGGCTTGTTTGTTAATCTGCTTAATGCTGCTTCTGTGCCATGGCTGCTGCATCCTGTAGGAGTGCTGTGACTACAGTAGTATAACCTGCAGGACCTTTGTCTTATTGTGGCGTTGAAACCGTACAAAATATGCCCCCCCCGCGTTATTCCAAGAGGCTGAAGTCCTATGCTCCTTGTAAAATAGCACAGTATGACAACTGAGTTCAAATTGGACATTTCAGATACGTGGGAGTAAACCTTGTGCAGAATTTATTTTACAATTGGGGTACAAACTGGCAGTCAAAATGATGACATAGTACTTCCACTCTTTTAATGTCGGATTGACCATTTTAGAATATACAAATCCATAGTCAATACCTCCAAATTGATTCTATTGTAATTCCCAAAGCATGAATGACAGTGAGCTAAAACTGAAGTGACTGTGGCTGACATACTGTGACCGTGTTTCTTTCTTTTAATGGTTAACAAGCGTGCTTTGGATGATCATATCATGTTGATCATCAGATTGACAGTAGGTCAACTACAAAAAAAGATGGATAGTGTGGAAGTATCCAGTGTAGCTTGGCTGGCCAGGTTACATTCTTTTATTTAAGTAATTTAAGATTTAGTGCCTTAGTGTTTTCCTTAGAGGTACAAATCCATTTTCTCCAGCCGACACTAACTTTTATGCTTTTTTACAAGAGATATTTTTTCATGAATGCTGTATAACACTGATTTCAGTAGGCTAAGAAACAGCAGGACTGGAGTAGATCATGAACGTAGAGCAGCAATTTCAGTCTCAAACGAAAGTCCAGTTTTTAGTCTTCTGTATCTTTTCTAACTTCATTATGCATAAAAATGGACCTAGATTGTGTAGCACACTTGATAAAGTTGTACATTGTCTAACTCAAGTGTCAGATGGTCACCCATTTTCCAGCAAAAGCTTAAGAGGTTTTTCTGGTTTATTAACGCTGTAAATGATGTACTATAATCAGTTTTTGATTATTTATAGGGAAAGATGCAAATAGTAAAGTTCGTAGAGGAATCTCATTTGGAATTCACACGTTAAAACAAAACCAAGCTTCATATTTGTAAGTAGAAGTGCAATAATGCCAAAGAATGAAATATCTACAGTCAAGTTTTGTAGAAGAAAATACGAAAAGCGGGACTAATTCAAGGAAAATAGCAAGGATACAAGAGTCAAATCACAAAGTCACTGGTATTTTTTGGTATTTTTTGTTTTTAGTATCTCAATAAAGAGTACAGCCTGAGCCTGTGAATACTACTTATTGGCGATACTGCTCTTTGCTGCTAGGAGTAGTCCTACTAACCGCACTATGCTCGGTAGTATACATTTGCCCATAATTGGCAAGTAATTTGCTGTCGTGCTGGCATGGATACAGGGCAGGACAGAACAGAATTCAGCATCTGTGTTCCTGCAAATAGGAGACTGTCCCAACTGTACAGCAAATTCTGAGTGCTTAATTTAACAACCTGCTTTTAAGCTTCCTGTTCTCCAACAAAGTTTAGTCTCTCTGCTCCGAGTGTGGGCCACCTTCTTTCTCATGGTAATGACAGCCCCCCGACATGGGGAAGGAGGGTATTGATGCTGGCATTTCTAAGGCAAACTCTTGTGAAAATGCACATCTAATATATTCAGCTCTAGTGTGACAACTGATCACTCTTGTTTCCTTCTGTTTCCCAGGAGTCCCGTGAGCTCACCAAGTGTACTTTAGTTTTTAGAAATTCTCTTCCAATCCCAGCTTGAGGCTCTGGTTGGAGAGAGATTGTTTGGCTATACTAATACTGGCATATTTTGGGATTGTATTTTTCCTTACTGGGGGAAGTTTTATGTTTTTTTTTTCTTGTATTACATATCAATAAAGTGTTTTATCTTAACATAACAGTCCATTGGTAAATGGTAAAGCAGCAAAGTGCCTCCTGGTTTATTGGGAATACAGTGTCTGGCCGTGGTGTCCAACCAGTTCTAACGCAGTAGCCTTTCTAGTGGCTACTGCTAGAGCAAACTAGCCATGCTCAACTGGCCAAATAGCCACATGTGGCTAGTGACTCGCGTATTGGACACCAGGGTTCTGTGGGGAAGGTTTTGTCTGTGTGTTGCCAAGGCATGTACTGGCATTGCCAACGTCTGAGGCGAGCTTTCAGAGTTTATGAAAGGTTCACAGTACTGGATACTGTGCAAGCTTCTACAACGGGGTAGGGGAGGAACCTTTTTTGGGTTGGGGGCTGCCCCCTCCCCAAAATCAGTCGAGTGAGAACACAACACAACAAAAACACAGCACAACACAACCCTTCACTGCTACGGCCCCTGACTGAGGAGGAAGACCCTCTCCACATTCCCCATGCACACCAGAGCCTAGAAGGGCCCAGGCGAGTAGATTTTATGTGTTTCAGCCCTGTGGTGGGGGTGGACCACTGAGCCTCGGGGGCTGGATCCAGGCAAGCCAGTGGCCGGATCCAGACCCCGGGCCTGAGGCTCCCTACCCCTGTTCTACAAAGTGGGCTGTCAAAAGAAATCTCCCTGACTCCCTCCAAAACTGAGCAGTTCAGTCAATCCCGTGCTACGAATGATGCCACCAGCAAGAGGGCAGCTGTGAGGTTTGTGTCAAGTGTTTCTTAACATTGCTGCCTCGCTCTTTGGGAGTAACCGAATGGCCTTCACAGGTTCCAACTGGAGAGCACTGCCAAAATGGCCAGATTGGAACTGGTGACCTTGGGACAAAGGGCTCTGTACTGATATTTAACCCAAATATGAGCTTCAGATTAGTCTGTGTAATGTGTTCAGGACAGGCCCATGAAAGAAAAAAAAAAAAAAAAAAAAACCCACACACACTTTTCTTAGGGAGAAGTGCACAATGAGTCTCGACTTAATGCAGTCATTGATCATTTTCTCTCAGAACTTTTACAGAAGTGGTAAGTGCTGTGAAAAATGTCTTCCGGTCTTCTAATTCCCCTCACATCTGACCTGAAACACCTCTTGCATTTGCAGCTTTCTCCTTCAGAGAGCCTGCCAGGTGGGGCAAAAAATGTGGTTGGATGTGACTGAGCATCCTCCGAGCAGCAGATTCTTGTAACTGTTAACCTTACTGTGAGTATCAGCTAATCTACCACACTTGCTCCTCAGACTTTATTTGGAAACTCGTTTTACTTATTTACCAGTAATCTGCTATATGTATTGTTGGATAATCTCTGCTACTTATTTCACATTGCAGCCAGTTATTTGAAAGCTTTTAATGGCTATCCCTTATGGTTTTTATGAAGCAAGCAGAGTCCCCTGTGCTATAGAAGTTTTCAGTGGGAATCTGATACATAGATTACCTATTTAAACATGATCTTGAAAATTTCCTCTCAAGAGTAAGATGACAGTGGAAGATTTTAATTCTCAGCCCTTTTAAACTTTCAATAAAATGGAGTCTTGGAAATGCTGTTAAAATCTGGACCGGAGCAACCTCTGCCTGCAGGTGCCCCACGGGGCTGGAGCAACCCCCTGCCCATAGCAGGGGGGTAGGCGAGAGGTTTTGGGAGGATAGCTGGCTTGGAAATATTTCTGAATTCTGGAAAGCTTAGAGGTTATTGCTTTCTGAATGACTTAATGCTTGTATTGCTCTGCCAACTCAGAAGATTAACTTTTAATAGAAAAAAAATGTATGATATAATTTAGTCACAGCTATTAGATCAGATAGATTTTACATTAAGTGTAAAAAAAATTTGAAGCATTTAAGGGCCATTACACTTCAGGGCTTTTTCTATAGGAATCCTAGGCCTCTAAGCCAGCACTCTGATGTGAAGAGTATTTTATTTTTAGGTTTACGGAGGATATCACATGCTGGGAATGGCACACATTTTAAAAGAAAATTGGGCATGAAAATGAGATTTCCCTCCCCTGCACGTTAAAAAGAGCGAGGTTTATTTCACATTAACTAGCGTTGCACCTCATTAAGCAGTGTTTCTCTTAAATGCTTGTAAAGCACAATGGAGACCCCTTTAAAAATTGTTACCTGCACAAAACGGCGTTCGGGTGCATTATAGGACAGGGATGTTTCACTGCAGGGCAACATCTGTTTGCAACAGCTCCCAGTGCATGGTGGGTCAAACACGATGGGAAAAAACTATTTTTCAGTGTAAGGTGCTTCCTGCTGGGGGCCTGAGGGAGGGAGGGAGAGGGAGAGACTGACTCTGCATCATCGTGGTGAACAGGATCAGTGTTCCGCTCTCTCCACATACGACGTTGCGCCTGCCGTGACGTGTTTCTGCGGTGGGTGAGGTGACATCTCTTACTGGCTTGACTTCTCTCGCGGAAGTGGCCTGACCCCTTCTGTCATAGGACTTCACCTTAAATGGTCTCTTGCAATAGGCATAAACTACGTATGCTGAAGAAAACGTTCTACTTTGGCTTGAGCTGGGACACTTGAGTTCCTTTCTCACAGAAGAGCACCTCTGTGACTAGCTAAATATTTCTCTCACCAGCAGAAGTTGGCCCAATAAGAGTACTTCTGCCCTTGTCTCTCTCATAACCTGGGACCCATACAGCAACTGTTCATGGTAATCGGATTCGGGCAAATAAGCATCCCTGGTTGGGCAACCTTAAGGCCTTGTCTACACTCAAAGGAAGATCGCCAGTGCCGTAATCCATCTTCTGGAATTTGATTTTGCGTATCTAGTTAAGACTCGCTAAATTGAACTCAGGGCACCACTACTGCCGATGTCCAGTACTCCTCCTTTTGAGAGGAGTAAGGGAAGCCGATGGGAATGTTTGCTCCCTTAAGCCTCCTGCTGTGTGGACGCTACCAAGCTCGGTTTAAGGTAAGCCGACTCCAGCTATGCATTCTATGTGGCTTGAGTTGCCTATCTTAAGCTGAGCTTCCGGGTCTAGTACACACCTGGCCTTAGTGATCTGATGCCTGTTCCTTGGCAGCAAGAATCCTTGCCGGGGAAGTCACGCAGTGGGAGCAATAAACAGACCATTTCGGCTGTATGTACAGCCAGTGGAGGGATTTGCAGGTTCCAGATTCCCAGAAGTCCAGGGAATAGCAACAGACCATTTCAAGCCTGGTAGAATTCTAAGCAGAGAAGGGGGTGGCGGCTGTCGAGCATGGGAACGATGTCACGTTGCCGGGTTGAAAGCTGGAAGCGACCCCTGGGAGGTAAGACAAGTGCTGGCAAGAACGTGATTCTCTAGACTTGAACACTGCAGAGCAGCTAGTGCTACCTGTGAGTGAGCCGAAGGGATGATATTGGCTCTGGGCTAGTTTTGAGCTCTCAGCACCAGAACAAATTGACAGCGGCTTGAAACGGGGGAGTGGTTTTTCCATGGCTTGCCTGCAGACTCCTGCGATGAACACGAGCGCACACGCACGACAGGGCCTGTTCTCAGCTGGCCTGTAATTATGTAATTCTGCTGATTGCCAGGGAGTCGGACTCCTTTTCTGTAGCAGATAACCGGGCAGGCTGAGCCACATGAGCGAGTCTTGTTAGCAGATGGAAAGATCTGCTGAAGATTTGGCAAAGCCAGGAAACCTTGAGTGTTCCCAGCCATGACTACTCTGCGGGGGTGGGGGAATAAGCCGTGTGGCTAGCTGTAATAATCCCTTTGCAACCCCATTGTTGGCGTCCGAAAAACGGTTTCTTGTCTATCGTCCGGATGCGCTCAATCTTGTAGGGATGAAATTGCCTCAGGAATATTGCTCGGTCTGCAGATGGCCTGTGGACGTGGAGCTGATGCAGAGGTTTTAAGCCCTCTCTTCTCGGTATGTAAGAGATGCCACCAAACCATGCCATTGCAAAAGGCATCGACTTGCCCACTGCGCTGGATCCGGTTGCAATGTTGGGCACCAAGACGTTCTGAGATGTTTCCTGAGCGGTGGCTCTTTAATGGGCAGGCCCAGAACTCCCCGCTCCCTGACAGACGGGGCTGCTGCTCTGTGTACGCAGCAGCTCGTGCAGCTGCCTGTTCCCAAAGAGCGTGGAGGAGGAGGAGGATGTGGAATGGAAATCCCCAGAGAGGAGGAGGAGGGGCGCAGGCAGAGAGAAGCTGGTGCTATTTAACCAGCCCTGGGAAGGTCGACTCAACTCTCCAAGGCTGCAATTTGTAGCCAGGGGGATTCGGGGATTTTGGCATCGTGAACAAGGCCATGGAAGTGCTGCTCAGCGGCTGCTCCTCTAAATGGGAGCGCGATGGGTGGCCTGCTGGGCTATTGTAGTGAATGGGGGTTTTGCCAGGGGTTTCACCTAACAGTGTCCCCTCGGCGCCCAACGTGCCAGATGAAGAGCATTAGTGGCCTGTCGGTGCCCCACGCCACGAGGGGGGCAGAGGGGCCGATCCTGATTCGGTAACCCTAGAGCGGCTTTCCTGAGGTCAGGGGTGGATTGGTGTGAAGGAGAAACCAGGGAGTTGGGTGTGTAGACACGCAGCTGCTTTGATGCTTGCAACCAGACATTCAAATTTCCGTCGTGTTCGTGATTTGAAGCAAATTCTCTAATGCGATTCGGGATCTGACGCACAGCAGCTGGCCTTTGTGCTCTCTGCAGGCGTTCGGCATCTCCGTATCGACCTGCTGCGTGGCGCCACCGGAAATGCATTTCATCCCGCCTTTTGGGCCCTTATCGGGTCCCCTGGAGGTGGTTCCCTTGCTCAGTAGCCACCTTGCATTTCACTCCCGCCTGGCTCCAACTGGAAACACGAGACCGGCTCCAGCTTCCTCCTGCACTTAACATACCGGACAAATGGTTTGCGCAACTTTGGCATCTTGCCTCAGAGGCCTTTTTGTCATTTGAAGGTTTCAAATCCACTCTGAGCCCCTCGCAATTGTAAATAATAGGCTCTTAGTTTGAGAGGCATGTTTGCTGGCATTTCAGCATTCTCCGAGGGATTGCCCTGTCTGTGAAACCCGCTAATGCATCTAAAATAGAACACTTCAAAAATGTGCTCCAGGAAAAATGAATGAATGGATGGAAAATCAAGGAAAGGACTAGATCTTCTGGGGCACGATAGTCATTGTCCTGTCATTGCTTTAGCAAGTCTTCGCTGGAGGAAGCTAGTTGGAGGCCATTCATGCGAGTGTTACACCTGGCTCACGCTGGAGAGGAACAGAACTTGAGCTTTTATCTCTTCTCTCCTGTTAATGCCTGGTACCAAGGCTTGGCCCCAGATCAGACGGGGGAGGGGGATCTGAAAACCATCAGTGTGGCTGGCGTTAGAAGAAATCTTTAGAACCTTTTCTGTGACTCCATGGCGTGAAAACACAAGAATGGCCAGACGGGGTCAGACCAAAGGTCCATCCAGCCCAGTGCCCTGCCTGCCCACAGTGGCCAAGGCCAGGTGCCTCAGAGGGAGTGAACCAAGCAGGGAATCCTCACATGATCCCTCTCCTGTCGCCCATTCCCAGCCTCTGACAGAGGCTAGGGACACCTTCCCTGCCCATCCTGGCTAATAGCAGTTGATGGACCTAACCTCCATGAAGTTATCTAGTTCTTTCTTGAACCTTGTTAAAGTCCTGGTCTTCACCACATCCTCTGGCGAGGAGTTCCACAGGTTGACTCTGAGGTGTGTGAAGAAAAACTTCCTTTTGTTTGTTTTAAACCTGCTACCTAGTAATTTCATTTGGTGACCCCTAGTTCTTATGGGAACAAGTAAATAACTTTTCCTTCTTCACTTTCTCCACACCCGTTTATGTATTTTATAGACCTGCTGGGCTCCACTCATTGATCCCCAGGTCCAAGGCCCTGATTTGGGACGGGGTCTCTGTAATGGCCCCCCCCCCCCCCCCCCCGCTGACAGCTGAAAGAACCGAGAACTGTGGTCAGTGACCCCGGGAGACATCCCGTCAATCAGCCTGGCAGGGTGGCTGGTGTAACCGGGGAGGCTAGCGGAGAGGCACGGCAGTTGGGCAGCAAGGCGGGTGGGGGAAGAACGTGGGGGCAGGGTGACCCGCCAGCCACCCTGCTGCCAAGAGGTGTGGGCCTTCCTGGTGACGCGCTGGTGAGAGTGTCTGGGCAGTAGCACAAGTAAGGGGCCACCGTAGCCCCCTCCGCCTAGGGTGGGAGGCCAACGCTGCGGATGCACCGCTGACCTCTGAGTCTGCACTGAGGGTAGCGACTGGGTGGGGGGTTCAGAGAAGGGAGGGGCACGTCCCAGGGACTTGGTTGCCGCACTTAAGAACCTGAGGCCAAAGGAGACTGCTCAGAGCAATCTGGGGTGGAGCTTTCGCGCATGAGCCCTGCTGGCTGCATTTCCCCCACTGAAGCCAGGTTACGCTGGCCTGTATTAGACGTTTGTTGTTGACACTCGACTCTGTGCTTGTGAGGGGAAGTTCTGCCCCTGCCCATGGGGTGGTCGGGCCTTGCCCCGGCTTACTGGGAGCTGGTTCTGATTAGCGCTGAGGTCCTAGGGAGATGGGCCAGCGAGGTTCAACATGCGATTTGCTGTGGTCGTCCGCTTGGCAGGGATGCTGGCTTTTAAGATCCCCGCTCCGTTCTGCTTCACCAGACAGAACAAAACAAGCCATTGGGGTTGTGTGGGTTCAGCAGTCTAATAGCCTGTGATCTGAGGAAGTGGGTTGTGCCCACAAAAGCTCATGATACCCTCTACGTCAGTGGTTCCCAAACTTTTCGGCATCACGCCCCCTTTTTTATTTTTGAGAACCCCCCCACACCCCTCCCCCCCAAAAAATAGCAGCAAAACTTGGGGTGGGGTTGACGAGGGTGTGCGCGGCTGGGTCGCCTCGCACCCCCCCAGGAATTTCTTCATGCCCCCCCGGGGGGCACGCCCCCCAGTTTGGGAACCCATGCTCTATGGTTTTGTTAGTCTGCTGCAGGACTTTGCATATTTGAAATCAGTCTGTCGAGTCTCTTCCCCAGTGATCCCAGTTCTACTCAGAATGATGGTTTCTCGTTATACGATTCTGCCAGACTTAACTAGAACATAAACCGAACTAGCTGTCCTGTCCCCCTGCAACCCCAAACCTGTGATTTTTTTTTCTTCAGTGCAAATATTGTCATGAAAAGCTGAAACTGGAGGGGAGTGCAGCCTGCAGGTGGCGCTATGGACATGAGCAAAAGCCAACGTGTACCCAGGTGTGCAACGCTGATGGGGTCTAGAGGGTAACTTGGGTAACCAACATCCTGAGCTGGAAATCAGCATCATCCTAAAACTAAACCAGTCAGATCAGGCAGCCCTTGGGAGCCCAAACCCAAAAAGCTGTAATGAGAGTTTTCAAATTGCAAAGGGAATTCTCACCGAAACAGCCCTGCGCGTGTTCATTGTGTTGCCGGGATGGAAGCGTTACGCTTAACCGGGGGAGAGAAGTGAGGGTCAGAGGTGGAGGAAACATTCACGTTTACAGCCCTTTAGAGAGTCATGGCTCTTCTGCAGGGTGTCTGGTAACTTCTCTCCCAGCCTCCCCTCTGGGCCAGGGGGCGAGCCGGGCTCTGTTGTTCCCAGGGAGCCGTGATCGCAGCCGTGAAGGGCTTGTGTTTTGTCGGCAGCACAGACCAGGGAAGGGGGAAGGGCAGGGGCCTGGCGTGTTGACCTCTCGAGGTGCCTTCCTGTCCAGTGAGTCTGTGGAAATGGGCCAACAGCAGGGAGTGACGTGCTGAGTCACCCAGCAGCTCAATGGCAGGCCCAGGGCTCTGTGGCCTAGTCCACTGCCCTGCCCCACTAACCCTGACTGGCTCTCAATGCAGGTCATAGTGCAGGCGGGGGATGGGGGCCTCTGACCCACAGAGGAATCAGTCGAGGGCCACACAAGTGAGAAGCAAAAAACCCAGCAACCCCCCCAACTGGAAAGCAGAAAGGCACTCCCCACCTTCCTCTGCACACCAGAGCCGGGAAGGGGGGGGGCAGGCTAGTAGGTTTGTGGGCCCCTCTATGCTCTGGGGTGGGGCCAAAAAGGAGTTCAGTTTATGGGGGAGGACTGCCAGGAAGTGGGCTTGGGGTGTGGGATCTGGGAGGGGGCAGGAGCGGGCTGGAGGTTGGAGGACTGGGGGGAGGGGGCAGGGTCTGGGCAGGAGGGGCGCCAGTCCGGCTCCCTGATGCTGGGGTGGGGGGAAGCCTGGATCTGTAGGTGCCCACCCCCTTGTATCATTTTGTCTGTTGTTCAATGCCCGCTCTGCGTGCTATGGCTGCTAATCTGCTTTGAGAGCAGGCGCCCTCTGCCGCCATGTGGGTGGGTTTTAGTGTGATGCTCTCCAAGGACCCGATGGCCCTTTACACGAGGCTGTGCGATAATAAGAGACACGTGCTGTCTCCTTCATTCTCTCCCTCCAGTCCTGAGCCTCCGCACGCATCAAGTGGCTTGCCAGCTCCCCCTGCGCCGCTACTTCACTTGTTCCAGAACATATGTCTCCGAGCTCTGAAGTCACTTGATTAATGCCTCACTTTGGGAGCACTTAGCACATTTCAGGACATCCGCTGCCTCCAAGTTCAGTTCCCAAAATAGAAAACGAACAGACAGACTTTCTGCACGTCAATTGTCTTCGCTAAAAAGCTAGGCGGGATCGAGCCGTTCCGGGCAATTATCCGATTTCAGCATTAGCTGCGAGGCAGGAATGAGTTTCACCTTGGCACAGCAAAAGACTCCAAGTTAACCAGCCATTGGTTTCCCTGCTCAACCCATTACTAGTTGAGAGACCCGAGGCCAGTTATGGGCCCTAGGGAAAAAAACACCGTACAGGAGCCAAAACACAGAGGCTGTGACTGTCGCCCTCTAAAGGGGGCTAGGCTGGGCAGGGCGTAGCCAGCAGGATCACTGCCAGGGAGTAGCCTACATGGGAATGCCCCTGGGGACTGCTTGCCCAGTACGAGGGGTGCTAAGCCAGAGCTCACCTGAGGGCAACAGACATTTCTGGGTTTGTTCCACCAGGGCATAAAATCAACCCCCTTCACGGATATTCACAAAACCCAAACAGCACCCGAAGGCCCTTTTCTGACGACAACCGGAGCGCAGCCGTTCTGCAAGGGTCCCGGGTGGATGGGCCCAGTTCCGGCCCCGCTCTGCCTGACGCAGGGCTTTTCGTGCCAGGCTGCTGAACTGATCTTCAGCTGGGGGCACCAGTGCCCCTACCAAGCTATAGATTGTATGACAACCCCCCCCCTCACCGCCTGCTGGAAATTCGGTCACCACCCATCCCACTCCCCCCACACAGTGGGGCTTGAGCCAAACGGCCCATTCTGGTACATTTCATTGAAAAGGATCTGACCAGCGCTGGTCCAGATCTCCTCGTCTTCCAGATTCGGTAACGTTTTCTCCAGTTTGCCAAGTACCCATCCCTGCTGTTTCCTGCTCTTCCTGCAATCCAGGGCAAAATCTCTTTGGAAAGAGCAGCGACCCCCGTACCTACAAGATCCACTCCCTGTGCCGATCCAGGCCTGGAGAGTTAAGCCACGAGCGCAGGCCTGCCTGCCCTTTGTCCAGCCACCTTTGGTGACAATGCTCCAGTGCGTCTTGGCGCCGTGGTGCATTCGGTGTTAATTCTGCTGCCTGCGCTGATCCGGTCCAACGAGGGGCATCCCTGAGCATCTGGGCTTGTAGCTGGACAGGTCTGGCCTCCAGGAACTCCTTCTGAACACTGTTGTTTTTGAGTTCCCCCGGCTGCCGGGGAAGAAATATTTCCTTGTTTCTTTTACAGCTGCTGCCGATTAATTCCACTGGGGGGGACACGTGGTTTGTGTCATGTGAAGGGGCAAATCACACTTCCCTAGCCGCTTTCTCCACACCAGCCATGGTTTTATAGACCTCCGTTACGTCCCCTGCGCTGTCTGCTTGCGAAGCTGAACTGTCCCAATCGTTTCAATCCTTTGCGGATGGAAGCTGCTCCATTCTGTTGCCCTTCTCTGTGCTGTTTCTATTTCTAATGTATCTTTTTTTCGAGACAGGGCAACGTGGGATTCAAGTGAGGGCGTGCCATGAATTGACAGGGCATTTTCTGTCTCATTCTGTTCCTTTTCTAATGGTGCCTCACATCCCGTTGGGGTGAACAGAGCAGAGGGGCGAAGTCTGGGGGAAGTGGGTGTTTGCAGGAGAGACAGTGGCAGGAATGTTGATGGATTCAGGCTGTTTATCCTTCTGGCATTCTCGACCATAGTCCCCAGCGCCAAGGCGCGGAGCTTACCCGAGCTGGGTTGAGGGCAGAGCGAAAGCTCATGCCTGGAAATTGCTCAGAAAAACCCCCTTGTCAGCTCTTTGAGCGACATCATCTCGGGGGTGGGGGGGAGTTAGGGAGCCACTTCCATTCCTCTCCCCACCCCAGAGGGAGTTTCCTCCCTGCAAGCAGGGCCCTGCTTCCTGCCCCATCAAGCCCAGGGTTGAATTTCTCTCCATGCTAATTGAGGTGAAGCAACAGTGGTGCCAGAGGAGCCGTGAATTAGCCTGGAATGTGGTGAATGGGCCACCCGCTGACCAAATATCAGATTGCAGCGACAGCGTGGAACACAGAGCGGGCCGCAGCCCAGGGATGGGAGACCCAAGTCGGCCCAGATTCCCCCGCTCCCCCCCCCCTTGCCAAAGTGGAACCGGCTGGGGCTGGGGCTTTGTGAATGAGGCTGGCGGTGACACCGCAGCGGCGGGGCTGGGTGCAATGTGCAGCGGCAGATCGGTGTAGCCCTCGGGGGCTGCCGGCATGCGGAACAGCCTCGATAAAAGCATCGCCCAGCAATCCGATTCCCGACTCGAATCCGGCACCACAGCTGGCGCTGCCATTGGAAATCCAAAGAGCTATTCCAAGTGCCCGTGCGAATTCACAGTGGTGTTTCCTTCCAGCTGCTGCCTGCTCCCCCACTTCTGAGCCGTCGGCAGCGGCAGGCACCGCCAGGCCTTCTCTTGTTAGCAGCCTGGCATTGCCCCCGAGGCCCAAGACTGCACGGAGCCGTGCCAGGGGACGGCTGCACGTGATACTCCAGGGACTGGCCTGGCTGCAGCTAAAGCTCTAGCCAGATGTGTAGAGGCCTGCAAATCCACAGCGAGCCGCTTTCTACCGTGGGCAGCCGCGCCTCGTTTGCGAATGCAGATCCCAAGGCTGTAGCTAGACCCCAGCCCTCTGGCGGCTATGCATCTCCAAACCGCAGGAGCTCATCTCAGGCTGGTGCTTCCAGGGCCTGTCGGCGAGCAGGCCCCCCTGCCCCACGTGCTGGATGCAGAGACCGTCCTGCAGAGCTTCGCTGAGGAGAGCGGGAGGCCCGGGGAGTCTTCTGTGCCCCCGCTGGAAAACGGGGCTGAGAGCAAGTGCCCGAAGTCCTCCTGAATTTCGCTGTAGAGCTAGGGACAACTGACCCCACCCTCCCTTCCGTCTCCACAGTCCAGTCGGGTGCCCGAGCCACAGGCTGGTCTCCTTCCTTCCTTCCAGACGCACCTGGGAAAAGCCCCCAGGGCACTCGCTCGGCCCGGCGTAGCTACGGGGACATGGACAGAGCTGGGCAGCTCCGCTCAGGCCCAGCTCAGCAGCCCATGTCTGGATCCTGCTCCTCCCCCTGCAGCCGTGCAGACCAGCCCTAGAGATGTTCTCGCTGGCGCCACATCCCTGCTGGCGCGGATGAGAATTCTCCATGTCGCAGGCGCCTCCGCCAGCACCTGCCATGCCAGAGAGAAGCGGAACGGCAGCAAGATCCCGGGCAAGGGGAGCGTCCTCCAGGAAGCTGAGCCAGGCTCGCGTCTGCTACGCCCCTTGCAAAGCACCCGCAAAGAGCCTCGAGGAGCAAAACAAGACCGTGGCCCCAAGTGGAGATTGACCCCACGATCAATGCCTGGCGGGAGGAGCCACCAAGATCAAAGCTGGGTTCTCCCAGACTCATTGCTCTTTGGAACAAGCTCGATCCCCGTCTCGTTCAGTATCTTACACCCCGTAGAGCGCCCTGTGGGACGCTCCGCCCCAGTGGACAGTGTGTGACCATGTGGCGCCCCTCGGCACCCAGCTCTCTGCAGGTGGAGGGAGGCGTGGGAAGGCGCCCGGTGCTCACGAGCACGACCCGTGAGGAATGGATCAACGTGGCGGGA
The DNA here is from genome assembly GCF_052426305.1 of Pelodiscus sinensis. Taxonomy (NCBI): domain Eukaryota; kingdom Metazoa; phylum Chordata; order Testudines; family Trionychidae; genus Pelodiscus; species Pelodiscus sinensis. The sequence goes on along the minus strand of NC_143065.1, from coordinate 45,151,308 downwards.
TCAGAGCCGCGGGGAAGGTGTCTTCCTCCCCCTCCCTGTTCTCCCGGCTGGGAACGAATTCAAGCCTTGCTCAGATTTTGGCTGCCAGCTTGCAAATCGAAAATGTCAGCAGCACATTTCATTCTCCCCGCGTGTGTGGGAGGCCGACATCTCCAGTCAGCACAGTGTGCGACAAGCAATTTACAGGCTGCTAATAGCGAAGGGCCCGATCCTGAGAGCCCAGCGAACTTCTCCAAGGCGTCTCTGTTTCGGGCTCGTGATTTGCCCCACGCTCGGATGACCTTGTCACTGAATTGATTCTGGGAGCCTTAAGGGAATTTCCTACATGAGCTTTCTGGCAAGATTCTGACTTAATTTCTGTGAGAGATGCTAATTAAACTGCCGGGACCTGAGCTATCGGAGAAGGTCAAGAGATCGGTGTAGCCTTGGAAAGCCAAAGCAGGCAGCTCTGTGCTTGGCAGGTCACATACCATGGCAAAGGCACATTGGGATAGTGCCATAGACACCCCTTTTGCCATAGGGGGTTGCTCCCCCTACAGCAGTTCCCAGAACTTCCTGCCCAGCCAAAACACAGGGGGCCAGCAGCTCTGGAAGGCTTATTGGTTACCAGGACCTGGTCTCCTCCAGAGTCGTCCTGGTCTCCAGTTGCGGGGGGGAGGTCTAGGTTGGATATTAGGAAAAGCTATTTCCCTAGGCGGGTGGGAAGCGCTGGGCTGGGTTCCCTAGGGAGGGGGTGGAATCTCCATCCCTAGAGGTTTTTAAGTCCTGGTTTGACAAAGCCCTGGCTGGGTTGATTGAGTTGGGTTGGTCCTGCTTTGGGCAGGGACTGGACTCGATGGCTCCTGAGGTCTCTTCCAGCCTGGGATTCAATGATGCACAGTGTGACCAGCACCATCTAGACCATCCCTGACAGGTGTCTGTCCAACCTGCTCTCAGGTCTCTCCAGGGATGGCGATTCCACAAGACCCCTAGGCCAGTGGTCCCCAACGCGGTGCCTGTGGGTGCTGTGGTGCCCGCCGGGGCATTTGCGTGCGCCCATGGAATGATCCGGTCCAGCCCTGCATGGTGCATGGGCGGCCCCTGCCCCGGGCCCATGGCATATGCGCAGTGCCGGCCCCAGGAGTGTGGCGCATTGGTGGCTCCGGGCGCACGGTGCGTGAGCGGCCCCGCCCCCGGGCGCCCGGCAGCCCCGAAGGGTTGGGGACCACTGCCCTAGGCAATGTATTCCAGTGTTTCACCACCCGGACAAATTTTTGCTAATGTCCATCCTACATCTCCCCTGCTGCTATTTAAGCCCCTTGACAGCTCGAATTGTCTTCTCTTGGCTGCCTCAGACTTTTCTATCCTACTTCTCTCCTATGCTCCCAGCGGTTTGGGCCTTCTTGGGCTCACAGCCTTGGTGTCTGCCCCTGTACCCCTGCCTATCGGCCTGTCGCCGTGACACCCAGCCCCGCGGGGGGGAGAGTGCAGAGCTGGGCTTGCTGCGGGTCCCTTCGGCGGAGTGAGCTGGGAACGCGGGGGAGGCGCAGTGCATGGCTGCTCGGTGCTCCAGGAACCGAGCTGGGGACTCCCTGGACATTTCTCCTGCTGGGTTAGAGCAGCGGAATAAACCCCTTTGCCTCAGAGCTGCGGGGGAGTCAGACTCGGGGTCTTTGCAGACCGGGCAGCCAGGGGCACCTGTTCGTGGGCATGTTTCTCTCTCTCCCAAGCCCTTGCTGATTCAAAGTGGCTCTCCCCAGTGCAGGGGGGCTCTCCGATGGGAGCTTTCCTCCCAGAGAGCCTTTCTGGGGACCACGCCTTTCCACTGGGCAGAGCCGGGCAGCCGCAGGCCGAGGGCCAATTCACACCTCGGCTGCATCTCTCGCGCCGCGCTGCTGCTGGTGGCTTTCCTGGTGAAAGGGGCCGATTCTCACGCTCCCCCTCCCCTGCCTCGGCAACGCTGGGAGCCACTGTGTGATTGCTCGGCCTTGCTTATTGCTGCTCTCCTAGCGGCCAGCTCCCTGGCCAGCAAACTCTTCTGGCCTTGCAGGTTGCAGTCAGCTAACCCCAAGTCCTGAGTTACCCTGGGGAGATCTCCAATACTGAGGGGTGGAGTGGGGGTGTCACACACGATCACGGGTGTGTGTTTAACCAAAGGTGGTTACATTGAGATCCGGGGTGTCTGCCTGCTGGGAGTTCTGGCATCGGGGCGGCAGGGGTTTCCGCTAGTGGGTACTGCAGGGCTCCTGGGCTGTGCCAGGCTTTGCTCCAGCCAGAGAACTTGGTGTGCTGCTTGGCTCCCCCGTTAGCAGTGGTCCGGGTTCCCTGCAGCAGGCCCCCAGGGGCCGTGTGCACTGGCTAGCCAAGCCCAGTGGCTGCTCGCTTGGCTCCCATGCGATCGAGGGGCCAGGCCCCCAAGACAGCCAAGAAGCCGTGAGTTTGTGGTGCGCCCTTTCCACGAACAGCGCGGTGCCCAGTAGAGGGCCAGCTCCCTTCCGCAGGAGCGCAGCACTGAGGAGATGCAGCCTTGGCGGGTTCTGGTCTCCGTGCCCCAGAGAAGGCGACGTAGCACAGGCCACCCAGACGACCTCTCGTTGGCTCCTGGGAACAGAGACCTTTCCGCTGCCCCATCAGGCAATAACCGACGGCGCCATTTGTGCATGCTCGTGTTCACGCAGCTGAAGCAACGGACCTTCCTGCTGCTGGTTGGCTGACTCGCTCGGTTTCGGGGAGCGAGGGCTCCTGAAGGGAACCACTTCCTCGTGGTAATTAGGGGTCTAACTCACCGATTACCGCAGAGTGACAATGCCTTCTCTCTACAGGGAGAGACGGAGGCGAGCGCCCCAGAGTGCACCACACACAACGGCTACAGGTGTCGTCAGTCCGAGGGGGCCTTGCCTGGCCTTGTCAGCCCTGGGCGTTCCTCTCGGCGGCTCCGTGGGCTCTTTGCGAAGGGAGAGAGACCGGGTGAGCCGGAGGCAATAACTCAAATGGACACAGCTGTGCGCCCGGCTAGCGTCAGCAGTGCATTATGGCTTTACAGCCAAGCCTGGTCCGGGCGCTGCATTTCACCGGTTTCCAGCTGCCGAGCGGGGTCCAGTCCGCCTTGGCACAGTGCACGAGGGAGAGACGGGCCTGGCTGGCTTGTAAGACGGAGAGAGGATGTGCAGGGCTCTGGCGTGGGCGGCTGTGGCTGTTTCCCCGGCTCTGCGCGCTGTGAGCGTGATCGCAGATACGGTTTGTGTTTGTGGGCCGCAGGCTGCCTGGCGCGGCTCGTCGGAGGGATTCGGAGCTGAGGGGGAAGTCCAGCTTTCGGCCTCTTTCGTGCTGGGCTGCTTTCTGCGTTGGAAGCTAAAGCATTAACGTGGCCAGAGTCTGTAGCCTGGCCACTGGTAACCCTGTCCAATGGGCTTCCGCAGCGGGCTCAGGTCTGGCCACCCAAGTCATGGTCCCCTGTGCGGGGGAGGGAGGTGGCTACTCCCTGGGATGGGGCGGGGCTGCAGGGGCAGGAGCCACGGGGCCCAGGGGCAGGGAGGGAGGCTGATAGAAGAGCAGGAGGAAGGCACGGTTGCAATTCTAGCTGCAGGCCATAGGCAGCGCAGGAGGTGGAAGGGGATACGGCTGGTGAGCAGCATCTGGGTGTGGCCCATGGGGGGCTGCCCCCCAGCATCCTGGTGTACACAGCTGCCTAGGGACGGCCCTGTGGCTAGGGCAGAGGACGGGGTTTCTAGCGTGGCTTCTAGTCCTAGCCCGATGGCCAATACACTGCATGGGCTGGGGGCTGCTGCTTCCCCCCTTGTCTGCTACAGCAGCGAGTTTCCTACTTGTTTCCTCATGACCCGGTTGAAGAAAGTCGTGGGTGCCGCAAGCCAACAGAATGTGACTGGGGTGCAGGAGGGGGCTCTGGCTTGGGGGGGGCTTCCCTCGAGTGACTCCCAGGCAGCAGTGCAGCGGGGGGCTAAGGCAGCTCCTCCCTCTCCTGGCCCTGCAGACCCTGCAACACCCAGAAGCAGCCGGCAGCAGGTTCCCAGCCAGTGGGAGTGCGGAGCTGGTGCTGGGGGCAGGGGCAGCGTGTGGAGCCCTGTGCACCCCCTCCACCTAGAAGCCAGGGGGCCGCTTCTGGGCGCAGTGCAGTCTGTGGTGCCAGGACAGGCAGGGAGCTGCCCCCCGACTGCTCACCTGACCCCCCTGCAGCAAGGAGAAAGCGCCCGATTTTCCACCAGCCAGTGCTGGTCGCGCCCGTCGTTTGAAACCCGCTGGGCTGGAGCATGTGCTCTCAGGCAGGGCTGCGTGCAGTGCCCACCCCGGGCGAGCCCTCGGGCCCTACTGTGTGTTCCCTGCTGGTGAAACCCACCTCTGAGCCCAAGGGCCAGTTTTCAGAACTTCGCTGGGGCATAGGCCTTGGTCAAGCCAAACTGTCTCCTCTCAGCCATTGGGGAAGGCACCGAGCCCTTCCAGCTCCCCTGGCCTCTCGGGAGACACTTGGCACCAGCACCTCTCCGGCTCGGCGAGATGGCCTTACGACGTCACGCGGGCTGGGGAATGTCATCTTGCCCCCGCTTGGGCCTGACGCTGCCAAAGGGCATGCCGAGCGCCCCTCGCTTCTATGCCAAACGCGGTTGCCAAGCAGAGCGGCAGGGAGATTAGTGTGTTCTCCGCAGGCCCCAGGGCTGGCGGTCTAGTCCCATTGGGCCGAGGGGGGTTTCCTTGAGATTCAGTTTCTAACGAACCCGAAGTCTAAAGCAAATTGTGTCCTGCTGTCTCCGTTTCAAGTCAAAACCATCTGAAACTGGATTTCTCAGCCTCTCGATGCAATAAAGTTCCCTCAAACTGGGCCCAGGGGACTCCTTCTGCTGGATAATAACGTGAACGTGGAGTCTGCAGTGACAGTCAGAGCCCAGGGAGTTTTGCATGGTCTGAGGTTTTGTGAACATTTCACCAGCTTCTAATATACGGCTTCCGGTTATGGTAACTGCTAACTTAGAGTTTAAGCTACAGGGAAGGATACTCCCTTTGACACTATAAACAGTCTCCAACTCTCCTATTGTTTTATATACACCCTGTAGAGTAATGTATCACGCATACGTGATCCAACTTTCTCTGAGAGGTTGCAGCTGGGGAAAAAGAACCTAGCCTGTTTTCAGCACAAGTTGGATTTAAACACTTCTATATTGTCCAAAATATTGCAGTTTTGATTGAACAGAAGCGACAAATAAGGAACTTTCCATGGAGCAGAAAGGAGACATTCCCAAAGTAAATTTGGTTGGAATTCTTTTTCTGCTGTGGGGCAGAGTGACTAACTGGTGTTCTGGTTCAATGGCTGGGATCCGGAATAAGATTGTTAGGACTGAGCCAAAATGGTCCTTTTTCAAATTACTGGCAAAACAAAAAAGCTGAAAACATTTTGTTGTGTTTTCTGGGGGTTTAAAATGCTCCTAAAATGGTGAGATCAGCCTGAACTTGTGAATAGTTTTGATTGCCTCTAATCGGCATTGTTCTGCGAATGAAGCTATTTAGGTGACATTTTCCAGGTGACTCTCTTCAATTCTGTTTGATCACTTAGGCTATGTCTAGACTGCAGGCTTCTTTTGGAAGACGCTTTTCCAGAAGAGATCTTCTGAATAACTGTCTTCTGAAAGAGAGCGTCTACACAGCAAAAGCGCATCGAAAAAGCGGTCTGCTTTTTCGACAGCGTCCACACTGAATGGACGATATCTCGCATGTAACCTGTGATTGCTTTGGACGAAGTGGCCACCAGGGCACCTGTGCTTTTTCCTCTTTCCTCTTTTTTTGAAAGAACTCCCTCTTCCCTGACTACACAGGCCTTTTTCTGAAGGAGCTCTTTCCCAAAAAGGCTTCTTCCTCGTAGAAAGAGGATTACCAATGTTGGAAAAACCCCTCTGGTCTTTTGATTTTTCTGTTGAAAACACGATTGCAGTGTGGACGTAAGTGAAGTTTTTCCCGAAAAACCTCTGCAGTGTAGACATACCCTTACTTACCCTGCTGTGGCACACAGCCCCCTACTCAGCACAATGGGACCATGATCCTAAGGCTGCATAAATCCAAGTGAAGATCCAGCGCCTGTCCTGGGGAGTTGACAATTCAAGGCCACCACTTGCAGAGAAATGTGATGGGAGCCATTGCCAAGCTCCAGCCCTAAGCAGACACATGACAAGGCCAGAGAAGGAACAAGGGAAGGGATGGGAGAGCCAAATTGGTTTGGTCACAAAAATCCTAAAATGGAAAGTTTCATTTGATATTTTCAAAATGGAAAAATCTTTTTTTATACACAAACCGTTTTTTCTTATATCAAATGTGCTTCACTTTTTAACAGGCAATCCAAACCAGTTTAAAGTGACAATCAAAACAAAATGTTTCCATTATCCTCATTTTTTTAAATTGCTGAGAAACCGCAAATGCAGCATGGAAATGAAGAGTAGGACTGCCTGGGAAAGGAATTCTCTCTGGCGAGCTTTCAATTGGGTTTTCTTTTTTGTTCCGTATTGGAGCAAGAACAAGAACTTTCAGCATTTTGAGAGGGGGGGCCAGACCACCCCAGAGAAGCCAGCATCCCAGGGGGTTCAGGGCACTGATGGGCAACCTGGGACCCATTGTGGGGTCTGTGTGGGCCACAAGATGTTGCCCACGTGCAGGGTTGCTAGATTCCGCTGGTTTTTATCCATGGTTTTTTTCTAATTGGTGTTACTGACGTGACACGCACGTAAAGCCAGGGCACGTGGAGCAAGGGGCGTACTGACTGCACAGCACTGACAGTGAGACCCGTGCACTCCCTTGGCATCCAATTGCAGCGCTGCTACCAGTGAGTCGGCCACCCCACGCATTCTAGGCACGCCAACAGTTTGCAAAACTGCCCCCTCCCGGGGAGACCGTCTTGGAGACCTCAGCCTTGCCACCCACTGCGATGGAGAGCCACTCCTGCGGCCCGCTGGCGAACCTCGGTTGCCCACTGCTAGTTCCGGTGCTTGCTTGGGACGTGGGGGACCTGAGGTCGGGTTCCTGCTCTGGATTCAATAAGCTTTGGTGCAAAGCTTTGGCATTGATGAACCACGAATTTTCTGCTGAGGAAACGTTGAGTAGACCCGCCCCTCCCCCCCCACAGGGTCAACGCTATTGCCCGTATCTTGCTTTTGGCAGGTGGAAGCAGGGAGAGCCGTTGCTCCCCTTTTCTCCAGCGAGTCCTTCCTTTGCAGCAGGCCCTTACCGTATTCCATGCTTCCCACTGCGCAAAGTGATTGCCGGGAATGGGACCGCACGTTTTTAAGGTTAGCAACTGAACCCCAGCACCCAAACGACCCCCCTTTCACTCGATGGTGATTTTTGTTGATATTCTAGCAAATCTCACCCTCAGGAGCTGTCCCAACGCTGCACGTCGTGTCTGATCAAAATTTCCGGGGTGCAGATGGAAGAACAGTTTTGACTCTTACCTGGCCAGTGGCAGTAGAAAACTCACCCTAACTGGGTCATTAAGTTCAGAAAGTGAGCCCCCTCGGAAAACCAACATTCTTCCTGCTGGAAACGTGGAATGAACAAAACCTTTGTTCAGAACTTGGAAGGGTAGAATGGTCGGTTTCCCACGGGGAGTTTTGAATGATTTCAACATGAGTGTTCGGAATGGACGTTTTGAAACAAGTTTGTTTTGTCTCCTTTTGACTGAAGATGGCGTGATTGCGTTTTTGACTGAAGAGCCCAAGTGAAATAACATTGGAAGCCAAAAGGAAAAGTTTTGTCTGGAGGTTCCCCTGGGAAAAATTGAACTTTCATCATCAAGACTGCATTGCCGTGAGGAATGTCTATTCCGATAGGGCAGGTTTGTGGGGAAACTTTCTCCAGACTAAACTTCAGCCGGTTCCAACTCAGGTTGTTCCTAATAGCAAAGAGGCAGCCGATTCCACGCCTGGTTCAAGAGAGGTGCTGAGATCTCCAGATGTAGGCCATATGCCTCTGTCTCCAACAAAATCATCTGGCCCGTGAACTAACGAGTTCTGCTACTTTCTAAGTCCTGCTTTGAATGCAGAAAATCAGCCTTCTCTCTGCTAAGCTGGCTCAGCTGTCCATCCCAAAGCTTGTCTGTTTCACTAACTTTCAGAGAAATGCTCAATTATTGCCAAGTAAAGGTCACTTTTCAGGAGTCCCCAATCCACAGAAGCACCCTCTCGTGCAAAGGCAAACTGCCGCTTCTCCCGTGTTTCACGGTGACCCGGTGATGGATTTCTGGAGGGGAGAGTGGGGGACTAGAAAAGTTTCCCTCCCCCAAAGCTAATATTAGAGCTTCCTAATCCAATCTCCCAGAAGACAAGGGCGTGCTTGTTCCTGCTTCCCGGAGGTGTTAATGTCCCAGCATGGAGCAGGTCTGGAGGCCAGCGTGGAAAGGACAGAGGGGGAAACGTGTTTGAAGTGTGTACTCAGAACAGACTGGCGATGAAACAAGATGAACAGCGACGCCTCTGGAAAGCAGAACAAGGCGGAGGTGTTTACCAGCAGCTCCCCTCTAGGGACGGAAGGGGAGCAGCTGACAAGCCGCCCTGGGTCTTTGGGAGGTGGAGAGTTGGCTCCCACAGAGACACCTGCACTGCGGCTGTGTGGAAATTGGTGCAGGCTAGGGACGGAGCCGGGTGGCCGAGAAGAGGGTGAAGCGCGTGGTCCGTGTGCTCGGCTCGCTGAGCAAAGAGGCCCTGGGGATACGTGGTGCTGAGGCCAGGTGAACGCAAACCCAATGGCGTGACTGGGGAGAAGGGCAGAGCTGGAAGGAACGGGTGCGCCGCAGAGCTGGAGGGGACGTGGGTGGGATAGGCGCTGTTTGGGGTTTGGCGCGTGAGAGGAGAAGGCAAAGAATTGCAGGCGAAGTGCATGAGCCCTGGCTCGCGCCAGCTGCTATGAAATGTTCCCCCAGCATCAGGCCTGCGGGTTTGACCCCTTCTAGCCGATGGCTGCCGAGCAGCAGCAAGGAGCAAGTCTGTTAACGTGTAGGTTGGACTTGGAGAGGTGGCCGGGGGGGAGGGTAAAGGAAAAGAGCTGCCCTAGGCCAGGCCCAGGAGAGCCTCTCTCGTCCTTAACCGGAAGGTCAGAGCCTCCAGACATGCAGGGGTTCCAGCTGCCAAACCCAGGGTGCAGTGTAAATTGCTGGGCGATTGGGAGTGGCCAGGGGCCACTTTGCTGAGCATGCGAGTGTCTCGGGACGCACAGCTCCCGTCGGAAAGCACAGCACTGCCGTGGCCCTGAATGCGGTGGGCAGAAAGTCTCCAGTGCTGCCAGGCGGGTCTGAACCGTGGCTGATGGCTGGGGTGGTTTCGCATGGCCGGAGCGGGTGCGTCCCCCCGGAGATCCCAAGAAGGCAGCGTGAAGGCTCGTGTCCCCCCCCTGCAGCTGCCAGGAATCCCCAGGGCGATTGCAAACGCCGCAGGAGCAGTGTCACCATATCTGGTCCGGGGGCTCCCTGGGTCTCTGTTGCTCCTCGGCTGGAGAGAGCAGTTCTCAAAGGCTGGTGGCGCCATGGGGCCGAGCAGCGGGGGTATTCTGTGTGGGGTGGGGTGTCGCTGTCAGCAAAGGCCTGGCGCCGGGGTGATGCCTAAAGCCCCGTGTCGGTTCCCCTGGGGAAACCGTCACGAGAGTCGGCCCATTGCAGGAGTTCCCCGCCCCCAGGCAGTGGGCATGGCCTGAAGGAAGGCGGGTGGGTCTGGGCTGCCGTACCCTCCAGCTAATCCTGCCTGTTCTAGTGGCTTCCTTAGGTCCCAGGTGACAGTGCGGCTTCAGATACCAGAGCAGACCTCAGGGGTTGTGCCTGGCTGCCCGCCTTGTGGGTGGGTGGAGGATGGTACACGGGACCTACAGCCACCTTCTTCCTCCGCCACCTCACGCTGGGCCCTAGAGAGGCGGAGCTCAGAGCCCCGCCCAGTCTGGACGAGCATGTGGCTCCACAAATCGTTCTTGTTTGGTGCTGTCCTCAGAAACCCTGAGGGGTGAGACAGGCCAAGCGCAAAGGGGCACGTGTGGCACAACATGGGGACACGGGGTGTGACCTGATAGCTGCCGGGGGGGTCTGGGAGCAGGCTCCGGGGCTCCTCTAGGGCCGTTGCTGTTCCAGCTTCCGAGAGGAAACGCGCGTACTCTGGTCTCCTTCGGGGTGGCCACGCCGGGAGATGGGCCCGGGGTGAGGAGTTTGAACTGGTGTGGAGCAGTCTGTCTCGGGTGCGTGGCAGTCGGTTTGTGCTCCCAGCCTGAGGGCCTAACTGATCGCCACATGTGGGCTCAGGAAGGAATTTCCCCTCCAGATCTGACTGGCAGTGACCTCGTGGGTTTTTCACCTTCCTCTGCTGTGTGCGGGTGCAGGCCGCTTGCTGGGAATACCTGTGTAGATCTGAGTGGGTCATTTCCCGGCTTTTGCAGAGACCTCGGGCACTGGTGCGCCTCAGGGCCTGATATTCTCTGCCTGTGGCACAGAATTGTTGTTCCCAGTGGGCGCCATGCTTAGCTCTTATTTCAGCAGCTGAGTTTAGCCTGGAGGTGCTGGGGGGAATGAGGAGGGGTCTGTGCTCAACAGGAGGCCAGATGATCTGGGGAATCCCCTTGGGCCTGAAATTCTGTGATTACAACTCAAAACCTCATTTCCCCAAAGTGCTTTCAGCACTGTCCCCATGTCATCTCTGCTCTGAGGGGCCTCTGCAAATCCCGTTGGTTCCAGTGGGAGAGTAATTGGGCTTTTGTCCTAACTAAAGGACTCATTATGACCCTCTCCCACCCCTTGCTACAAATTACTGTCCCTGTGGTGGAACCTGTGGGCTTCTCCTATGGGGTAAAAAGGCTGTATTGATTTTTTGCACAGCACCAAACCAGGCCCCGTAGAGGGAAGGAGGCGCTTTTATTAAACTTGCTTTAAATTGTTTAGCACTGGGGTGTTTGCAAATCTCTATGCAAAAAAATAATTGGACACAAATCTGACACCGAGAATTGCAACACACAAACTGTGTGTGTGTGTGTGTGGGGGGGGGGGGGGGCACTTAAACCTCCCTGGACAGTTACAGACTTCCAAGTTGCCATTCCCAGACTGCAACGAGACACTGCTGAGCTGGAATTCAGATGCAAATGTGACACTCCAGACCAAGGTTTAAATAGACACATCAAGTGGTTCTCCCCTTCCAGTTGTAGGTAATTTCCCATTCAGGTATTCTGACCACTCTCGGAAATGAGTCAGGTCCAGGGGTGGCCAGTTAGACTAGGCGGTCGCCTAGGGCGCCGCCGGCCCAGGGCGCCCAATGATGATATCATGGCCATTGACGACCATGCAGACGGGGGAGCTGATCGCGCCTTCTGCCTGGGGTGCCAGCTGCCGCAGCCAGCCTCGGGCCGCTCCTGGTCAGGTCCACACTGATTGAATTCGCACTGATGTCCCACTCCCGTCTCTAGATCCTTCCTTTTCTGTTTTCTTTTCCCTTCAGCGTCTGAGGAAGTGAGTTGTAAATATAGCGATCAGTAGGCTTCCCTTATAAAGTGGTACTTATGTGACCATCTGTTATCCGTACAGTAGTGTCCAGGAAGTGGATCTCCGGAGTGGACTGGTCCAGGCTGAGATTGCTGGTGGGGTGGAAGTTGTTGAATCCTAGTGGAATTCTCCAAAGGCTTGCTTCCCGGGGGTCCGGATGATGCAGATGTCGGTGTAAGGTAAGCAGAGGAGGGGCCCTTGGGGACGGAGCTGAGGAAGCATTTTTCTACTACAGAGAGAAGCTGCTGAGTTGGAATTCAGACGCAAATGCAGCACCCTGAACCAAGGTTTAAATAGCCACATGGAGTGGTTCTCGCAGCACCGTAGATCATTTCCCGTTTGGGGACTCTCGCCGTCTCACCACTGTTGGAGCTGAGGTACGTCCATGCTGATCGAATTGGCACTGGTGTCCCCCTCCCATCTCCGTTTTCTGCCTTTCTTCCACCCTGGCTTGCTCCCTTCCTTCCGCATCTGAGGAAGTGACTTGGACCTCCTGAAAGGTTCTGCCTCAATACATTTGTTAGGCTTTAACGTGCCACCAGACTCCTTGTTTTTGCTGAAACAGCCTAACCCAGCTCCCCCTCTGGAGCCTGTTTCATTTAGGCTTTTTTAAAAAAAAAACCCAGCTGAATTACAGCACTAGCGTCTGCAGCACAGGCTGGAGGATGCGAGGTCTGAATATAACCCACCGGAACTTACCGCTGGCAGCCCCCGAAAGCAGGAGCAGGGTTTATACCCTAGCCTCGGGCTTGTCATTTGGCGCTTGTGGGTTTGGGGGCTGCTCTGTGTTGGCGTTTGCCTGGAATGTTTGTAGCAGCTCAGCTGGCAGGCCAGAGGGGCGGGGCTTTGTGACTTAGTGGTTGTGAGCCCGTCGGATTGTGAGGGTGATCAAGGAGCGAGCCGGAGGAGTTGCCTCTTTTGCCCATAGCCCACGTCCCGTAACTGCACAGGAAGGGTCCTGCGGGCTTGCGCTGCTTCCGGCTCCCAGCATGGGCTCGTCCGCTCGGATCTCTCAGCCCGTCGGGCCATCGTTTTGTCCTTTGGGGACAGTGCAGCTGAGGCCTGGGTGCCTGGTGCGGGCGGGCAGGAGAGCCCTTTAATTTGGGCTATTACCACGTTTCGCGGCATTGCGGGTGGAGCGGAGCGAGGGCAAAGTTCATAATTCATCTGGTCATTTGGAGAGTCCCATTACCACGCCCCTCTGGACTTGAGCTTAATTGCTGCTTTCCCCAAACACTTCAAAGCCGCTTGCTGCGCACAGTATGCGGCACATATATTATTAGATTTGTTTTTGGAATATAATGATAAACTGTTGCCACTATGGATGTAGACATAATTATCCTAAATCTATTTTAATCTATTCTGCCTCTTAAATATTCTATGTTCTCTTTTAATAAGCGACCACTCAGCCTTTGATGTTCGTGCGGAGGTGCAGAACGCTCCCCTCTCCTTGCTCGAAATGTTAATTGAATCGCCTGCATTTCTCTTCATTAGCTGCATTAGCACCTTTTAATATCGCTTTAAAATCGTGTTCAATTTACTTTCTTTAATCTTTCCCTCTCCCAAAGTGTCGCCTCACTTTGATCCTCGGCTTCGTCTTTTCTTTGATGACAACTTGGAGCTTAATTTGTAGCTGAATTGAAATGGAAATTTCCTAATTACCCAGGATTCAGTGTGATGCCATCAGCGTGCACTTTGCTATGGCATTTTGGGGTTGGAATTGGCACCCATGCCTCCTGTTCCCACCAATCGACCAGTGAGGAGCAAGGGGAGCAGGTGCCTGGGTTAATATTTGTGTGTCAAATGCAACAATCTCCGCTCTCCCCTCTCCCCCCCCAACACACGTGTGCAAGTGGTACAGTCTGTGGGCTGCAGGACTGTTCCCTCCTGCGAGCCAGGGGACACGCTGCCTGCAGCTGCACCGCACATCTCCTCCCGCGTCCACATTCAGGCACTGCCATGGGCGCCCGTGTGTGCCCGCTCAGCAGGGTTGAGGCGGGGCTCGCTGCCTTGCTGGATCAAACTCAGAGGAGGCTCCAAAGGTGCAAAACAGTTTCCTGATTTCTCTCTTCCCGCCTTAGCCCTGCTCCCTTTCCTTTATTTCCTACTAGCAGACTTGCCCCGCGTTGCCCTGGTCTTTCAGGCCGGGGGGCTGGTGATGTGGGGGATGCAGGACTTAGGGCAGGGCCTTGAGGATGTGTGTGGGGGATGCAGAAGGCTGGAGATGCGGGGGTGTAAGTGTGAGGACGGGGGTGATGAGGGGCTCAGGGCAGGAGGTCCACTCCAGTATGGGCCTTTCTCCCCACTGGCTTCCAGGGGCCTCCCCTCCGCCCCCAGCCCGGTGCTGCAGCCAAAGTCTGGGAGCGGGGGAAAGGGTTTGGGATAGGGAGCTACACGCTTCAATCTGGTGGCAGGCAAGATGGCGGAGCCCTGGCCCTGCTGCCTACTCCCTAAGTGTGCAGCTGCCCCCACTGGCCACCCCGCAGGAGAGCTCTCCCCTGCGCTCACTGCCCCCAGTGGCCACTCACGTCATTTCCCTCCAAACAGCAGCCCCTCCCTTTGCATGTTATGGAACCCAATCCAATTCCTGGGGCTTCCGGTTCTCCTGGCCCAATCCAACCCCGACCTATCAAATTGATGGCCCTCGCTCTTCCCGCTTAGGAGGAGTTCTTGTACGAACGGACTGGCAGACGCACACAGACGGACGGTATCTGTCAATCGAAAGAGGGGGCATCAGCTGGAAACTTTGCAGGCGAGGAATGCAGAACCCTGAAGTAGGATTTCCTTCCCTTGTTTGTGTCAGGCTAGTGTCTCCGGTGTTTCTGCCTGGTACGAGGGGCTGTGCTTTGAGCCATGGTGCATTGTGGCATGGTGAGTTGGTGTGGAAAAGAACAAAGTTTACCTTGAGCTTTTTCCTGGGAAATCCAATGGCTTGGCGAGTGTTCCAGATTCTCTCAGCCGTGGCCTTAGAAACCAAAACCCAACACTAGTCAGCTGGGCGTAGGGCAAATTGTCCCTCACTGATTCTCCAGCCGTCTCCCCCTCACCTCATCTGACATGGGTTATCTGTGAACCCTGGTGGAAGGTGGTAGCGGATTTACAGGCCATGCTATCTACTGTGGAGGGCAAAGTCCTACCCAAACCATCAGGAGAGACCATTCAGGTATGTTCCCCTCCACCCCCACAGGGTGTCTGGATGCTCATTGGTTCCACCACTCCAAGGGAGACCCTCTGAATGGACCATCGACAGGGCCAAGCCAGCATAGACACTGAGCCAGCCTCATGTTGTGGTCGGCCATGTGAGCGTACTCGCTCCGATCGCGGTTTGGGGACGAGATCTACGTTGCCGGACAGAGGCTAACAGCGCAGGTGGGCAGCCTCATGCTGGTCCATATGCCTAGCAGAGGGAGCTGCCCTACCAGGAGTCTGGGAGTCACCCCACTGGCCTCAGCTGATCTGGATCCTGTGGCGGGCTAGCCACGGAGCTCGCACTCAGCCGCAGGGCTCCAAGAGCCGGGTCCTTGTCCGCCGAGACACGTTGCACACAGTCTAGAAGCTGGTGAGCCCACCCTCATCTTGCTTTATGCCAAGTTGTACATGATCTCATCGTCTTGTCTCCTGTTCGCAGCGCGCTGTCTGGGATTGAGGTGCGCAGTCCCTTACATCTCACCCCTCTCTTGCCCCTAGACCTTCTTAAACCCAGCTCCCAGCTGCCTTCTCGGATGCTGTGAGAGCCACAGCTACAAAGTCCTCCCTTCTCAGCAACCCCTAAGCCAGTGGTTGTCAACTTCTTTTCCCTTGCAGACACCTAGAACGTTTCAAACGGAGGTGTGGCTCTCTGGACATCTTAGACATAGTGTCTGGAGCCCGAGTTGGAAGCCGCTGCCGTTGGTAACTCCCAACCACAGCTCCCTCATGCTTGCCTGGCGTAGTGGGCTGGAACGCTTCTCCCCAGCCCTTCTCTTGTTCCCTACCAACTCGGGGTGGCATGTAAGCCCCAGGCCAGAGGTCCTGACACTGGTCCTGCTTGTTGGCTAGGTCGTAGAGATGCGCGTCCTTGCTGCTAGTTCCACTACTGGTGGTTGGGTTCCAAACACCCACAGCTGCACAGAGGGAACCATTTGCTGTGCACGAGGAACTTGATTAGGCCCACGCAGCCCACGTGTTCTCCAGTGGCACCTTTTCTAGGTATTCGCTCCATACATGTGCACTGAACCCTTATGGAAGCCTGTTTGTTTGGCGGGATTCTCTGTCCCGCTCTAGTGGTGGCCATGATGCGCCTACTACCGCCTTGGCTAACAGAGGTGCGTCCTTTAGCTCCTGCAGTGGAAGCTCATGCGCTTGGCTCCAGAGGTCCCAGGTTTGATCCCCACGGCTGACACCCACGTGTGGGTAAGTGTTACTCCTGTAACCGTACGTGTGAGGGGCATGGCCGCTCTGAGTCTGTTTCATTGGTGTAAGACTCTCGATCCAGCCATGGTCCGTGGGCCTGATGCCATGCTCCCAGGGAAGGGTTTACAGTATGTTGCAAATGAGCCTCCTTCAAGTTCACTGAAGTATTTGAAAAGGGACTGCATTCCTGGTGTTGGCCTCCGATTCTTGCTGCTTTCCCTCCCTGCTCTGTCAGAGATAACGATCCATGCAGGACTGCTGAGTCCAGTGCCAACCCAGGAAGGTTTATTGCTCTCCTTGCAATTCGATTTAACTGCAGAAACGGCTGCTCGCCATGGACGTGCCTGGGCTTTCTGTGCTTTACCTCCTCCGCTGCAGCTGTCGCCTCACAAATACCCCAACAATTGCCAGCGCTTTGACGTACCTCTGTGAGGGACTCCTGAGAGGAGATTCCTGGCCACTGAGGCTGGAGTGGGGAAATGTAACTTGTTTTAAATTTGGCATCAGCACGAGGATGAGTTACCTCCTCGGGGCGTTTGCCCCTCCCCCCTTCTGCTCCCCCGCCCAGGGGAGATGTTGTCTTGCTGTGAAGCTGCAACGTCTCTGCCCCTTCCAGCCGCCTTTTTTATTAATGGACTAAAGCGGAGTGTGTATTGATTTCCCAGTTGTGGCTTTGCAGTTTGGGGCTTGACTGGATGGCTGCTACATCTGGGAAAATCCTCCCTGTCTAGGCAAAGAAGGCGCTTGAGTGTTGAGGAAGCAGGTGGGTGGTTTTAAAGACACCCAGCTGATTTTAAAGGCCTAGGTATGGGAGGGCCGTTACAGTAGGTTTGGCAGTTGTACATGGGCTGACAAGAAGCAAGAACACTTCATAGAATGTGCTGTTCCCCGGGTAGTGATCACAAAGGACCTGATCCAAAGCCCGACAAAGTAAATGGGGGTTTGGAGCACGTCCCGTACGAAGAGAGATTAAAAAGACTGGGACTTTTCAGCTGAGAAGAGAGGAGACTGAGCGGGGATAGGATAGAGGTCTATAAAATCAGGACAGGTGTGGAGAAAGTGAATAAGAAAAAGTTATTGTTCCTTGTAACACAAGAACTAGGGGTCACCAAATGAAATTAATGGGTAGCAGGTTTACAACAAACACAAGGAAGGTTTTTTTTCCACACAGTGCTCAGTCAACCTATGGAACTCCTTGCTGGAGGATGTTGTAAAGGCCAGGACTTTAACAGGGGTTCAAAAAAGAACCTGACAAGTTCCTGGAGGATTGATCCATCAATGCTTATTAGCCAGGATGGATAGGAATGTTGTCCCTCGCCTCTGTCAGAAGCTGGAAATGGGGAGGGATCGCTTGATGAGTCCCTGTTCTGTTCACTCCCTCTGGGGCATCTGGCACTGGCCACTGTTGGTCGACAGGACACTTGGCTGGATAGATCTCTGGTCTGACCCTGTACAGTCAATCTTATGATCTTTCCAGTGACTACGATGAGTGTAGATAACTACTGGTTTCTCCCCCCCACACCCATCCTATCCCACCCCGAATGTTCCCAAAGTTAGCTCTAAGGGAAGTCTTTCACTGCAAGGTTATTCTTTGGCTAGTCCAGGTTTTGAAACGAGCCTATTTTTGCCAAGCAACCAGTCTGTAACGTGTCATCGATTGCAGGATGTGAGCGTGTTCCTCTAATGCCACAGATCTTAGCGCTGACGCACATGCATGGAAGCAAGTGAAGTACATGAGCCGAGCCCTGAACGGTGCTAGATATCTGAAGTGTGTGAGGATTAAAGAGAAATCCTTCAGCTGCATAGATCAGGGTCTGTGATTTCAGAGATAACGGCCTTAACAGAGGTGTCCTGAAGGGATTGTAAGGATTATTTTACAGCGTATCGGAGCCATTCATTCCTAAGTGGGCAGATACAGTCGACTGTCGACTTCGATCAACAAGTCATTTGTACAAATGGATGAGACATCACATGGATCTTTGATAGAAACAGAAGCACCTGCCTGATTTTTGCAGGCTTAAAATATAACAAGGCAAGAACTCAATTGTGCCCGAGAGAGAGAAAAATCTCTCCTCTCTGAAGATCTTATGCTCGGTGCTCATGATCAGAAGCCTTGGTGTGCTTAGCAATAACAAATAGATGCACGTTATGTCGGTAACACTAGCTGCGAATCGTCTTGGTGTGAACCGCTCAGATAGTACTTACTGAGCTCAAAGGATGAGGCTATTGATGACTGGCCGGTCTATTGTACCCGCACCTGACCAGATTTGCGGATGAAGAATATATTTTCAAAACTCTTCTCCCCATCATTCCAGCTGGGGGATACTCCCTTGCTTTAGACTGATGGCTCACCTGGTAGGTTCTCGGTTTCCTGCCTGAATGTTTGGAATGTGAATGGGAGACTAGCCAATGGCAAATCATGCATTCCGCACAGGGTCGCGAGTGAGGAGGAAGGGTCATGTGACTAAGAAGCGGATCCACGTTTCAGGAGATTGGTGTTCTTCAGTGAACCTGGCCAAGTGTGCCAAGGTTTCTTAGGTCAACGTGACGAAGTGGTTTAATCTCTCTCTGACTCGGTTCCTTGTCTGTTGCCTAGGGATAATTCATCTTCCCTGCCCCATGCGAGTGAAAAATGAACGACTGCGCATTGCTCAGATCTATGATCACGTGGGCCGATAAGAGTGAGAGGGGTGAAGCATTGAGAAGATTTTCATGAATTTTTGTCTGGAAGTGGGTGACAGGGGAGGGATCACTGGATGGTTCCCTGTTCTGTTCCCTCCCTCTGGGCACCTGGCACTGGCCACTGTGGGCAGACAGGACGCTGGGCTAGATGGAGCTTTGGTCGGACCCAGTCTGGCCGCTCTGATGGTCTTACAAAGCCGGTGGCTGTACAAATACTGACAGCCCGCAGGTAACGTTGTCCTGGTGAACGGAAGAGACTCTAGTCTGAGCTGTGCGCTCCGTGGCTATTTTCACACATCCGTGTCCCTCATCTTCATTATTTGACCCTCCCGAATATGTGCACAGGGACACAAACGTTTGCAGCCGGACACAGTGACTCTAGCCTAGGCACGGTTGTGATACCCCTTCAGAGCGTCATGGCTCTGGAGCAATCTGCTCTGGTTCAGGAATGGGGTATGCACCTCTGCAGCACCCGCCTCTCTCCCCGGGGCGCCATTTCCAAACCGGCACCGTGCGCATGGGGGCGTTGTCTTGCTGAGGAGCTGTCATGCAAGGAGGATGCTGCTACGGTTTCTCATCAGTGAAAATGGCCTCCCTGGCCACTGACCCTGGTCTACACTAGGGCATTGTTTTGAAAGAACCTCCCCGTGATGGCGCGTCGGGGTTCCCCCGACTCCTGCACCCCCGTAGTGGCATGAACAGACTCCACCAGCCAGTAGAGTAGAGGGAGTTTATTGCTTCTCCAGGATACAGCCCAGCACAGATGTCATCTGGATACAGGGCCGGGTCTAGGATGCTTCAGCCCCCCTTGAGATGGGGGAGACTGGGCCCCTAAATCTCAGCCCGTTGCCTAGGCTGCTTCCTCCATGATTCCAGACAGATACTAAAACTCTCCCCCGCCAGGCCCTGGTCTCCGCCCTCCTCCCTTTGTCTCTCCCTGGGAGGCTGAGCCTGGGTGTCTGGGTTAATCCACATTTGGGAGAGTCAGTGAGAATCTCCAATCCCAGCGCAGGGGGACCCCGGGTCTCAGAGCAGACAGCCCCCCCCACTACGCCACAGCCCCTTAGGGCGAATTTATAAGCGGTGCAGCCACCCGACCACACCCCTTATTTTGAAGGCTGCTTATTTTGAAATGGGTTGTCCTGCTTTTCTTGGGGGATAACGCAACTTTGAAGTCGTTATTTCGAAAGAGCAGCCGTGTGGACGCTCTGGTGCTGTCGTTTCAAAATAACGACTCCCCGGAGTTTGAGAAGAATTTGCGTCCCTCCTTGTACCGGCGTTTCAGGTATTAGAAAGCTGCTGCCATGGCCCCTCTCCGTCTTCTGTCTTCCAAACTAAACAAGCCCCGTTCGTTCAGCCTTCCCTCCTACTCATGTCTTCTGGACCAGGAGTCGGCAACCTCTCCGGAGTGGTGTGCCCTGATTTCCCCCTCCTGGCCTGGGCTGGGCTGCTCTCCTGGGGGGAGGGAGAGGGAGAGACTCTTCCATGTGCCCCACTTGGTCCCCTGCCTTGGGCTCCGCTTCGCCTTGTTCTGTGGGAGGGGAGGAGCAGTGCGCGTGCCTCCCTGCCACGGAGGAGGAAATGGCCCACGGTGAGGCTGCCCCAGCAGGGACAGTCTCACCACGGCTCAGCTCTAGCTGCGACTCCTGGGGCAGCCCCGCTCTGCCATGTGGGCCTGGCCCTGGTCGCTGGAGGAGCTTGCCTGTTTGAGCCCCCACATGCTCTCCCCCCCACCCCCCGTGGCTCACTGCCGCAGTGGAGCTGAGTGGGGGGAGAAGGGGGAGAGCGTTGGCCGCTCACACAGCCCAGTCAGCAGCCTCCCCCTGGAGCTGGTGCTGTGGCCGGGCACCGGCCACGGGGCTCCCTGCTGCGTGGGGAGGAGGGTTGGGGTTGAGCCACTGATGGGGCGTGTGCCGTAGTTTGCCCACCCCTGTTCTAGACTTTTGATCATTCTTCAAAAGCGGCGAGGAGTCCTGGGGCACCTTATAGACTGAGACGTATTGGAGCAGAAGCTCTCGTGGGCAAAGACCCACTGGCAAAGATGTCACATGCATCTGATGAAGTGGGTCTTTGCCCACGAAAGCTTATGCTCCAATACGTCTGTTAGTCTACAAGGTGCCACAGGACTCCTCGCCGCTTTTGCAGATCCAGACTAACATGGCGACCCCTCTGATACTTGATCATTCTTGTTGCTCGTCTCTGGACCTTCTCCAGTTTTTCTGCATCTTTCTTGAAACGTGGTGCCCAGAACAGGACACACGACTCCAACTGAGGCCTAATCAGAGCAGAGTGGAAGAAAGACTCTTCGTGTCTGGCTCACAACACTGCTGTGAACGCAGCCCCGGATCAGGTTTGCTTTTCATGCAACAGTGTCCCACTGTTGACTCATCTTTAGCTTGTGGTCCACTCTGACCCCTTGATTCCTTTCTGCCCTGATGTTCCTCTCTCCCACAATGCCCAGCACCAGATGCTTCAAAAGAAGGTGAGAGCCACGCGGGGGTAGGATAATCTGCCCCCTACGTTGATCCCCTTCTAATCTCTGACCGTTCGAGTTTGGTTTCTAATGCTGCAGCAGGAGGTTTAATGTCCCTTCTAGCTGAGCTTGGTTGAGGATCTCAGTGACCACTTTGGAGTCTTTAAAAACAAATGTTTAGACGGTAGCACCTTGAGACCAATGGACAGTGGGTGAAGGCCCAGCTGTAGAAGGCAAGTCCTAGCCCCGCCCCTTCCAACTGCAGCTCCGCCTCTGGAGTCAAGCCCCACCCATCCTCAGCCTGATCCTTCCTCACCACCTGCAGGGTCGGGGTGGTCATGCTGCAGCCCCAGCCCTCCCTGGTGGCCCGAGTGTGTAGGCAGTTTTGGGAAGGCAATGCCTTCCCTTGCCTGCATTACCGGCCGCCCATGTGGAGACCTCAACTGAACGGGAAAGCCTGTTGTGTGAAGCAAGTGCTGGGCAGACCCTCTGTGAGAGTGAGTCCCGGCCCCGAGCTGCTTGCATTTCACTAGACAGGCTTAAGGAGGCGAGGGGGCATGTGGGGGAACTGAGTCAGTCGTTGATTTAGCAGAGCAGCTAAGCATGTATAGACAGTGCTGGCCTCGGAGGCAACCCAGTGTGGTGGCTGGGATTTTAATGGTGCCACAGGAAATGCCTGAGCAATTGCCACTTGTCAGCCTGCTTGAAACCTCAATTGGCCATCGCATTTCTGGGGGAGCTGGCCAAGTCGGCGACACGTAGAAGTTCGGTTTGTGCCCTTGGAAAAGGGGAAATAAACAAAGCAACTTCCAAAATGCTTCAGAAACCTCTGAAGGGAGAAGCGACTGAGCCTACAGTGCTATGGACACTGCTTCCGTTACAGAGGGCAGTCACGTCAATGGAAAAATCAGGCTCTCCTTTTAGTCTGCTTTGGTCAACGGTCCTGTCTACAGATGCCTGTGAAACTCGGCACTAGCTGGCGGCACGCACCAATCCAGGAAGGCATAGACCGAACGTTTTTGTAGAATTATTGTCCGTGCAGGTGGTGTCACCTACCCAACACTTCCTGTTACAAAACTTTGTTTTCTGTTGCAGAGTCCTTTCCCCAAGCTAAATTGTGTTGAAATGTCCTAGGCCCGGTGAAACCTCGTTTTGGGGAAGTTTCAGCTGAAATGGCCCAGCCATTTCCAAGAATGAGGTTAGAAAAAAAATGTTTTGTTATGTTCCAAAACCCCCCACAAGAGTTTCACCAACAAGCAGTCGTGTGTCTGGTTTGTAGCAGGGACTTGAAATTGCCTGGGAGGTGTCAGTTTGAAGCCAGCTTCTGTGCCTTTTGCTCTCCCTGCAGGGAGACCGGTGAGGGAGAACCTGGGGGGCCACATACCGCCCCCCCCCAGACTGAGGAAGGGCCGGGACAACCCCCTTCTGCCCCAGCCACCTCCTCCACCAAGGGGACCGGCCAGGGAGATTAGTGGAGCCCTGCGTCCCGGCACTCACTGGCAGGGGAAGAGAAGTGATGCGGCCCCAGAGGGCGCTGCTCCTCCGGCCGCGTCACTCCGCTTCCTACCGGTGAGTGTGGGGGAGGTCCTGCCCCTCCCCCGAGTGACGTGGCCAGGGAGCAGTGTGAGCTGGGGCTGTGTTGCTCTGCTTCCCCCTCCCCTGCTAATCACACCACCGGCTGCTGGCCTGGACTGCAGCATTGCCCCCTCCCCAGCTCTGTGCTGCCTGGAGCATGCTGCGTGGGGCTCCAGTGGCTATTTAAAGGGCCAGGAGCCCCCCGCCCCCCTTTGAATTGCTGGGCCCGGGGGCAGTTGTCGCCATTGCCCCCCCGTGTCAGCCAGTTTGGCAAGGGGGAATCCACAACTTCCTGTGGAATCCTATTCCAAAGCTTGGCTCCCCTGACAGCTACAATAAACTTCTTAATCTCCCACCCAAATCTCCCTTGCATCTGGCTTTCCTTCCATGGGCAAAGAGAACAATTGGCCTCCACCTTTGTAATAACAGCCTGCCACGTGTGTGCAGTCTTAGGGGTCACCAAATGAAATGAAGAGGTAGAAGATTTAGAACAAACAAAAAGAATTTCTTCATGCAGCGCACAATAAACCTGTGGAACTCCTTGCCAGAGGATGTTGTGAAGACCAGGACTTGAGCAGCATTCAAAAATGAGCTAGATAGATTCATGGTGGCTAGGTCCATCGATGGCTATTAGCCAGGACGGGCAGGGATGGTGTCTCTGGCCTCTGTTTGTCTGGGGCTGGGAATGGGTGGCAGGGGGAGGGATCATGTGATGATTCCCAATTCTGGTCACACCCTCTGGGGCACCTGGCATTGGCTCCTATGGGCAGGCAGGACATTGGGCTGGATGGACCTTCAGTTTGACCTAGTCTGGCCATTCTTATGCTTGTCACCCCTCAGTCTAAACGTGCTCACTTGATTCGCAGTTCCTCAGAGCTCTGGTTTTCTAGCCCTTTCATTATTTTGACTGCTCTCCTCGGGCCTCTGTTCAGCTTTTCCACATCCTCAGGTGTGGACCCAGGACAAGGCAGGGCTGCCTCTGAGGACAGGCCCGTGCCAGGCAGAGAAGCACAGCTACCTGCTGTGTTTTCCAGATGCTGCTCCCTTTAATAACAATGGTAGTCTCTTTACAGCTGCACCAACTCTATTCAGTTGGTGATCCGCTCTCACCCCTCCCCACCATGTTCTCTCCAGCTGTCCTCCCACCTACCTCTTGTTGATTGCAGACCAGAGAATCCTAGAACACTAGCACTGGCAGGGACTTGGAGAGGCATCAAGTTTCTCAGGGCAGGACCAAGCACCATCTAGACCGTCCCTGACAGGTGCCTGTCCAACCTGCGACCAGTTCTTTCATTTTCTCGAGGTCTTGTTGAATTCTTCCCCCGTCCGCCAAAGAGCTTGCAACCTCCGCCCGTGTCATCGACAAATTGTGCAAGCGATCTCTCCCGCTCTCCTCTGTGTCCATATGGAGTGGCACTGCACCCAGGACCGACCTCTGCAGTGTGTCCCCTCCCCCGGCAGCCCCACCATTGGCAACTACTTTTGCTGTGCACCTACTTGTAGTGATTTTATCTAGATCACGCTTTCCTAGCTGGCTAACGAAACTATTCTGAGACTGGTGAAAGCCTCACCAAAGTCAAGCTAGATTATGTCTGCAGACTTCCCTCCCGGCGACTCGGCCAGTGACCCTGTCAAAGAGGATGAAGTTGGCTTGGCTTGGTCTCTTGACACTCCTTGTTGGCTATTCCTTACAGCCCTATTATTCTCTAGGTGCTGATTGCTTAGTAATTGGTTCCAGTATTTTTCCAGGCACTGATGTGAGGCTGACAGGTCTGTACGTTCCTGGGTCTCTTTGTTCCTCTGTGTAAAGCTAGACACTTGCTTACCCTTCTCCGGTCCTCGGGAACCGTGTCTGTCCTCCCAGATCAGTGTCAGCTAGCTCCTGAGCAGTCCCTCTGTGCCCCTGTGAGCCCCCCATGTCCTCTACTGCCTGAGCATGCGCCATCCCAGGGCAGTTGCTGTCAAGCAGGACTTTCACGAAAATTGCTCCTTCCAGATGCCCGGCCGCTGGTGCCTCCTTCTCTCGGGTTCTCTCTGCAGGTGCCTGGGTTGCATGGCGGGGGAGGAGACAGCAGGGCTGACATGCGGCGGGCTGTGAAGTGGCGCAAGGCAGCCCGGAGGAGCGGGGGTGGGTAAGATTATAAGATTGGTAAGAACGGCCAGGCTGGGTCAGACCAAAGCCCCGTGAAGCCCAGGTCCTGTCTGCCCTCCTTGGCCAACGCCAGGTCCTGGCGGGGGAATGTTTCTCTAGAGTCTCAGGGACGGGGCACAATGCACTTGGCCTACGTGCAGTACGGCAGTGGCCAAACAGCTGCTCCTCCGTGAAAGACAAGAGCCCCCCCTCAGCTCCCTCGGGGCCACGCCCAGCCTGGGCTGCCTGCTCCCAGCACAGGCGGGCAGAGGTCAAGCGCCCAGACAAGGTCCCTGTGCAATTAATACAGCCGACCATGAATGATGGACAGGGGCATGGAGCCCTTCACTTAGTCTCCTGGTGCACTTGTGTGCTTGTGGGGAGCCCCTCCCCCTTCCAGAGCCCCCGGTGCAGGCGAGGCTCCGGCTCTGGCTGTGGGGCAGAGGGGGCGTTCCATGGGTCAAAGCAACAGTCGCCTTTGAGCTGGGCTCCCCGGGTGAGCGGCTCTTGCGCTCGCATCCTTGTTCCATCTAAATGCAGGAAACCCGCCTCAGTGGGCAGGGAGGGTGTCCCTGGCCGCTGTCTGTCAGGGCTGGGAATGGGGGATTCCCTGCTCTGTTCCCTCGCCCCGGGGACCTGGCCTTGGCCATGGTGGGCAGACAGGCACTGGGCTGGATGGACCTTGGGTCTGGCCCAGTCTGGCCGCTCTGATATTCCTAACCCAAGATGGCTGTATTGGCTGGAGCCCGGTGTTACCCTGCGGGAAGGCCCCGAATAAAGCCCTCCGGAGGTCTCCCGGCAGTGTCCCTTCCTCCACTGTGTCTCAGCCCCGGGCCAGGGCAGCGAGTGACAGGCCAGATCCTCCGGCTCACAGTTCCCGCTTTGTTCCACAGCGGATGAGAGGATGACTCCGGTTCGGCATGATCCTGGGATGCCTTGTGCCCCGCAGGGTGGGGAAGGCTCTGGGTACGTCCGCCTGGGAACTCCCCTGGGGCTGGCTTGGCCACGTGCTGGGCCGGTCCGGTGAGGTAAGCTAGAGCCGTGTGCTTACGTGGGGACCCCTCGGGCGAAGGGAAGCCCTAGCCAGGCCGGCTTTGCTCCGGCCGGGCCCCTGCATCATTGCCGGGTGGCGCGGCGGAGGAGCTGCTGCACTGGGTCTGTGCCCCTGGAGCATCCCCTTGTGCCAGGCTGATCGGCGCCACCGTGGCTTGTCCTGGCGTTAGGGCCACATGGTGCCGGCCACGTGGTGCCCAGTGGGAGCAGGTCGGGGGGATCTGTCCTGACGTGTTCGAAGTGTGTTCTGCTGAGTGAGGAGCCCTCCGCTCTGTCCGGGGCTGCTCAGAGTTAGCCCCGTTTGGCAGCGCCGGGAACGCGGGGACAGGCCTTCCCCGGCCGGGCACCGAGTCAGACCTGCCCTCTGCCCCGCGTGTCTCTGGAGCGACACACAACAGGGCCCCTCTCGCTGCCAGAGAAGCACGGAGAGTCTCCCAAGCCCTCTTCGGAGCCGTTGTATTCACCCTCCCCACCCAGGGCAGGGCTGGCCGCACTCAGACACCAATCGCAGCCACTAAAAGGGGCGCTGCCGTGCATCCGCCCCCTTCCCTGGGACCTCTGGCCGTGGCCCTGGCACGGGGGTTGACTTGGAGCAGCAGCCATGACGGGCGGCCAGCAGAGGGCACTCTGTGCGCACGGAAAAGGGCGGCAGATGTCTGGTGGCATGAGAGCCAAGCGTCAGTGCTACAGCAGGGGTGGGAGGGAACCTGTTCTGGGTCGGGAGCCACTGACCCACAGAAGAATCAGTCGGGACACGCACACAAGTGAATAGCACAAAATCCCCTCCCGCTGACTGGAAAACCCGGCTCACTGCCGTGACTGAGGAGGGGCCCTCCTCACGTTCCCCTTGCACGCCCAAGCCTAGGCTGGTAGATTTTGTGTGCTCCAGCCCTGCGGGGGGACAGTGGGGAGCCCGGAGCGCTCGTACTGGCTCCCCAGTGCTGTGAGGGGGAGCCCCAAGCCTTGGGGGCTGGATCCAGGCAAGCTGGGGGCCATGTCCCGCCCCCAGGCCTAAGTTTCCCCACCTCCATGCTACAAAGTCACCGGGCCAAATTTGACGCTGTTTGCTATGCCTGTTCCCAGAAGGGGGCTAAAAGGGAGGGAGTCACGCCGTGGGGTGCTGTAGCTGCCGAGGGGTTCCCCAAACACCTGGGGCCTCATTTGCCTGCTTGTGCTGAGCCAGCCTCGCTGTCATGTCCTTGTGCTAGGGGAGGCTGTGGTTACCAGCCCCCGTCACTGACAGGGGTTGACGTTAACCAGCTGTCCCTGAGAGAGAGCCGACAATATGGCGGTTTGGGGGCCACTGGGTCCCGAGAGGCCGTTGAAGGGCAGACGAGCTGCTGCTCCCTCCAGTATGGGTTTGTGCCGGGCGCTGTCATGGCTGTTACGCCTGGAGGAGCCGTGACAGGCTGCAGGCCTGTTTTGGCCATTTTGTGAGGTGAACTGTTCTGGGAAGGTGCCTGGAGTGACACCCAGGGCAGTGCCTGAATAGTCCTGGCGACGTCAATGGTTCAATGGACGCAGATCGGGCTCCATTTCCTCCTGCGGGGAAACATCGTGTGTGTGACTGGCCGTGGCCTGGCTGGGTAGCTACCATGACGACAGGCCTGGAAAGAAGCCGTAGTGCGGTTCCACACGTAGCTCCCTTCCGTGGATAACGTGACCAGGCTCGGGCTCTGAAGATGTATTGTACTGCAGCCCTCTCCTGGCAGGCGCGGACACTAGAATTGTCCTAATGGCACCGAACAACGAGCCATCCAGTCAGGTATCCCCTGCCCTGCCGTGGCCTGGATATTTCAGAGGGCACAACCCTCATGCCCGCGATGTGTCTGATTTATGCAGTGTTGTGTCTTGGGGAGGTGAATCTTCCTGTCCTACCTCGTGATCAGCTTATGCCCTGAAGCATGAAGATCGATTACCCTTACAATTGTGTTGCTGCAAAGCTGGGGTAATGCCAGAAGCTGCCGCTAATTATACACACGTTTAATCCCCTTTAAAACTTGCTAAATACACCATGTACCTCCAACTCCACTAGTTAGCGTTGTCCTGGCCCAGCGCTGAGGGAGCCCCGTCCTTCATGCACCCTACCGGTTGGCTCCAAATAAATCCGTGTCTTTTATATCTAGGGGAGACACTGATTTTTGTGTGCTGGGTTAGTGGAGTAGACCTGGGCAGGTAATTAGCATAGGATAGTAAGAGTCAGAGATTTGCCTTCCATTTCCCTATGTGGACTGTCCATATACAGGCGGTGGTTTGTTTCTTCGTGGTTTTTGTTATTTCTGTGCCTCATTCTTTATCGGCGGCTCTGTATCTTCACTGCTGTTGTTTGATATCTGAAATTCATGCAATTATTGGGCATGTTGATCACATGCCTCTGCGTCTGCTTCCCTGGTTTGATCAGCTTCATTCTGCTGACTTGAATGGGGAGTTCAGAATTGGCATGTCACAATACTGCCATTGCAACAAACAGTTCTGGCAAACTCTCCTGCCTGCAATCCTATCACTAGAACAGGGTCCGCTGGCAATAT
This sequence comes from Pelodiscus sinensis, assembly GCF_052426305.1. NCBI lineage: Eukaryota > Metazoa > Chordata > Testudines > Trionychidae > Pelodiscus > Pelodiscus sinensis. The sequence goes on along the minus strand of NC_143065.1, from coordinate 45,122,998 downwards.
TGAACAGGGTCTGAGCACTTAAGGCATTTCTGCTTAAGCCATCTGTAGGATTAGAACCTGGGACAAACCTTGAGCTAAAAGAGTAACTCCCTTGACTGACAACCCCAGAGAACGGTTATCGTCTATGGACCAGCTGCTAGAGGGCAGCCCTGCCAGCCTGCGTTGCACACAGTCACAGCACGCTCACTACAACCCAGGCAGAATTTTTGCCATGTGTTTTTTGACGCTGAGGCACATAGATGCAGAGCAGATGAGGGCAGATTTGCACAGGAGGGGGCTGGTGGAAATGAAAGGGAAGTTTTGGCCTGTGGAAAAAGAGGGCTGGTGTCTGCTGGAGGAAATTCAGAGGCCGGGACAGGAGTAAGACGTGCGTGCGATGCACAGCACCCTGCAAGTCTGCCCTGTGTAATTTGGTTGTAGAACTCTTAACTCTGTGCAAAATGCTAGGGCCTGCCGGGGGAATACGAAAGCAGAGAGCGTCCGAAGCGCAGCCCGCAGCGTTGTTTGAACATTGTCTGCAAATCCCAGCCTGGGCTATTAGGAATTAAAGAGATGCTGTTAATCGGAGCTGGAAATAAAGCAGAACACACAGGAGCTCCTCGGGTTGGTCTAGACTACTTGGGGTGTCAACTTCAATTGGAATAAACAAGTGTTGCTCGCCTGCGTCGGGCCCCTGGAATGCGGCGGGCTGCTGAGAGCAAGAGATTTCTCGGTTCCCACATGACAACCCGCTTGCCCAATTTCTGCTCATTTTTAAACACAGGCGGTTGTGAAACCGAGAGGGTACTCCAGGGTGCTCATTACCACTTCTTCTTCTGCGAGCGCTCTTCCTTCAGCGCCCACTGCTCGCGCTCACCAGGGAGGCCACATCAAATATTCAAGGCAGATTACAGCGAGAACCGCACGCGCGAGAGAAAAAAACAGTCCAGTTGCTCTGATAAAGGAGCTGAAAAACGTTATCTCCAGAAAGGGGAGGCGTTCTCGGGCCGCCCTCCCTGGGCAGTTGTGTTTTTATTCATGTTGAGCCAACGTCTGTTCTGCAAGGGGGGGTTCTCGGACTTGCCAGCCAACTGGCCCGGTTTGTTATTGGCCGTAAATCTTCCGGGGTAGCACAGGTGACTAAAAAAAAAAAAGTGCTGCACTAATTTAAAAAAAGTGGGGTGAGTCAAGTGCCTGATAGGCATTTGGCCTCTTTGAAATGTGTTTGGGGCCGTCTCCAGACCCGCTCCTAGTGACTCGTCTGCGGTGCAAGATCACATTATTTTAGAATATTTCTAGATTAACCCGGCATTGCTCGGGTACTTAACTCAAATACGTTTTGTTTTTCTTCATTTCAGTCGTTGCTCTGGGGTGGGGCTGGGGAGGAGGATTCAGGATGGAGACTAGTCCAGGCAGAGAGGACACCCCCAGCCCCCTCACCGCAGCAGCTTAGGGCCAGGGGAGATGTGGCTCTCCATGGCCTCCCAGTGGCATTGTGGCACTACCAGGCACCCCATGCTATGTAGACCTGGGTTTTAATCCCTGGGTCCTTCCAAGTGCGTTACCTGGTCTTGTCTACGTGAGGCCTAGTGCCGCCAGTTGTGAAGGTAGGAGTATGAGTTTGACAGCCCCTGGGTTTTTAACACTTCGGCCGTGTAGACGTGCTTGGAGCCAGCGGGGGTGGCACACCTGGACCTTGCCACCGCCAGCTTCCAGACGTGGTGCTGAGTCCGTGCTGAGCTGTAGGGAAGGCCAGGGTGTAGCCAAGCCAATGAGCTTTTCCCACTGCTCACGTGGCCAGGATTGGCCCGAGGCTGGCTGCGGCAGCTGGTGCCCAAGGCAGAAGGCGCGATCGGCGCCCCTGCCTGCATGGCCGTCAATGGCCATGATGTCATCATCGGGCGCCTGGGCCAGCGGCGCCGTAGGCAACTGCCTAGTTTGCCTAGCCTCACGGGTCGCCCCTGCACGTGGCACAGTTCATGATCTCCAGCCAATGCGCTGAAGCTAGTCCAAAAAATGGCCATTGCAAGACACAACCTTAGTTTAGGGCAAAATTTTCCCCACTCTGACCTGGGTGGGCATGTATACAAAGAACACAGGAGCGGGCTGGGAGGAGTTGTCTGGAATGAAGGAAGACGTTAGCATCTGTTTCATTAGTATGACTCTTTTGGGTATGTTGTCTTGATACTGACACATTTTGAAAGGACTCAGAGTATTTCTGTTACCAGCACGGCATCATCAACTTGCTCTGTCCTCCGCCAGGAATTTGTCATTCATGAAAGTCATTTTGTACTTAGGGCGACTGGGGGAAAAGTGACATATGTGCTTTTTGGATTGGAGCTTTGGATGGGAATGTACATTTTCTCCAAGTGAGTTGATGCTACAGTAAGAGACAGTTGGAAACCAGCCAAAGCCCATGAGTACAATTTTTGCTTCATATTCAACATTCTCCTCTATAAATGCTCTGCAGTTCCTTTCGCTCATTCTTTGAGTATAATTGTGGTGTCTGGTTACGGGTATGATTAGAAGTTGTCGGGTGTTAACGTAGGGGTGCGGGGTGGATCATGACTTTTTAAACTGGGATGACTCCACTGAAAGCGACTGAGAGATTCCCTGTTTAAACCGATGTAACAGAAACCATCTCTCACTCCTTGCAATTGCATGGCAATAATAGAGCTTACAGGTGAGGCTCTCACCTTCCCCCTCCCTCCCCTGCATGCAGGTTGCTTTGTTTGCATTGGAGGGTGGTCTGGAGCATGTGACTGCATATCCCACTGATCAAAGCAGACTTGATTTTGGGTTTTTTCCTTTTGCAGCCCAGCAGATAAATGTCACACAGGTTGAACCTCTCTAGTCCGGCAACATCCATGGTCCGGCATGATGATCATTATGTCTCTTAACATGTGGCCAAGTTTCCTGCAGTCCCACCAAGTTTGTTACAGTCCCCAGTCCTGGCTCTTGTGGTTCTGTGCTGTTGTTTTGCTCTAATTTACCTGTAAACATCTTCTAACAGCCCAGCAAGCAGGGGAAATGTTGGTGATGCTGCTAGACAATATTGACCTCCTGTGGTTTGGCAAATTCTCTGGTTCGGCACCAGCCAGGTCCCGAAGGTGCTGAACTAGAGTGTTTCGACCTGTAGCAATATCTCTGAAGATTTGGGATTAATCGAGTCTGTCTATTGACCACTTCGTTGGCACAACTCTGAGTAGCGAGAGAGACTTTCTCTGCTCGGCCTAGCACGCGGAATAGCCAATCAGTGGGCTGGGTGGGAGTGTAGAGGGATGGTCTAGGATCAGAAAACAGAACTGGGTCAGGGAAGCAGGCTGCTCGCGAAGGATTTCTATCGCGGAATGGGGCTTGCTCCTTGTCGATGCAAGTGCACTTCCTTACGTCCACTAGGCAGTCTGGACGCTAATGGAAGTGGCAAGAGCCCTGAGTACGTGCATGGTGTAGAACCTGACTGTAATTCTGCTCGGTCACACAGCCCAGCGGCCCCTGGCCTCGTGCTTTCCATGCACACAAGCTTTGCCAGATACCTGGCTGCCTTTTGGTTTACTTCAGCCTGGGGGGGGGGAACGACAGCAAATTAGTGCCAGGAAATCATTCCCACCCAGTCTCCTCGGGGGGACCCCTGCTTGCCCACGCAGGTGGTGCCCATGTGGGGTAAGTCACTATGACCCGGTGGCACCTCTGGGCTCCCCGAGTGCTTTTCAAACTCCCCCTGTGCCGGCAGGGCCACCCAGAGCCGGGGTGCAGCTCGGGAGCGGTTTGCTCTTGCACGGCCCAGCGTGCAGTGTCAGGGGGGAAGTGGTGAAGGATGTGATGTGCACTGAGCGGTGAGGGCAGGCAGGGTGTCAGGGCTGAAGGCAGAGCGCACCTAGGGCCCTGCGCTTAGCACCTTGGCTCCGGCAGCCGAAGCAGAAAAGTCCCAAGGCGCCTTCAGTAGCGTCCGGCAGCCAGGCTCTGTCCAGGCATCCGCTCCCCAGCGGGGGCGAGCCCCTTGGCCAGCACCAGGTGGGCTCGGCGGGAAGGGCACGTCCTCGTGGGCCTTCCAGCCAGGCGCCGACCCCACCCAACCCTGCTGAAGCCGGCGGTATCTGACAGGATCACAGCACCCCGTGTGGCAGCTGCAGGCTCACCACAGCCGTCTCTTACTCATCGTTTCCCCCGCCCGCTTGTGGCTGCTTTAATTTGTTTCTAGCCCTTGATGGTTTCCTTTCACACCAGCACCTGGCAAGCGCTGCAGCTGAGTCCCATGCTACCCGCCTCGCAAGATGGTGGGCCGGTGCCAGAGGCTGACCGTGCCTCGCTCCTGCCCCGGGTCGGCCACACGCCGCCAAACCAGCCCGTTTCACCCCGGTGCAACGTGCGCTCGGTTTTCCCTGCGGGGCCGGGTGTCTCTCGGGCAGCGGGGGCCTCCTCAGGAGAGAGCCTGTCGCCTGCTCTGCCGACATCGAGCTCTGCGGCGGCCTTCTTCTGTGGTGTCTGGGTTGGATCTTTCCCGCCAGCGCGCTCCATTGTAAATTGGCGCCAGGGTGGGCGGAAGGGCCTGGGAGAATGAAATTACGTGGACCCGGCCCATTCCTGCGGACACCTTAACCTGTGGGCTGGTTGGGGGAGAACCGGAGGCGCCACTCAGTGCTCGAGAGGGGGACGGGGCTGAGGCGTCTCCATGCGGGTCACTGCAGCTCCTGGCACCTGCTCTGGCCACTGGGCCCCGTCCGGCGACATTTTTGCTTATTCATGACGCCGAGTTTGTTTCCTTGCGCCTCGGTGGAGCCGGCGGGAGGGTGGCCATCCCGATTCCGCTGCGGGGGGCACGAAGGGCCAGGCCCTCCTGGGAGGTGTGGTCGCACCTCTCCAAAAGCGGCTCCCTTTCTCTGCCCTCCGGAGCCCGCTCTGAGCACCAAGGGCCTGCCCGTGCAGACTCGCCCGAGAACAGGAAAGCAGGAGGCAGGTGGCAGGACACGTGCTGAAAGCAAACTCCCCCTGCTCACCCTGCTGTGGTTTCATAGTCAGAGGCAAATGGATTCTGTGGCTGCAGTCAATCTACTCGGAGCCGGCGAGTCACTTGGTGAGCGCTGGGGAGTTCCCGCACCGCGCCCTGTGCAGCCTGGTAGGCAAATGAGGCCCAGCGGGTTGAACTTTCAGACAGGCCAGCGTGGCTGCTCGGGTTTGGGGTTTTTAAAAGCAAATGCTTCCACCCATTTTCATGAGAAGCACGTCACTGTGGTCAGTCCTTGGTGGCTGGAATGGAAACCAGCTGGATTCTGGCAGGTCTGGCCAGCCAGGCGAGTTCACACGCTTGGCACCCACGCGGGAGGGTGGACCGAGCCGCACTGAAAAGAGTTTTGCAAGAGTTGCAGGTTCCGTTTCTTCTTTCGTGCTGAGAGGGAGAAGTGGCTGCCGCCCACCACCCGGCCACACGCTGTGGCCACAAAGCCTGTTTGCTTTAGCAGCCTGTTTCTCCCAAGCACTCCCAAGCGGGGTGAGGAAAGCAGCCTAATCACTGTTGGGCAGCCTGTTCTGGGGTGGAGCACTCTGAGCACTGACTAGAACGCATGAGCCACCTCGGGGGCCACAAGTTCCCCCAGCGTCTCCCCAGCTGTGGGAATTGAGAGGGGCAAACAGAGGAAGTGGTCACCTCTGAAACCAAACCAAGGTTCATTGGCTCAGACACACGGGGGGAAAGCTAGTTTCTGTTGAGTAATTTCACACACTCAGCAAGCAGCTGCTTAAACTGGCATAAGTCTCGGTAAATGTACGTGGGCACTCACGCCAGCCTACTGAGAAAAGAAATGAGGCCTGCTGTAAGCCCGTGTTTACTGTACAGGATTTTACTAACCAAGTGGAAAATGAAATGATTTCCCTACATCATTTTTTAAACTTTTGATTTCAACACTTTTAGCTTGTCCTTCTGTTTTCAGTTGAGTCGCTAGGCGAGTGGTGAGCTTCTACCCCCCCCCCCATATCTTTGTTCTTATCTTTTCATAAACTGGAGTCATTTTTTGCTGTTCAATCCGTTCTGGAAAGAATGCACCTGCCTTGGGGTGTTTGTGGAGGATGCATGTTCTTGAAAGAGTTTCGTTTCAGCATTTCTCCTCTGCATTATAAGAGCATAAAAATGGCCTTATTGGGTCAGACCAAAAGTCCATCTAGTGCAGCATCCTGTCTGCCTACAGTGGCCAATGCCAGGAGCCCCAGAGGGAGTGAACAGAACAGGGAACCATCCAGTGATGCCTCCCCTGTCGCCCATTCCTAGCCTCTGGCAAACAGAGGCCAGGGACACTATCGATGGACCTATCCTCTATGAATCTAGCTAGCTCTTTTTGGAACCCTGTTAAAGTCCTGGTCTTCACCACATCCTCTGGCGAGGAGTTCCACAGGTTGACTATGCACTGCGTGAAGAAAAACTTCCTTTGGTTTGTTTGTAAACCTGTTCCTGATTAATTTCATTTAGTGCCCCCTAGTTCTTGTGTGATGGGAATGTGCAAACAACTTTTCCTCGTTCACTTTCTCCACACATCCTTTTCTGTGTGTCCCTCTTTGTAGCTGCAGCAAATTCAGTCTCATCTCCAAGCATGGACTGATCTCCCATGCAGGTTAGAGCCTGAAATGTCTGTGATTTCCATATCTGCCAGACTGGAGAAAGTGGGGTCCGAGCGGACTGCTCACCTCCGCTCTGAAAGGGAACCTTCCAGGAGCGACAGGCGGGGGTTCTGTGTTGCCTCTGACTTCTGGATTGCAATTGCTCGGTTTACAAACAAAATACTCTCAGCACTGCCAGCCCTGCAAACTCAGCCTAGGGCCAGGATGCTGAACTTGGTGGTTCTTGGTCTCACACGGTCCGTGTGAGCCTTTAAGAGGGTGCCCATTGGGCTGCTTTTGCGGCTGGGCAGAACTGGCCCTGTCTTGAGGGAATGGGCCAAATTTTAAAATTTGGTGCCTACATTTAGGCGCCTGAACATGCGTCGCTTCTTCTGCAGAGGTGCCGACGGTCTGCGGCGACATGGGCTCCTTGGCCACGCTGGGGTGCATCTGGCCCACGTGGTAGAGTGGCACAATAGTCACTTAACTGACAGGGCCATGGTGTGCGTGTCCATGTGCTACGGCTCCAGTGCTCTCCGGTGTTGGTCGAGAAGGCATCCGGCAGGACATGGGCTGGCCTGCTTCAGAAAGGGGCTGCATCCGCCGTGGTTGGGCCGCTGTTTCGAACAAGCCCAGCCCGAACGGGAGCGTTGGCAGCCACCGTGCAAAAATCCTTGTGTTTGTGCATTTCGGCGTTGGGCACAGAGATCCCCTAGGGCTGAAAGGGTAACGCTGAATGTCTGAGAAGGGAAAGGGCTCTACCCACCTTCGCCGAGCCTCAGTCAAGCCAGAATTCCTGCCGGCTTGGCTCCCTGGGACGACGGTGACGACTTCTAGAAACTCCTAGAGGCCCTTTTAGTTTCCCAGAGCGTCTCCCGAGGCCCGAGCCCGGCGGGTGCAGCCACGAGGGGCAGGCAGGCGTGGAAAGCATTAAAAGCCTGTGGCTCTGAAATTGCTCAGGGCGTCTGAGCCGCTGCACTAAGTTCAGTTTCAACTTGAGCCACGTCCTGTTTGCTGTTCTCACTTCCCCCGGCTGGTTTGGCCCGGGTGGCGTCTGGCCCGGACGTTTGTCGGCGCGGAAGCTGCACGCAGCCCCCTCAGCAGCGGCTGATTCTCTCCCGCCGGATCCCGCTTCCTGGGCTGAATGAGACCTAACCGAGGACTCCCCTGGCCAGAGCGGTGCCCCAGCACCTCCGGGCCAGGTGTGGCAGAGCCTCCATGCCCCCGGTTTTGCTGCGTCCATTCTGGCCGAGAACATGCTGCCTCCTTGACGCCACGGGGCATGTCAGAAAGCACAGGAGAGGCCCCGGGTGTGACTGGCAGCCAAAAGGTACTCAGGGTATGTCTACACTACCACCCTAGTTCGAACTAGGGTGGTAATATAGGCAACCGGAGTAGCAAATGAAGCCTGGGATTTGAATTTCCCGGGCTTCGTTTGCATAAAGCCGGGCGCCACCATTTTTAAATGTCCGCTAGTGCGGACTCCGTGCCGCACGGCCACACGCGGCACGGACTAGGTAGTTCGGACTTCGGTATTACAGCTCCGCGTGCATATTCCCCGGGCGGGGGGGCACATGGCGGTGAGTTGCCTGCTCTTGGATACCAGCCATCCTGTTTCCCCCAATGCAGGTGCCATCCTTGTTTTCTTCACGACCCCTTGAAGGCCTCCACTGGCCCACGGGCTCCCTACAGCGCTGCCGGCTGTCCCTGGCAGGAGGCAAAGGGCACGAGTGAGTGGCCGGCGCTGCTGGTGATGGCTGGGACGGCCCTTCTGGCTGCCCGACCAAGTGGCAGAATTCCTGTCCCTTGCCTTGACCCCTTGCCGGTAATGGGGGAGGAAGTGGTTTGCGGGGAAGGGTGAGAGTGATGAGTGTGCTCCGAGATGTGGCTATCGCTTGAGGTTTCTGCTCTGGAAAGCTGACTCATTTCCCCCGAGAGCCAGCCACAAGAGAAAAAATCCCAGGGAATGAGTGTGCCACTAATCTGTGACCCCTCCTTTCCCCAGCGGCCAGAGGGGTCGGGTGCATGGAAATGTGAGGAGCTGAACGCTGCTGCGTGAGAGGGATCAGCGCCACACAAGGAGAAGCTGGCGTTCCCCATCTGGATCTCCGAGGACTGTAATCTGCCGACTGTCGGTCCTCCGAGGAGTGGCGGCAAGCTCGCAGAAAGAGCTGGTGCAATAAATGATCAATTTCCGTCTTTCTTCATGGGCCTGTTTAATACCCCTCACAAATCAAAGGGCCTTTGAAGGTTTCGCTCAGCAAGGCCGGACGCGGTACAGTTGGCGATCATGCATTTAGGTCCCTTTTTAGTCAGCATTTGATGCTCTTTGTTGGCAGTCAAGTGCCACATACGCAAGTTCTTGGTACAGGTTGAATCTCTAGTCCGGCACCCTTGGGGCCTGACCGGTGTCAAACCAGAGAATTTGCTGGACCATGGGAGCTTGATATTGACTTACAGGACAATGCATGAGAACAAGAGGTGCCTTCTTTGACGGGGCAGTCTGAATTTTAGACTGTGAACTCTTCCAGGCAAGAGCTGGAGTGAAGGAGGCCGTGAGCCTCCTAACTTGGCTCCAGTTTGTAAATGTCCATGGACGTGTTGAGCATCTTTGTTCCTCAGCAGCTCAAAGAATCAACTGAGCAGTACCCGAGATTCAGGGGAGACTCCCCTCACTGCTAGCCACAGGAATGGAGAGAGAAATCCTGATACACTGATGTGACCAGCACAGCGTCATGCTGGCACTAAGGAAATGGTTCTAACAGAGCGAGTGTGGCTGAAGAGTTGGCAGATACCCATCCCCTGCCTGCCTGTGTCTCTGCCTCTGGGCCGCCCCATTGTACTCAGATGGCCCAGGAGGGGCTGCCATAGAAGAACCTAGACAAGGGGTGGGTGTTTGGGTTGGAGATTAGGAAAAACTTTCTCTAGGAGGGCAGGGAAGCGCTGGGATGGGTTCCCTAGGGAGTTGATGGCATCTTCATCCCTGGAGGTTAAGTCCCAGCTTGACCAAGCCCTGGCTGGGATGACTGAGTTGGGGTTGGCCCAGCTTTGGGCAGTGGGTTGGACTTGATGACTCCTGAGATCTCTTCCAGCCCTAGGAGTTGATGGTTCTAGGTATCTCTAGAATGTGTAGGCTTGGGACAAGTCCCACGAGCACCCTGTGCTGCATGGGGCTCTGTAAATGGAGACGATCATGCATTTACCACCTCCTTTAGTCGGCATTTGATGCTCCTTGACAGGCGTCAAGTGCCACATACGCAAGTTCTTGGTACAGGTTGAAGCTCTAGTCCAGCACCCTCGGGACCTGACGGGCGCTGAACCAGGGAATTTGCCGGACCATGGGAGGTCGATATTGTCTTACAGCATCATCGACACTGCCACAGTAAAATGTATTTAGTTACTAATGTATTAATTGAGGGGTATATTAGAGCTATGTAACTGCACCGAGCCAGGGCTGGGGGCTGTAAACAAACTTACGGGACTTGGCCACACCCATGCTAAGCAGACATTCGGTAAACTGCCGGACCTCGGACGCTGCCAGACTAGACGTTCAGCCTGCACTTACATCTGTTTTGTATTGGTCTGAATGGCAGTTCCCTCTGAGCCTTTGAAACCTGCTGTCGTCTATTTCTGTTGCTCTCACTTCTGCATAGGGCACACCACAACCCCCCGGCAGTGCTAGGAATAAAGGCATGTTTCAGGTTGCATAATGCAAGGCTCCTGTTCCTGGTCTGAGTGCAGGAGGAGACAGGTGTAAGGCCTCTTTGGCTTTGAAGCAATTGAAACTGAGCAGGCGAGGCCCTTGCTAATTTCGTTCTCCCAAGTAGCTTAATTTTGTGGGTGGCAGGCTACAATTTGCATTTGTTTGGCTTTTCAGTGAAATGCCTGGCTTGTCATCTCTTGAGGCACAACACGCCCTGTAAATAGCAGGCTGCATTTCTCTACCTAGACTTTAAAAAAAAAACCGGTGCCAAATGAAAGGACATATTCCAGTATTTTTTTGTTGTTACAACAAATTGGGTGGATACTGTCAGGCTTCTGTATTCTGGGAATGCATCCAGAGTCTCTTTGTGTGTAAGTCGGTTACCATGTAATTGTCAGCTTCAATTGCAATGTTGGATAACTTAGCGTAGTTGCAAGATAAACTGCCTCTCTTCTGACATCGCATCAGCCCCGGGAGGGCAGGGAGTTTCTTTCTGGCCTTCTCTGTGCTTCCGCGTGACCGTCTCTCCTGGGAGACGGTAAAGGTCTGCAGAACGCAGTGGAGGCTGGGATGGGGAACCCCGGGCCCGAACAGGTGGCTTGGCACGTGTTTTGCAAGCGATTACACGGCTATTTCCTGTCCAAGCATCCTGATCCCGAGCGGATGGCTGTGCCAGAACAGAGCCTTCCTCAAGTCCTGCCCCCTCGGTGGCGTGGGAGGGAGTTGGTGGAGGAACCCGGGGCAGCACTGCCTCTCAAAGTCAGACTGTGGCAAGTGGTCCTGCGAAATTCCTGGCTGGCCCAGGGGTTAGAGAGAGGCCCAAATGGGTGGTCTGACCACATTGCTTCCTTTCCAAGCACACGCTTTCGGTTCTGTGCTGGGATCTGAAATGCTGACTGTTCTACGATGCCAGCCACCCGGAGCGGTGGGCGAGAAAAGCCCTAGGAGGCCCTAGGAATGGCATTCGTCTAGTTACTTCCTCTTTCCCGGGGCCGGCTTGTTGTGTCTTTGCATAGCCCGTGCCCCAACGCCCGCCCACGCACGCTAGACGGCAAGGTGAAGTCACTCCTTGGCTCTGATTTCCACTCTCCCCAAAATCTAAATCCCACTGACTGTTACATCACCTGCCAGAGTCACTCACACACCTCCCATGGGGATGTGGAGGGGCAGGGCTAGTCCCCAGCTCTGCCTTAATTAAACACTCTCCAGGCTGCTGTTAGTGGGTGGTGCAATTCTTTTTACACAAGGCAACCGCACGGCCCGTTTGAACATGAGCCGGGCAAGAGCTCTGGGAACAGCGCTGTTGTAATCAGGGAGAGTTTCTGTGGTTTGTGAGAAAGTGGAACACCCCATGTGCCATCGCAAGCCTCTTGCAACAAGAAGCGACTTCTCTCTCCTCTCCAACGCTGAGTTCACTGGGAGCGCCGCAAACCCGGTGAAGGCGAGCAACCCAGTGGTCATGTGACTCCGACTCCCATCATGCACTGCCAGCGTTAGACCAGAGGGAGGCAACGGTGCATCGTGAGGCGCAGAAATGGGCCACGGGAAGAGAGCAGGAGAACGAGGCTCCCCAGCGACAAAGCTTGCATTCCTCATGAAAAATGGCGACTCAGCATCTTTTTTTTTTTTTTTGTCAAAACACTTGGAATTTTTTAGGGGTTTGTATTTTGATGGGCAAGATCCCTGACCCATTTCATCCACACGCTGCTGTCCAAAAGGTCTAGGTCCATTGCGAAGGGGTGCCCGTCTTGGAGAGACATAATCTCCGTTTCGAAAGTGAGCAGAGCAGCAGGAGAGTCCTGGCCGTGCGGCCCCCGGAGAGGGAAGAGCCGTTCAATTCGTGCTGCACAGAAAAGCGGGTTACCAGAGAAGCGTTCCGTGCCTGGTGCCAGTTCGCACCGCTCAGCAAAACTGCGCCCCAGTCTTCCCTCCGCCACTCGTGCTGCTGATCAGACTGGCCCTTTCTCACAACGGCCTTCGGTGGGCTGGTGCGCCAAACAAAGCCTTTTGCCCGCCATGTGCTTAACAACATCCCTATCAGCTTTGCAGGGACACGTGGCTTTGAAAACAAGGGCGGCTCGCGTTCTGGTGGCTTTAATCTATGCAACGCCATGTGGCAAACGCTGCCAGCCAGCCCTCTGACGCTTGCAAGCTGAACCGCTCTGCAGCCTGCGGGTTTGCTCTTCAGCACGAGGCCCGAAGTAGCTGCTTGCTGGAACAGAAGGAACCTTACCTGGGCACCTGCAAGCAGCTCCAAGAACTCCAACCTGTAGTGTAAGGTAACAAAATCAGGCCACAGCTTCCTAGCTTGCTCTCCTGCTTTGGTGTGTCTGAGGGACGGGATGGGGATGGTGGAAAGGGAGGGGGGGGGGTTTGAAAGTCTTGTGTGGTTTTCAAAGCAGCAGCTGAGGACAAAGGTGCTGCTGAGCAATGGCTCAGAGCAAGGGCCTTCCCCGTTCGCGTCGCCACCTCTTGCATCACAGGCTTTTCCTTCCGCGTCTCTTGTCCAAGTGGCTGTGCAGGCCTGACCCTGCTCAGCTTGAGTGATCCGTGAGGCACTCAACTCCAACTAGGGGGTGATTTTGTTTCTTGGCGTGAAACCAAATCCCCGCAGCGGAGGAATGAAGGCAGAGAACTGAAGGAGGCCGGGGTCCAAGCTGCAAGCGTTCAGAGGTCGAAGAGTGTGGGAGAGTTTGGCTTGGTTCCTGAGTTCTCCAATGGTTCTCTTTAAATGTGAGGGATTAATTTCCTCTTTGGCTTATCCAAACTCACTCCAGTCTCTGCTGCCAGGCCAAACTGAAGAATGTGGCTTTTGGGGTTTTTGTTCCTTTAAGGAACAAGAGCTTGCTTGTAAAACAGACGTTTCCACTCCAGGCTAGTCTCTGCCCCTCGATTTCATTCTCCGAGCCCAGGACGGAGAGGCAGTGACAATGGAAAGAGGGTTCCCGTTGTTGTCCCTGCTTGGCAGAGACATGAACTTCTCATGTCATTGCGAGGTGATGCCCTCTCAGGGCTCGAAAAGGCTGCCATGGAAAATGACCTGATCTGGGACACAGCCTGACGCATCTAAGAGGCGTAGCAGCCATCGGCCAGAGCTTGGACGCCCCTGGATTTACGGCTGCACGTAGAAACTGCGCTGTGAGTTAAAACACCCTGTGCTACTGGCAGACGGACAGCCCTGGCCTCTGATGAGCAGCATTATATATGGATAACTCAGCACATCTCTAACTAATGGGATTAATAGTTGTAGAGGGTCTGTTACCCAGGCTAATGGTTCATTGCTGCATCATAAAGGGTTGCATTATGCTTCTGATTTATTGCAGGCTGTGGGATTAATTTCCTGAAATATACGGTCCTGATGTCGAGGTTAAATTAAAATCTCATTGGAAAGGATTCTTTTTATTATATTTAATTGGTCACCCTTTTTCTATAGCCATTTTATGGTTCTCTTCCTCCTTCCCCCCACCTTTTAAATTTTCAGTGCAGTGATTTTGGGAAGAAAACTATTTCATGCCTGCTAATGGCCTTTTTCCTTCTTACCTTTGTAAAGTCACTTGCCGTGGACAGTTTTCAGTTGTTTATACATAAGGTCATTTTAAATCCTCCCTCGAAAGCCAATAATTTAGAGGTTAAATAAAGCCAGTTCCTGATGGATTAATCCTTCCTTTTTCCTCTTCTCTTACCTGCCATCCACTTCAGTCTTCTGTAACTAAAGCTTATTTCATTCACCAGCGGAAAACCCGACCAACGCTCCGTTTTAGTGACTCTCACCTGGAATTCTTTATGCTCAGTAATACCCTGAATGAAAAGTGGAGCTGGTTCAATGTTACGCTTGGCAGGCCCAGACCCAAAGAAGAATTCTGTGTGGCTCAAAAGCTCGTGTCTTGCACCAACAGAGGCTGGTTTGGTAGAGATATTACCTCACCCATGATGTTCTCCCGTCTTCCGTGACCCTTGTCTGAAGTCTCAGAGGGGTTGCCCTGTTAGTCTGTATCTGCAAAAACAATGAGGAGTCTTGTGGCACCTTAGAGACTAAGGTTTATTAAGGCATAATTTGTATGCCTTAATAAATCTATTAGCCTCTAAGGTGCCACGCAACTCCTGGTTGGTTTTACTTGTCTGAAGGGTTCATGTGTGCAGTACTGTCCTGTACTTCTGTAACTAAAGCTTGTTTCATTCAACAGTGGAAAACCCGACTAACGCTCCGTTTTAGTGACTCTCATCTGGAATTCTTCATACTCGGGAATACCCTGAATGAAAAGGTCACTACAGCAATCTGGAAGCCACTGACCCTTCCTTGTCCAGTGACTGCAGAGGTGTTAGTTGCCCGCTTCATCTTGAATGGTCTCTTGCAACGTGTGCTAACTCCTTACACTTCACAATCGGTTCCACTGCGTACTTAGGGGCAGGCCAGCCAGAGAATTCATGGGGCCCAAGGCAGCATGGCTGAGCCGCGTGGCTCCCAGTCAGGGCAGCGAGTGAGCGGCCGGGTGAGCGGGGGCAGGAGCTGGGCCGCGCGGGGCCCTGAATGCGTGGGGCACAAGGCAACCGTCTCGCTGGCCGCCTAGCGGGGATGCTCTGAGGACATTCCCGGTCCTAAAGAAGAGCGTTCTGTGGGGCAACTGGCTTTGGTCCAATAAAAGATCTTACTTGATCCGTCTTGTCGCCCGGCACTGCTACAGCTCTGCCAGCACATCCATGGGTAGCTGTGCCGTTCAGCAATTCGTAAGTCTCTGGGAGGAGTAAGACATGGCGTGCTGAAAGGCTTTCTCTTGGACTCTGTTGCCAGAGCAGCTTGTATGGAAATTCTCATATGGTGCTTGTGGTGGCTTCTTATTCATTTTGGTCTTTGATTGACAATAATAAAAAATGCCCCTGCAAAGGCTCTGCGTGCCCTGCCAGCAATCTCCTCTGCATTTGGAGTTGTGTAAGACTCATCAACAGACTCTTTACCAAGCAGCAGCTCCTAATCGTCCCCGTGCATTGGCTTAGACTGAGGGCTGCCTCCCTGGTTTTTTTCTTTTTTTCAAAAGTGGGTGAACCAAATGGAGCCAGTATAGCGATAAAATGCACCAGGCAAGTTCAGACGCCATCACGTCAAAATGGTGGCTTAGCCTGTGCTCCAGGAACCCTTCCCATTCATTTACAAACACGGTGTTGTAATTGCTGCAAAACCAGCCCCATCCCGGCAGCATGTTTCCTCCATCCTAGGTACCTCTGGGAGCCTTGTTAGCAAGCACACTGCAAATCTCTCGCCCCCAATCCCTTTCCCCAAACAGGTGGGCCTTGGAGCAGGCCTGGACGATCCACAGATCTAGGGTAGTCTGGAACAAAGGAGGAATGAATTCCAGAATCTGGAGGCTCTTACGGCAGATATTCTGTCTGCACCATTGGCGGCTTTGCTCCAGGAAGTCATGTTGTGCACAGCAGGCTGCGTGGAAAGGCACAACTTAGTGTGACCATCTCACAAATAGGTGGGTGAGGTTGAGCACTTTGGTGGAGTGGAGGAGCCAGGGGCCGGAATGAGAGTTTGGGCTGCAGGGACGGAGAGAAAAGAACAGGCCTTTGGAGCTGCTGGGGAGGAAGCAGCAGCAGTTTGGAAACAGCCTGGATGGGTGCGGTGAGAGGAGGAGGAGGGAGAAATACCACGTGGAGAGCAGACCCGAGCGGGGCAGAGGTGAGTGATGGCAAAGCTTTGGGAGAGCAGGTCAGGAGCGTGGCTTGAGCCGAGTTCACGCTAGGACAGTGACAAGATATGCCATGGGTTGTTTGGAGACAAGCTGAGATGTGGGATGGGGAGGATGGGAATGGGCTGGTGCAGGGGGCGTGTTGGGAGCACAGAGATGATAGCTCAGGCTGAGAGAGCTGATGGGCTCTCTAGCAAGAGGTGGTCAAGGAGCAGAGCCAAGGGGAGAGTCCTGGCAAGCCCATGGAGCCCAGGAGAGGGGAGGAGGAGGAGGCTTCCCAGGAGACGCCAGAAAGGGCAGTCATGGGGGAGAGAGGAGAAGCAGGAGAGGGCAGTGCCTTGAGGCCTGTGAGGAGAAGAAGACTGACTATATCCAAGGCTGTGTCCACACTGGGAAGTTTTGGGGACCAAAGTGCTGTCGACATGGAAAAGTCGCCAAAATGAAAACTGGTCAAACTGGGTTTTTTGCTTCCCCCGTCGACATTTCATGGCCACATGGCTAGTTCCCCTGTGGACAGCTAGAGTAAAGCATTGTGGGGAAGCATCCCATGGGCAGTGTGTGTGGGGGAGGGAGGCCGAGCTGATCCCTGCGCTTCTTGGGATTCCCTCATAGCTCTGGGAGCTCTCCGTGCTGAGGAGCGTCAAAGCAGCACAGCCGTCCCTCCAGCCCTTCCTCTGCAGCAGCCGCCTGCCTGCCACTGTGTTCCTAGCCAGGCAGAAGAGGAGCAATCCAATGATTTTCTGTTTGTTCCCCAAATGGAGCAGCTCACTCCTCTGTAAGTCTCTTCCCAGAGCTTTGAAAGGGGAGGAGGTGTGTGCACGCCTGCAGGGCAGCAGAGATCACAAAACACTGAGCAGGGCAATCAGGGCAGGCATGGTGGTATATTGGGCCAGCTCCCATGCCAAAATGAACAGCAGGGTCCATACAGGCTCTCTGCCGACAATAATAGGACGGGAAAAGACAAAAGTCCCTCTCAGCAGTGGAAGTGTTTTTGTCACCAAAACTGGGTGTGTTTTCCCCGACAAAAGTTGCATTGCAGTGTGTACGTTCTCACTGCTTTGTCACCAAAAGGCCGTTTTTGGCAACAAAACTTGCCAGTGTAACCAAGTTAAAAGCAGCTTGAGGTTAGGCTGGGAAGGCCCAAGGTGGCTTGAGGCCCAAGTGAGTGTTTTCAGCGGCGTGGAAGCCAAAGCAATGCAAAGTCATGCTGGCCCCACCCTGCCTCGCTGCACAGTGCGGCTGCCTCTAGTCTCCTTTGCCCAGCAGGAGAGAGGTGGCTACTGGAACAATCTCTCCCCTTGTCGGTGGGCAGAGCCCAAGCCAGCCACTTAGCTCCTCCGTGAGCAGAGCGGGTCTACAGGACCGGTCGTGGAGCAGGCCAGGCCAGCGGCTCCTGCTCTCTGAAATGGAAAGGGAGCGCTGGCCTCGCATGAGAACCCCCGTGTCCGGGGAATATGAGCAGAGTTCCACCTCCGGTGTCGTCCGGAGGCTCTTTGCCTCCCGAGCCACCATGTTCCCTCATGTCGTTTCAAGCTGGCTGCTCTCTATCCTCAGCTAGCAAGTGTGCGTGTGTGTGTGTGTGTGTGTGTGTGTGTTCCCCTCAAAGTGCTGACAGGCAAGTTGAGTAACAGTGTCTTCTGGGTGACGGGACCTCTTGAGGCTGATGACTGAGGTCAGGACTGAGCTGGAAAGACCACAGAGGGCTGCTGACTGGCATCTGTGGTCCAGATAAGATAAAAACAACTGGTGACAGCGGGGAAGTGAAACAGCCATCTCAGCAGTTGGATTACTGCCCGGCGAAGAGGAAGGAAAAAATGGGGGAGGTGGGGGGGGGGGAGGAGGGGAGAAGGAGGCTGTCTGTGCATTAGCTTTGTCCAGCGTTTCCCTCAGAGCAGCTGACGTGGGCGTTAAATATTTACGAACTGGAGGCACTAGTCGATTTTTTTTTCTCCGAGCAGTGAGTTTTCACTGTGTGCGGCGGTGGATCTGATCGGCCCATTGCTCTCCCCTGGTGTCACCTCAGCCGCACCATGAGAAATAATTCCCTCACAAGAGCAGCGGCGCTTGGGGGGGACAATGCCAGTGGTGGGCCAGGTCCCTAGCCGCGCCATGCCCGGCTCAAGACTCACTTCAGCAGAGTAGATATCCAAATCAGCGTGGGGGAGGGGACCAGGCCGGGCCGTGAAAGTGACCCCTTATCGCTCAGAGAATTCTGCTGAGGCGCAGCAGAGTAATTAAGCTGTAAGTGCTTATTAGTCTGCTGAAGTGGCATGGTGAGTGGTTGAAGGACTGTGACAAAGGGAGGACGGCACCCGGCCTTTCTGCTCGGTCGCTGCTGAGGTGCGAGTCTGCTCGCGGTTACACTCAGCCCTACGGCGAGGCTGCTCTTGAGGAATATGTGAAAGAGCTCAGTGCTTAGCCTGGCAGAGTGGAGGCTGGGTGGGGAGGGGTGTGTGTCCGATGGCCCCCAAGAAACACCCCAGGGCAGTAAACACCACGGCGGGGCTATTAACGCACGAGAGAGAAGAGGGAGGGGGGATTTGAGAGCAGCCTTTAACTCCCTGCAGGGGGGTTCCAGAGAGGCTGGAGAGAGGCTGTTCTCAGTGGTGATGGCAGAATGAGGAGCAATGGGCTCAAATTGAGGGGGGAAGGTCTAGGTTGGAGATTAGGAAAAACTATTTCGATAGCAGGGTGGGGAAGCGCTGGGCTGGGTTCCCTAGGCAGGGGGTGGAATCTCCATCCCTAGAGGTGTTTTAGTCTCGGCTTGCACAGTCCTGGCTGGGATGGTTGAGCTGGGTTGGTCCTGCTTTGGGCAGGGGGCTGGACTCGGTGGCTCCCCGAGGTCTCTTCCCGCCCCAGGAGTCGAGGATCCTAAGCGAAAGGATTAGAACGTTGGGGATGAACTGGCCAGGAAAAGTTGGGGGCTAGAAATGAGGAGAGTTTGGATCCTCAGGGAGTGAGCTCTGGAGCAGCCACCCCTCCGAGGGGTGGGAGCAAACCACCTCCCGAGGGTTAAGGTGGAGCTTGGGCAGCCTGTGAGGGTGAGGAGCCGATGGGGTTGCCTCCAACAGCAGGGGACTGGACTCCTTGACCGGGGTGGGCTTTTCCAGCCCCCATTAAAGCCAAAACCAAACCTGGAGGCCCCAGCGCCAGGGCCAAATCCATGCCTGGGGCCCAGCTGCAGAGGACACCCAGCAGCGGTGTGGGTTGAAGTAATTTGTCCCCGGCCTGTCTGCCCCTCATCTTGCAAAGATTGCTCCGGACCTAGCTGGGACCCTGTGCGCAGCAGCAGGGTCGGCGTCCAGGCCTGCCCGGTCGCTGCTTCCCTCAAGCGAACGCCGGCCCCTCTGGGCCAAATCCCTAAATCCCCGGGTTCAAATGTGGCCTGAGTGCAGGCTGCAGAATTTCTGTGATAAGTGAACCAACCCCACATTGGGCCAGGAAGAGTAAACCAGTGCTACTTGGCTCTGAGAGCCCCGCCCCCCCAGCCCTGCTGGGCACGCTCCAGCTGGAGGACAGGTATAAAAGCCAGTGGAGCAGCTCAGTTGGGGCTGACAGCCGGGGGGGGGAGAAGGTGCTGCCTGAGCTCTGCTGGAAAAGCTACCGAGGGACAGAACTGAGGAGGCCGGTCGGTGGGGAGTGGCCGGAGACGCCCCCAGCCTGGAAGAAACTGGAGAAGAAGCCGACGGCCGTGAGTCAGGTAGGAAGTAGCCAGGGCGGGGAGTTAGATCCCCAAGAGCTCGGCCTGTTTCGGGTGGATTCCCCACGGAGCTGGTGGTGGGACACGCTCACCTCTGACAAGGCCCTAGGCTGAGGCCTGGTGGAGAGGGAGGGCCTGGGTCCCCATACCCCACCCCCATTAACCCTCAAGGCTGGGTGCTACAGCTGTGATTACTGACCCTGGCCGATGGGCCTTATTGCCCTGAAAACAGGGAGCGTTGGTTATGGACTCAGACCACTAGGCCTCACTGCCCTGAGGGAAGGGAGTGGGGGGCAGATGTTGGCTACTAGTTCTTATTGCCCTGCAAACTGGGTGGATTGATATTGACTTTGACTGCTAGGCCTCACTCCCCGAAGGGAAGGGAATGAGACCTGGCTCTGGCTGTTAGGCCTCGCTGCCCTGAGGAAGAGGGGTGAGGTTTGACACTGGCCCTAAGGCCTCGCCACCATCAGGGAAGAAGTCAGTTATTGACTCTGCTGGGCCTCGCTACCCTTTCAGAAGGGGGTGTTTTATTGACTGTGGCCGCTAGGCTGGGCTGTTGTCGGAGAAGGGGTGTGGTGAGAGGCCCCAGGGACTGAGACGTTTGCGGGGTGTAGAAGCTTTGAGAGGCCTGAAAGGCCCACCGACCTATCTGAGGGGGCTGGGCACACCCACCCCGGGACTCTTCAAACCCAACAAAAGCAGCTCTGATTGGAGAGGCTTGCCCCCGAAGTCGCTAATAATACTCCAGAGTACCCGTCGCCAAGCACCGCTAGACTATACTAGTAGGGTGGCTTTACCAAAGGGGGAGTTCAAGTAGGTTTTACATCTGGGTGTGAGATCAGTGTCCGAGCACAAGCTCGTGAACACGTTCTGGGCTCTCGTGTTCTTCCTGGAAGTATGCTGGAGTTAGACAGACGTCATCCATGCTAAGAGCTTTAAAGGAGCTGTTCCCAACTGTGAAACAAGTGGCCAGCCTCCAAATCCTAATGACACGGCTCCATTTATGTAACATTTAAAACCTTGCTCACTTAAGGCAGCAAAACAAAGGCAATCCACAGTTGAGGCTGAATGCTCATGCATGTGAATCCACCTCGAGGTTTCTCTCTGGTATCACAAGGTACAGGAAGATTGGGGTGTTCAAATGGAAAGCAAACCTGATTCTGGGCGGCATTAACAGGAGTGCTGTGAACAAGACACGAGAAGTCGTTCTTCCACTCTACTCTGCGCTGGTTAGGCCTCAGTTGGAGTATTGTGTCCAGTTCTGGGCACTGTGTTTCAGGAAAGATGGGGAGAAATTGGAGAAGGTCAAGAGAAGAGCAACAAGAATGTTTCAAGGTCTAGAAAACACGAGCTATGATGGAAGGCTGAAGGAATTGGGCTTGTTCAGTTTAGAAAAGAGAAGACTGGGAGGGTGGAGGGGGCCATGATAGTGGTTTTCAAGTATCTAAAAGAGTGTTACAAGTAGGAGGGAGAAAAATTATTCTCCTTGGCCTCTGAGGACAGGACAAGGAGCAATGGGCTTAAACTGCAGCAAGGAAGGTTTAGGTTGGACATTAGGAAAAACTTCCTACCTGTCAGGGTAGTTACACACTGGAATAAGTTGCCCAGGGAGGTTTTGGAATCTCCATCTCTGGAGATATGTAAGAGCAGGTTGGACAGGCACCTGTAGGGCTGGTCTAGACGGTGCTTGGTCTGGCCGTGAGGGCAGGGGACTAGACTTGATGACCTCTCGACACCCCTTCCACTTCTGATGTTCTATGATTCTATGATTTTCAGCCTTAGTTTGGGATCTCTCGAGTTTTGTTGGGATTTCTCTGATTTCAAATCACTTTTCATATTGTTCAAACATTTCTTGGGTTGGAATATTTTAAAACTAGATGAAAAGTTTGAGTGGGTCTTCCTTCCTCCCCAGCTCAGTTTGTCAGGCTGGTCCCCATGTCCCTTCCCCCTCCTTTTCTATTCTGCCTCTGAGCAAGAAAGATGCTCCTTTTCCCTACAGTTTCTTGAGCTGGGAGCAAGGAGTCTCCGTTTGGTTTAGATTTTCAGCGTTCACAATTGCTAGAGCTCAGGCCATGGAAAGAACATGCACTTGAAACAGTGAAACTCCACCCAAGAATTTTTTAAGAAATCTGGTTGATTATTTTTTGGTCTAAATGTGATATTCCCTCAGCACTTGCTCCTTAGGGTTGGAAGCATAACTGATGAATGTGCCCGTCAGAGCCCCTGGTCTTTTCTGTGCACGGCAAAACCACGCAGAGCTAGAAATCATGTGATTTCTGGCTTATTCATGAGATTTCCAACCTCCATGCATGTAGATCGGCTCTGAATGTCAGGATGATAATCAGCCCAAGAGCCATGTTCTTTGACACGCCCCCTTGCTAGACACTCCTCTTTCTTTATTAGTACTTCGCGTCTCCTAGGCTACTGATGTTATCCACAAGTCTTAAGGGGGAATGACTAGGACTGGCTGAACTGTGTTGATGTTTGGAAAATGCCCATACAGTTTTTGATGGGAGTGGGGGAGCCATTGGATTTTTTTCACAAGGCTTTTTGGTGCTTTCTTTAGTTCATTCTTATAGAATAAGATGGGATTTAAAAAAAAATCTGAACTTTTGACAATTGTAGAAATGAAACATATTGGAAATTTTTCATCCCCCCCCCCCCCCAAAATCCCTAGGTTTGACTTTTTAGAACCTAGGACCAAAGCTGTTTCCAGAAGTGACCAGCCCTTATGTATGTATTTATTACAAATGGAAGTTGGTTAAGTTTTTACTAGACATATTTAAAAAAAAAAAAAGACTCAACTGTATAATGAGTCAGCTGGCTTCTTAAGAGAACGCAGCCCACTCTAAGGAAAGAGCTGGTGAACTATACGCTGTTAGCTCTCTGCCAACAAACCACTCCTGAAAATCTCTCATTTTTTAGGCTTGTCAGAGCCAACTGGAATCACAGCTCTCTATTACTCCTCGGAGCAAGTGCCAACTCCTCTTTGAGATCCTCAGCGACTGCCTCCCAGCGCTCCCCGTTGCCAGTGACTGTTTGGTATAATTATACAATGTAAATAAGGAGAACACAAAAGACATGTTGATTTTGGATCTGGCTCTGGTTTGGAAAGGCGGGCATTGACCTCGTCTCCTTGCCGAGTGTGGGAAGTCAACCCGCTCCTTCTTGGGGAGGACGTGACCAGCTGTAGTCATGATTGAAACCGGGCCATGAGGCGCAGTGTCGAACAGCTGAAAGCATTAGCTAGCGAGCTATCCTGCCAGCTCGCTCGCGCCAGCTTTCTTTGGAGAAGAACTGAAGCATAACAAAACCAGGAATCCATGTTCCTATAAAAAGAACTAATCTCTTTTATTGGACCAACTTCTGTTGGTGCGAGACACAAACCTTTGAGTCCTTAAAGCTCTGGGGAAGCTCGTCTTTCTCACCTACAGAAGTTGCGCCAATGAAAGCTATTTCCTCGCCTTTGTCCTTCTTATACCCTGGGACCAGTGCAGCTACAACCCTGCTGCACAGAGAAGTAAGATTCTTTCTAGAGGAAACACGCTCCTAGGTGACTCAGCTGTGGCGTCTTTCCTTTCTTGCAAACAACTGACGAAAATCAATCCTGCTGTGCTGTTTTTAAGTTAATATATCCATGGGCGGGGTGTGTGTGAGGCAGGGGAAGGCGTTGGCTTCCCCAACCGCCAGTCTGGCCCCGCCCACACTCCACCCCCAGAATGTAGACAGTTTAGGGGTGGAGTATTGCTGCCCCCAGCACCCGCCCCAGCCCCATGCTTGTGTCCAGGGAGGCTGGGGACACTTGCCCTCCTCCTTCCCTGTGCACTGGGGCCACGCACCTGCCTGCTCTTCTCTCCATGGTGGTAGTGGAGAGCGGGGAGGGGAGGCAGCTTGGCTACCATGGGGGTGGGGCCCCAGCAGAAGGGGTGGGGTTGGGGGTGGGGCCCCAGCTGAAGGGGTGGGGCTGGGGACATGCCCCTCCCCTCCCTACCTTCGCCCACCACCCATGAATATATCCCTGCAGACAAAGGCTCTTAATATGTGAGTGGGTGTTGGGTTTGGGAATTCATTTTCTTGTTTCCCAGCAGTTTCACCCACCTCTATAGGCAGAGGGCCAGCTTACCTTGCAGTAGGCAATGGAGAACCCCGCCCTGGACATAGGAAATGCAATTAACGCGGGCTGCAAAGCGTCCTGCCGAGATGAATATCCCGTCTGTCTAAGCCAGTGGTTCTGTTTACCTCCGCGGGGGCGGGGGTGATGTGGGCTGATCCACATCGTATAACTCCCACTTGAGGCTGCCACACGGGCCGCAGCTGTGTGCTGATTGGGCCACAAGCATCCGGCCAGAAGCACGGGTCTTGAGCAAACACGGCACCTTACACCTGGAGCCGTGGCAATAATTAAAGAGCGGAAGGGACAAGGGAGAGACTCTAGTGAGCCCAGTACTAATACAAAAGTCTCTGTATTCCCCTGAAGTTTCTTTAGCAACTGGCACTTGCCCATAAACGTACTTCAACAGAAAATCACCAGAGAAGTGCTATAATCTGACAGATTTTTCACAGGCTTAAATATTCATGAATTAAAAGAATTGGCAGAATTTTCTACATTATTAGCTTTCATCATGGCTAGAGGAGCAGTTGTTACATTGGCTGCTCTTCAGAAACTATTAATCTAGTCTGTCATCAGAGCAGCCATTTTTAATTAGCAATTTTGCTGAACGATCTGGTGCAGGAGCGGGACTGGAAAATGTAAATGTTGTTCAGGTTTTAAAGGGGCCCCTTTCCATTTTGGATCGAGGGTCTGGCATGCAAGGCGAGTGAAATGACTAGAAGAATACGAGTGGCTTGATTTTAATGGTTAATTTAAAAAAAAATCCAGGCTTGGAAACCTGTCCTACTCCGTCCAGGAGAAATAAAATTGTTCTGTAAACTGATATTCCCAACATTCCCTCCGGAGGAAATCGCAATGAGATGTGTAGAGCTGGTTTCAAAGGCAGTGATGGGAGAAGCCGCAGCAGGGCACAAGATGCCTCCTCTTTGGATGTGTTGGGTTTGGCTTCACTTCACCACCAGGTCTTTTTTTAATCTTTATATTTTCTTAAAAAATAAAATGTTGAATATAATGTAGATTGGCTTCTCCTGACAGGAGCCAAGCCATTCGGAAGCTCTGCATTTTAATTCTGCTCCTCTGTCCCGGAAGCCGTGTCTACCTGCACAACCCCGTCGTCTGGGTGTAGCCTAGAGCAACAAGCGGTTTTCCTGTAGCCATAGGAACACCACCTTCACCAGAGATGGTGGTGAGGCTGACGGCTACGCCAAGCTAAGTCTACGCCTAGGGTTGGGTTGGCTCTAAGGGTGTGGATTTTTCGCATGGCGGAGCACAGTAGCTATGCTGACCTACGTTATATGTGCAGACCATATGGAGGTGACCAGTCGGAGGTGCAGCAGGGCTAGGCATGTGGACTGCACACACGCCAGCACTATAAACTGAACACAGCATTGGTTGGTGCGCGAGTCCTTGGATTTCTGTATTAAATCACTCTCCTGGAAACAGGAGGTATTTACGTGGCTTTCCTTTCAAACTCCGAGTCCTTCGGCGACCGGACCTGGACTGTTCTCGTGGCACAAACGAGCACTGGAGAGAAGCTACCATGCCCTCACTTGTGACTGCTGTGTCCGCACCCTCGGGGACACCAGCATCAATCACTGTGGCTCGCACCACTGCGAGGTACCACACCGATACTTACAGCACCGTCTCACTCGCCAGCGGGGGCCTGCCTCCTCCACCCCGGCTTGTGCTGAGTAGGACCTTCGCTCAGGAGTAGACCAAACCACCAGGACTTTGCCAAAGGCTGAGACACTCTTGGAAAGGAAATACGTTGTTGTCACCTCTCGAGGCAGCGTTGCCTAGTGGTGTGGTGGGAGCACAGGGTGGAGTCCGGTGGTCTGGCCCTTGTTCTGCCACCGGCACTGACTTTGGGTGGGTTACTTGGGGCTAATTCTTGCGACAACCCCCGCAGCTCTACGCCAAGCCCTGTGTGGGTGTGACGTGGAGAAGGAATCCCCCGGCCACCACACCCTGAGCTGCCCGGCTTCTCCCTGGGAGTGGCGTTCATAATGGCGACGGCAGGTTGTTCACCGTACAGGCTGTGGGTGAGCTCTCGGTGAGGGGGCTGCCTTCGCCTCCGCAGACGGGTCCTGCCCTTACTCCAGCCCCTGCCCGACAACGTCTCTAGGACCAGAGGCCGCCCCGTGCTCGCCTTCGGAGCGCAAAGGGTCCGCGAGTGCCTAGGGTCAGGGCACCGCAGCTCCCGCCTGCTTCCCTGCCCGTGTGCACAGTGGAAGCCTGGATGTGCAGCCCGGGGCAAGGCCGTGCTGAAGGCTTTATTTCCCTTGCTGGGTGGGTGGGGCAGTCCAAGGCCCTTGTCTGGCGGGGGACGGTCCCTCGCCCTCTCAGGGAGAATTTCCCCGATTTCCCAGAACACGAATGTCTGTGGAAAAGCGGCAAGAGAGGGGTGTGGTTCATACTGGGCACTCCAACAAGCTGACCCGCCGGGTAAACCTCGTGCCACATCTGTAGGCCAAGGTTTGTCTCTGAGGCCATGGCTACGCTACCGGCGGTATCCCGGAAAACCCCCACCGCGTCCAGGGAACGCGTCTGCTCTTCCGCTTTTTATTTTGCGGAGAAGTGGGTGCGCTCTTTTGGAAGCCCTGTCTTCCTCCTCCCATGAGGCTTTTCTGAAATTTGGCCAAGAATTTGGCCTAGAATTTTTTCCGCAATTTGCGTACCGTTTCCCCATAGATCCCTGTCATGGGGAGACAGCCTGCAAGGCAGGCCCCCGCCGTCCAGTGAACTACTCCCTCTCTCACCACTCAGATGGGGGCATTCTGGCCTAGTGTGGGGTTGGCGGGGGCTTTGGGGTGGCAGGAGCCTTTCCCGTCTGCGCTCTGCACAAAACGTGAGGCCGCATGAAGAAACGAATATTGCGTAAGCAAAAGACTGATGGACAATGCTGGCTTTTTGTTAAAACAAACCGAGAGACTTTCCTGAAACTGGGAAAGGTTTTCTTCTGCTTTTTCCCCTCAGCCCGTCCAGCTGAATACTAACCCTTTGGATTTCGAAAGGACCCTGCATGGCCTCGTGGGAGCTGGAGGCACCTCATGTCTCTGGTCTTTTCTACGGGCCAGGCTCCCAGCAAGAGTACGTGGAAAAACAGAAATGTGGGGCTGGAAGGCACTTGAAGGAGGGTCAAGTCGAGCCCCCAGCGCGGCAGCAGAGCTGAGTTCACCTCGTTCGTCCTGACGGGTTTGTGCATCCTGCTGTGATAACCCTCCAGGGGCAGAGTTTCCACAGCCTCCCTCGGCAGCCTGCTCCATGAAGAGCTAGAAATCTTGTTCTCCTATTGAGCCGCGATCTCTCTTGGCACCCATGGAACCGTCACTTCTCGTCCTGCCTTCCGGGACCTGCAGGGGTGACTGGTGATGGGGGGGACTGGCCACATGTCCTCCCCACACAGCCTGGGACGCCCCCCTTACACCCAGGCCCGACCTCTCCCCTCCCCTGCTCCATCCCGCCTCTTCCCCCAGCTGAGGCCACCTGAGGGACTAGCAGTTGGGGTGGGGAGGGGGTGACGGCTGACGCCCACAGCAGGGATCCACCCCCCACTTATCGGCAGGGGAAGCAGAGCAAGAATCCCAGCTGTCCATCTACTTCTCCGGAGTCGAGCGCTGGGAGAGCAGAGTAGCTGGGGCCGTCTTGCTCTGCTTCCCCCTGCCAATAAGTGGGGGGATCCCTACTGTGGGCACCCCCCCACTGGTCCCCTGCTGGCTGACCCCCCCCAGGCATTTGGGGTGTGACCCCTCATCTCCCCCCCCCCTTGCATTGCCCCTGGTGACATGGAGAGCAATGGCTCCCTTTCCTCTCTAGGACACATTTGTCGGCTGCTAGCTCTGCCCAGGCGCCTTTTCTGGAGACTGACCAGCCCGGTTTTGTTGGCCTGTCCTCGCAGGCCAGCTTCTCTGAACCCTTTCACTGGTCCTTCCCCCGGCCTCTGCCGTGTAGCCACGTCCTTCCTCACGGGCAGTGCCCACAGCTGGACAGGCACCCTGCTGAGGCCTCCCCAGGGCCAGGCAGGCCCAGGCCGTCCCTCCCGGCAGGGCTGGCCTTCCCACGAGGCAAACTGAGGCGGCCACCTCAGGTGCCAGACTGGGGGGGTGGGGCGCCACTAAGACCCAGAGTGTAGAAAATTGTCTTGCTGCTGGTCAGATGGATTCTCTCTGCTCTAGACGCACAGAGCTGAGGAGGGCACAAGACACAACAGGCAGGAGAAAAGGGGCATCGGGGCATCATTTGAGCTCCCCGCCTCAGGTGCCAAAATGTTGTGGCCGGCCTTGCTTCCGGTGTCGCACCGCTGGCAGGCCTGGCGCTCCTCCCCAGAGCAACACCTGCCCTTCGCTCAGCCGCACACGGAGCTGCCTCACGTGCCCGCTGTGACCCCCCGTCGCCCCCGATCCCTTCCTGCCCGTCTCCCCGTGCCAAGTTACCCCGGCGTGTGTGGGGGTTTCTTCCCTTCCTCCGTGCTTGCGAGACGGGCCTGAACTGGTTTGCAGCTGGGACAGGTCAGGTTCGTAGGTCTCTGTCGTCACCCCGGAGTGGAAACGTGCTGCTGAGAACCCTACTGTTTTTGGGGCTGCGGCGCTCTTCGGGGCTCTGCCGGGTGCAGAACCTCCCTGCCGCATGGGACAAGGAGCCAGTCCCGGCTCTGAACGGGGGGCAGCGCATACCGATGTGTCAACAGCCGGAGCTGTGGCTGGGGGCCTGTACTCCCCCCTCTGCTTTGGTCCCCGGCGTGGGAGCCTCGGGGATGCTGCTGCAGGCACTGGCGCTATTTCTGCTTCCCCAGGCCAGCACGCAACGGGCCTCCCGGGCTGGCACGCGTTCCCACCCCGCCCCATCGGCGTCTGCCCCCCACGTGCCTGCCGCTCCCTTTAGGAGGCGTCTGAAGTCAGGAGGGGTTCGGCAGGAGGAAGGGCTGCGGGGCTTGGCCCATGGGCCGGGGAGGGGCCGCCCGGGGAGAGCTGGCGTGACTCTGCCGTCGTTGCCGCGGAGTTTGGCGTCGGCACGGGAAGCGCATTTGCCAGGCCTTGGGACGGCGGCGCCATTATCTCGATTAAATCTCGCTGTGGAATCAAGCTCCCGCCCCGGAGTGGGCGCGTAACATTCGCTGCATTTGCAGCCGACTCTGCGTTCAGACTGCGCCAGCGCCCAAGTGTGGGGCAAGCCCCAGCCCGCCCCTCCGTGAGGAAACCCGAATTTTGTAAGGAGGGGCATGGGAATGACCCAAAATCCCAGCTGGAATTTGCTCTTGAGCGGCTGGGGAAGCCGGCCACCTGCGCCGCAGCGTATGGCTTGCCAGCTACATAAGTACGGCCAGGCTGGGTCAGACCAAAGGTCCATCCAGCCCAGTGGACAGTATGCTGACAGTGGCCAATGCCAGGTGCCCCAGAGGGAGTGAATCAAACAGGCAGTGATCAAGCGATCTCCCTCCTGCCATCCATCTCCACCCTGTGACAAGCAGAGGCCAGGGACACCATTCCTACCCATCCTGGCTAATAGCCATTTATGGACTTAACCTCCATGAATTTATCTAGTTCTCTTTTAAACCCTGTTACAGTCCTAGCCTTCACCACATCCTCAGGCAAGGAGTTCCACAGGTTGGCAGTGCGAAGAAGAACTTCCTTTTATTTGTTTTAAACCTGCTGCCCATTAGTTTCTTTTGGTGGCCCCTAGTTCTTATATTATGAGAACAAGTCAATAACTTTTCCTTATTCACTTTCTCCACCCCCTCTCATGATTTTATAGACCTCTAGCACATCCCCTACAGAGGCGAGGGATGGTCCCTGACGTGCAGGAGAAATCCCTTCTGCCGCTCACAGAGCGGCTTGCCGAGGGCATGAGTTTGAGGTTTCCATGTGGGAAGTGATGTTGGGAGAGCACACCTGCCCCCCCGGGGAGCCATGAAGCCTGAGCCCTTCAAGGGACAGGCACCTCTTTCTGCACCTCTCCTGCCCTGGTGGTAGGTTTGAGACCCCCTGCCACGGGCAGAAACGGAGGGGGTGTTTGGTGCATCATTTCTGTCAAAGGTGGGTTAAAGCAGAAATGTGCAGGTGGCTACTCTAAACTGCAGCAAGGGAGGTTCAGGTTGGACATTAGGAAAAACTTCTTAATTGTCAGGGTGGTTAAACACTGGAATAAATTGCCCAGGGAGGGTTGTGGAATCCTCATCCCTGGAGATATTTCAGAGCAGGTTGGACAGATGCCTGTCAGGGCTGGTCTAGATGGTGCTGGGTCCTGCCGTGAGGGCAGGGGACTGGACTTGACCTCTTGAGGTCCCGCCCAGTTCTAGGATCCTATGACTCAGGCTGCTATGCCACACTGCCCTGTATGAAGGGGTATTGATATTGATTCTGGGACTGTGGCCACTAGGCATTACTGCCCTGAGAGCAGGGAGTGTTGTTACTGACTCTGGCCGCTGGGCCTCACTGCCCTGAGGGAAGGAGTGATTATTGACTTTGGCCACTAGACCTCACTGCCCTGAGGGAAGGGAATGATTACTGACTGTGACTGCTAGGCCTCACTACCCTGCAAGAAGAACGTGCTTTACTGACTGGCTGCCAGGATGAACTGTCTCTTTGGTGATGGGGTATAATTATTGGCCCTGAGCCGTAAGAACTGAGACACATGAGGGGTGAAGCGTTCTTTAGGAAGACTTAGGGGTGTCGACAATCACCCCCCTGGTGTGTGAAATCGGCAGCCTAATGGTTTTAAATCCAGTGTGGCTGCAAGTGAGGCCGATAGGAATATTCCTCTTGGCCACAGCACTGGTATGCGCCTGAATAGATTCTCACGTGACATTCGGAGCTGGAATTTTAAGGACCAGGCCTTGCTCTTTGCACCTGCTGTGGCTGCGTTCACAGTCCCGATCTCTTAACAGGGCAGGGCTAGGTCGGTGCCGCACTTTGCTTTTCCCTGTGTGGAGATCCATAAGCACAGCTTGTGGGTCGATTGGCCTTTGGGTCTGAGTACCCAGGTTAGCCTCACTTGGCTGGAAGTGTCCCATAGCAAAGACCTAGCCACCGCCCCATGACCTCACCATTTCTGCATACACCTCCCTATGGCTGGTAGTGGGTAAAGACCCAACTGGGGAAGACAGGCCCCGGTCCTGCCCCTTGTTCCCGAGGCCCCACCTCTGGAGTGAAACCACGCCCATCCCCAACCTGATTCTTCCCGGCCACCTGCAGGCCCGGAGCTGCTCCAGCCCTTCCTGGTGGCCGGGGCGTGTAGGCAATTTTGAGAAGGCAATGCCTTCCCTTGCCTTCATTACCAGCCGCCCATGTCTGGAGCCTGTCCCATGGCTTGTTCTGAGATGCTCCAGGATATTTTCCCAGTTGATTGTGTGTGTGCCGAGAAGTTTGCTCTCCTGTCCAGAGAATTGTGGGAAGCCATTGGAGGACTGTTAGCTCTTGCGTTATTTCAGTTTGCATCCTCGCTGCAGAGTGGATGGTTTATTCCAGCTAGAGTGAAAGCGGAACGTGGCCTGTCCACCCCCAGCTGGGTCAGCAGGCCCAGGACTGAATCGCCGCCAAACCCAAGGCCAAGTTTTTTCTCCTGGGTTAATTGCACAGTGAACACAGACTCTCACTGCAGCCATGGGCAGCTCTCAACGTCTGTGTGTTTTCACGGCCCATGAGAACCAGAAATAGCTTGAAAAATATTTTGGGGTCTTTGGGGGGTATGGCAGTATCAATGCAAATCTGTGTTGTCATGGTCAATCATTATTACGTCCGCTCCATCTTCATTTTGAATGCGGAGTATCGGAAATAAAGAACAGCCTTTGCTGCGGTTCCCTGCAGCTTCTCGAGCAAAATATCTTATGATTAAATCAAGCTGTAGAAAGCAGTGCCGCTGTGGTGAAGAGGCGTTGTTCCTCATGCTGTGCTGTGCCGTGCGCTGCGCTTCGCTAGTGACGATATAGGGCGATCGATTAGCAGGTTGTATCTAACACTCATGAAATTCCGGGGCGTGCCATGCTGCCTCTGTTGTTTCACAAATACATTTAGTCTTGTCCTTCGAAAGTAACCTTCTGATTTTCAATTTCCATGAACGTCCGAGCAGACTCAGTGCATTCACAGAAGATCGCCTTATTGAAATCTTGCTATCCTGTACTGCCTCTTTTCACAGGAAAAGGCCGATGGAGTGTGCAAACTTGATATAGAATTGAGGCAACGTCAGGCTGATCTGGGCTGGGATTATAGGAACAAAAGCCACGTCCCATAATGGAGAGCTGGCGCCGCCGTATAACTGGAATCCGACTTATCTACTGAGCATATTGAATGCATCTGAGCCCCCGTAGCACGTGCCATTGGATGACAAGACGGTCCAAAAGAACTCACGTTCCTGTATTAAAAAAAAATAATCCGCTTTCTTTCCCCCTATTTGAACAATGCAACGCGGGATGTTCCTTTTCATGAAAACCATATTGTTTGAAAAGACCGGGCTTGGAAGCAGGCACAATTAGGGGCTTCTTTTTTTCCCAGCCATTGTCCTGGAGTCTTTGAAGAGTGCAGAGATTCCAGGGCAGCGCTCTGAACTCGGCAGTATTGGGATAGCTGCAATCACATCTTCAAAAGATGCTTTCGAGGAGAGCTCCTGGGGTGAACGGAGGCCCTCTCGGCCCCAGAGACCTGCTTTCATAAGATCCGGTGCTCCAGCGCAGGTGGGGAGTTTTATTGCCGGGCGGGGATTCTTCAGAGTTGGGTTCCCCTGGCGATTGCCAAGTCCCGTGTGTGCTGCTCTGCGTTGTATAGTCTCCATTATATCCCCTGCAGACATGCACTTGCTTTTCTCTCTGACCGGCATGGGAGCTATCGCTCCTGAAGACAGGGGCGGCCCTAGACTAGCTGCCAGCAACTGTCGCCCTAGGCGAACCATGCAATGGGTGCCCCCACCTCCAAACCCCTCAATGATACTGTGCCACCATTTGGCGCCCCATTTAGCTTGGCGCCCTAGGCGACCGCCTAGTTCACCTATATGGACAGGCCACCCCTGCCTGGAGATATTGGCTTACGGAGCAACAGGGGAGTGCAGGCTGCTAGTGCCAGGAGCTGCAGGTGACCTCGGTCTACAGTTGGGCTTTATTCCCGCTCAGAATGTTCCAAGAGGCAGCTCCCGTCTGGTTGGGACAAAGCAAGTTCTTTAGTGTCTGTCTCCGCTAAAACACTAAAAAAAAAGTCTCCCTTTTGTTATTGCACGAGCCTGTCCGTTTGCCAGAGGATGGCGTGAAGGCCAGGACTTGAGCAGGGATCAAAAAAGAGCTAGATCCATTCCTGGAGGGCACGTCTATCGAGGGCTATTAGCCAGGCCTCTGTCTGTCTGGAAATGAGTGATGGTTTGCTGCGGTTCCCTGCAACTTGTCGAGCAACATATCTTATGATTAAATCAAGCTGTAGAAAGCAGTGCCGCTGTGGTGAAGAGGCGTTGTTCTTCATGCTGTGCCGTGCGCTGCGCTTCGCTAGTGACGATATAGGGCGAT
Source organism: Pelodiscus sinensis (assembly GCF_052426305.1). Taxonomy (NCBI): domain Eukaryota; kingdom Metazoa; phylum Chordata; order Testudines; family Trionychidae; genus Pelodiscus; species Pelodiscus sinensis. The sequence goes on along the minus strand of NC_143065.1, from coordinate 45,089,746 downwards.
CAATTAGCAGGTTGTATCTAACACTCATGAAATTCCGGGGCGTGCCATGCTGCCTCTGTTTCACAAATACATTTAGTCTTGTCCTTCGAAAGTAACCTTCTGATTTTCAATTCCCATGAACGTCCGAGAAGATTCAGTGCATTCACGGAAGATCGCCTTATTGAAATCTTGCTATCCTGTACTGCCTCTTTTCACAGGAAAACACCGATGGAGTGTGCAAACTTGATATAGAATTGAGGCAACGTCAGGCTGATCTGGGCTGGGATTATAGGAACAAAAGCCACGTCCCATAATGGAGAGCTGGTGCTGCCGTATAACTGGACGGGTGAGATCACATGAGGATTCCCTGTTCTGTTCACTCCCTCTGGGTGATCTGGCATTGGCCACTGTGGGCAGACAGGACACTGGGCTGGACAGACCTTTGGTCTGACCCCGTCTGGCCCTTATGTTCATGGAAAGCTCCTTTTCTCTGCCTCCGCCCTCCCCGCAAGCTGCTAACGTCCTCGTTTCTTGGTGCTTTTCTCCGCAAGCTGCACTGCCACCAGTGATCCCTGCCCGCTGAGCACTCGGGCGGCCTCCCAGGAGAGATTTAAATCCACCCCAGTTGCTGGCAGAGCACCCACTGCTGGCAGCAGCTGGCAGCATGTGTTTCTACGGGTGGTGCACATCCGCACGTGGTTTGGTGCACAGAACAAAAAATATTCTGCACATAGATGGGAAAAGCATTTGAGGGAACATTGGCTGCCCCCACCCATCTCCTTCACCGGAGTCTCAGCAGTGTGGAGTATTCCGGCATGAGGAAAGCTGTGGCACTTGGCCTTCGTCGTTAAGCCTTCATCATTTCAGCGTCAATGGAACTGCATTTGGATGCTGAGTCCCACTGCCTCGCGGAGATCTCCAGCCACCTTCGTTCACTCTCTCGGAAGTGAGTGAGCCCTTCGGGGCCGTCCTGTGCGGCCGGCGTATTGCCGCTGAGTTCTGCCAGTGCAGGACATGGCTGTCTTTGTGGTGGGCTGGGGGCTCCCTGACTTTCTCCCTCCTGTGTGGGGCTCTGATTTTATATTGACTGCAGCAGCATTGCAAGGTCTTGTGGTGCTGGGTGCAGAGCAGACGTGTGGGAAATCCCTGCCCCCACTGCTCACCATGTAAACAGACAAGACGCAGGGCGGCAGGGGAAGCACAGGTGCAGAAAGAGGAAGGTGGCCACTTCCCTCCCCATGACTAGTCAGATAATACCCTGCCACGAATGCCGCAAGTGCTGGTGTGGGGAAGGGACACATGGCTAGCTTCCTTCCTTGTGATTTAGCAGCTGGTCTCTTGACAGGGCAGCACCATCCTTTGGGAGCCGTTAATCAAGGTTAACGATCCACCGCGTTGAGATGCTTTCCAAGTGCACCGTTCTTCAGAGTGCAAAGAACTGCTAGTCCCCAGAGTCACAGGAACAGCCTCTTGTCCTTCACAAAGGGGACACCGTAGCCCCGTCCCCAATCCGCAGTAGAACTTGTTGATTACTCTGAAACCTGCAGACCAGATCTGTGTTCGATTTGTGCCGTTCCGTTGAAATCAGAATTTTGGGTCAGGCCCGTAGGCAGGAATTTCGGGGGAGGGGGTGCTTTCTTTGTAAATGTGGGCCGTAAAGGTGTGAATGCGCCCCCGTGACTCCCAAGTAAGCAGGGAAATCTGCCCAGTCTACCCTTGGCTGGCCAGATCCTGCTTACTTGCGGGACTATGGGGAGGTGTCCCCTCCCCCGCATATGGGCCTGTGGGTGGACGATCCAGTCCCATCTTTGCAATGTTTGCAGTTGTCCAGTTAGATTCCATTTTAGTTGTCCATGAGTGTTTGGGGAGAAAACAGTTCTTCCCAGATCTTTCTCTTCACGTCTGGAGACATTTGCTTTATGCATGAACAAGAGTATTTGTTTCATTCCTTGTTCTTTTCTGGTGTTGAAACAGGGCAGGAGGAGAAACGATATCCTTTGTCTTAAGTGATCTGTCATGCTCCTCACCAATAGCCAGCTGTTGAAGTGAGGAGTAAGCAGGCAAATAAGTCAGCATGTCCCATTCCCTACCTGAAATCTTCATGGGAACAGGAAGGACCGTTTGACAAATCATTCATTTTTACAAAAGTGCAATAATGTATCCAGTTTGCCCTGCTGGGTTTTGCAATAAATTCTTTCAGCTGTCTCCAAACACTGGTAGAAATAGAGAAATGAGTCAATCTCTTTCCTTTCCCTTTGCTCCATTTTTTTATCACCTATTTTTCCAGGCGTGCACTTGTGGCAATTCTTTGGGCAGGAGGGGGTAACCAGAAACGGAGAAGAGAGATTCAGGCTTGCATCTGTGCCAGTCACCTCCACTCTGACACGTCCGTTCCTTCTGGTTTCCCACAAAAGAAGCCGTTGGTGATACAATGTGAATGAATTCTCATGAAAGTCTATGAAATTACTCGGGGACCATGCTGGGAGCCTGTATAAAGGGGGCTTGCCCAGTGTGCACATCACGGCTAATTTACCACCACACCCCCTCCTTCCAGATCGAGGAAGGAGCTTCTGCCCGTCGTTAGGGAGAACGAAGTGTGCAAAGCATCACATGCAAGGCAGCATTTCACCTTCTGCCTAGCTGAACTGTGGGGAGGCCACTCTCCTCAGCTGGTATCTGGCTGTCTCCTGCATCTCCAACCTCAGAGGGGTTGCTGGGTTAGTCTGTAACTCGAAAAGCCCTGTGGCACCTTAGAGACTAACCAAAACACGTAGAGTATCATGAGCTTCCGTGAGCAAAACCCACTTCTTCAGATGAGTTGGAGTGGAGGAAAAAAAGGGGGATGCTCAGAATTTATAACAGAAAAAGAAGGGAGGGGGGAAAACGTACCTGTCAATTGCAGTGCTGGTGCTAAAGAAGCTGATGGACTGGGCTGGAATTGCGCCATGGTTTTTTATGTCAATTGGGTGTTGAATGGAAGGAAAGCTAGTTTTATAATGGGCCATCCAGTTGAGGTCTTTGGTCAGGCCAAGGGAAACAGCGTCAAATTTGCAGATGAAGGTCAATTCCGCACTCTCTGTAGTTGGCTGGTGAAATTCCTTTGTAGAAGGATGGCTCCTTTTAAGGCCATGGCTGAGTGCCCAGGCAGGTTAAAACGTCCCCCTCCAGGTTTCTGTGTGTTCCCCTTTCTAATATCTGGTGTGTGTCCGTTTATCCTTTCTCGCAGAGGGACACAGCAGAGAAAACAGAAAATGAAAGAATCCAAGAGAGACATCTCCTCCTTTTTTAAGGAAACAGAAAAGCCTGCCTTCACTTCTTAACCTGTATCAGGTTTCAGAGACAAGGTAGTCTGTTTCAGCAAAAACAACAAGGAGTCCGGTGGCACTTCAAAGCTTAACATGTTTATTAGGGCATAAGCTTTCCTGAGATGCAGGTCGCTTCCTCAGCTGTGGAAGGAAGGAAGGCTACAGAGATGGGCGTGTGAAATCAGCAAGGACCTGGCTCATCTCCAGCTGTGGTGAGAAGGCAATCTGAATTCTAGCTCAGTAGTAGAAAAATGCTTTCTCAGGTCCGTCCCCAAGGGCCCCTCCTTTGCTTACCTTACACCGACAACATCTGCATCATCCGGACCCACGGGAAGGAAGCCCTTGGAGAATTCCACTTGGATTCCAATAACTTCCACCCCACCAGCAATCTCAGCCTGGACCAGTCCACTCCGGAGATCCACTTCCTGGACACTACAGTACAAATAACAGATGGTCACGTAAATACCACTTTGTACGGGAAGCCTACCAGTGGCTATATTTACTTACACCCCTTCAAAGCACAGCCCATGAGCCAAGCCTTAAGACACAACCGCATCGGCTCCAATCTCTCATACAGGGAGTGTGTTCAGCACGTTGAATGTTACCCGAATTATTGTTCTGCTGTAACCGACTATGCCAACATGCCTCTTCCCTATTTTGAGGTCTCAGGTGGTATTGCACTGTCCGGGTTTGACAGAAGCTCAGTGATTGTATCTCAGTAAGGAGTAGAACTCAGGTTTGGGATACAATTTTAGGAGTGTTTCCATGTTTTATGCTTGGCCTCTCCCCCCATCTTTTCTGAATTTCATCCAGCCCAAATTTTGCATCTCTCCAAGTTATGGGCTCAAGTCTCCTCTGCCTGCACCTTTTACATCAGTATAACACCACTGACTTCAGTGGAGTTACTCCCGAATTCGACCACTGTGATTGAGACTAGGAGTGACTGCTGCGTCTCACGAGCCCATTCACATGAGCCATACAGCTATGTGAGCAAAACTTCTTTTTGTGTCCATTAACTATTACTTAATCCAAGTCTGTCTGGATGTAGACTCATGGGAGAGGGTCCAGCAGAGGGCACCAAAAATGAGGAGGAGGCTGGAGCATATGACCTATGAGAGGCTGAGGGATTTGGGCTTATTTAGTCTCCAGAAAAGAAGAGCGAGGGGGGTTTGAGAGCAGCCTTCAACTCCCTGAAGGGGGGTTCCAAAGAGGATGGAGAGAGGCTGTTCACAGTGGTGACTGGGGTTAGAACAAGGAGCAATGGTCTCAAGTTGCATTGTGGGAGGTCTAGGTTGGATCTTAGGAAAAACTATTTCCCTAGGTGGGTGGGGAAGCACAGGGGATGGGTTCCCTAGGGAGGGGGTGGAATCTCCATCCCTAGAGGTGTTCAAGTCCCGGCTTGACACAGCCCTGGCTGGGATGATTGAGTTGGGGTTGGTCCTGCTTTGGGCAGGGGGCTGGACTCAATTTCCTGAGGGCTCTTCCAGCCCTAGGAGTCCATGAATGCAAACATCTCTGGAATTCGGTGCCACAAGAGATTTCCCACAGGAGATGTTCTCTGGAGACTGTCCTCCGATGTGATATCAGTGACAGGCAAGTGGCTCTGAACTAAGGACGTAGAAGACTAGTCGACTATCCGACATGCATTTGCTTATCAGATAGTATTTTGACTAGTCGATATCTCTCCCCCCCCCTTGCTATCTCTATAGGATAGAGGCAGCAAAAGTGTGTGGGGGGGGGAGGGATACTTCAAAGTGGAAGTACCACGTGGATTCCCCAGCTGACCCCAGGCTCCTAGCAGCATGCAGTGTAGCATGGAGACCTGGGTCAGCGGGGGACAGAGTCCCCCGCTGACCCCGAACTCCATGGCTTTGAAATGCACGAGACCCCCCCCCCCGGGGACTCTTGTGCATTTCAAAGCTGGCACCTGCATGCAGCCCGGAGTCAGCGGGACTTCCTGCTGGCCCCGGCTGTATGTGGAGTTCCGCGTTCCTCCTTCGAGATGTACAAGAGCCCCAGCAGAGGCTTTTACACGTTTCAAAGGAGGAATGTGGAAGTACCTGTCAACTAATCAGTTAAACGCATTTTAACATCCTTAGTCTGAACCTCAGGCCGCTTCTGCTCTGCAGCTAATACCAGAAGTAGGGGAGGCTCTTTGTGTGACCACTCACACGTGTTGCTGAAAAGGCCTGAGGCCAGATGATCCTCACTGTGGAAAAACCCAGATCGAAATGACGACTAACAAAATGAACCTGAATGAAAGACAAGGCTGAGGGGGGAAAAAATGAATCTGAAGTCAGACTGCTTCAGAAGCTCCGCACGGATGTCACAGCTGTAAAAGGATAAACCTCCATCGGCCCCAATCCAGTGGCAACTATGCACGCCACCTGAAAGTCTGACTCAAAGGGCCACGTTTTCCACAAGCCAATACAATTCTGGGGCATGTCTATTGGTGCGAATGCCTGGCCGGAACGCTGTGGGTAGAGATTCGCTGGTGTTCCTGAGGACAGGTCCTTGGGAAGAGAGACTCTGCTGCTGTTGGCACGTGTGTGTTGTCAGGAACGCACAAGGTATCACTGCAGCTATGGCTGCCTGTTGTGTAAGAGTCTCCCTTGTTGCAGATGGTGCTGCTCGAAGGTGAGTGGTTAACCGTAACCCAAGGCTGATCTCTCTTTCCAAAGAAGAGAAGGCCCCTGAGTCACCCAGTCGGCCTATGGTTAACTCTCACAATTACTTGGAAGGAAGCCCTAGCACATTATCTCTGGTTTTGTGTTCTAACCTTTTATTACAAAACCTTCAGAATTTCTTTGACTCATTTAGCCTGTTATCATCCTCCCCACAATGCACTTGCATGATCCTCGCATAGCAACCGCATCGCATAATGCAACTTCTGTTCTGAGATTATTCATCTCCCCCCTCCTCCCCATTGTTACTTTGCCAAGTTTTTTCTTCTCATTCTGAGAAACGGAATTTAAAAGAGCAGTGTCTCTGGTACAAGGATGCTCTTAAGAGGCAGCTGGAAGCGAATCAACTTGACAAGTGTATTCACAAGAGTCAACCTGGAGTGGCTGTGAAAAAGCAAAACAAAAAGAACCCTCCAAAGTCCGCATTGATTTTATAGCACTTTCTGGCATGCGTCATCGCATGCATTAACGCAGCAGGCAGGAGGCGTGTGCGCATCGCGGCACCAGTGGAAGGGCAGCTGAGGGAAAGATCATTGACAAGTAGATTTTCATCCACCATTTGCACCAAGTGCTGGTTGCTGGCAAAGCGAGGAAAGAGAAGGGGGCTGTTGGGGATGTGTGTGTTATCAGCCCTGCGCAACGAGGGGATGGATTTGCCCACTTCACTGCTGTGGAACCTTTGTCCGGCTCTCGTGCATTGTCAGGATGCTATCACTTAAATTCTTTTCTCTGTTCATAGCTTGGGGGAAGGCAGCCAGAACTATTGGGGGTGTCTGAAAACATTAGTATGGTTTTAATGCCTACCCAGGGAGTCTGTTCCACACCTGTGAGTCTTACTTCCTGTTCAGCCACATGTCCATACTGGCTAGTAGTGGAGGGAAGAATTTGGCACTTAAGAGCCAGGGCTATATGCAATGGGTGCATTAAATATGAACCCTATAAAATATTGCCGTATCCTGCAGTATCTGTCTGACACGACATCCATAGGGTTGCTTGTGAAGTAAAGTACTAAATATGGTTATGGGTGACAGTCAGGAGCAGGTAGGTTGGACATTAGGAAAAACTTCCTACCTGTCAGGGTGGTAACACTCGGGAATAAATTGCCTAGGGAGGTTGTGGAATCTCCATCACTGGAGAGATTTAAGAGCAGGTTGGACAGACACCTGTCAGGGATGATCTAGACAGTGCTTGGTCCTGCCATGAGGGCAGGGGACTGGACTTGACCTCTCAAAGTCCCTTCCAGTTCTAGTGTTCTATGATTCCGTGAGTGTATAAATACCCTGTCCTTAAGGATATTTGTCACTCCTCTTTAGGCATATTCATGTCAATTGCATTAAGCTCATGGTAGAGTAGAGCACAGAGTGGGTTGTTAGAAAATGCCTCTTTTACCTTCTTTGGGTGTTTTCCCTTCCGAAAGATGAAGGCAAGGAAACCGATCCGCAGCTGTCTCAATGTATAGAGGTTCAGAGATTGGGAACGGGACGGTTTGGGGTATTTTTAAGACAAGCTGAGGAAGGGACATGGTTCCCTTGCTCATTTACTGATCGCCATTGGGAGAAAAGGAGCTGCTGGTGGCAGTTTGAGGAGGGCTGTGATCCACCAGCAGTTGTAACCGGCTTGGAGAAGTGCTAGTGCTGCCTGCAGTGGAGGAAGAGAAGGTGGCAAACAAAGAAATATTGGCTGATTACAGGAGAATGTAGAAAAGGGCTTGGTAGGGAACAGAGAAACCTAGATGCCACGTCTGTGTCTAGAATACCTGCCAACTGGGAAACCTCTGTGATGCGCCTGGGGGTGACCAGAGAATTGCCCACCCCCAGTAAAAACATGGAATCTGTTTAGTTATAACTTGACCCACGTTCCCAGAATGAGACGAAGGTGAAGTGGGATTGGAAAGGATTTTCAGTGACGTTTGGTCCCTACGGCTGTCAGGCTCAACTGCTTTGGAATGTCCTAGTCGCTCCCCCATCCCAAAACTGAGGTGTAAACATAGCGGCCAAGATTTTCAAACCGGAGGGCCTGACGGGGGGGCTTCTAAATTCCCTTCAAAGCCTGATTTTTCTAACGTTCTGAGCACCCAGTAACTCTCCCTGGAAAACTAGGCCTCAGATTTCAAAATCATGGCCTAGATTTCATCAAGGACTGAAAGAATATTACATTTGGCGATACAGACCTGTGTATATTTCATATAAACTTTGTGTGAGAGAGGAAGAGAATCGTACAGCTATTTCACACACATTGTCAGGGGAGAAGGCCCTTTGTGTCCACCTGAATTTTATTTATTTTACAATAATTTAAAAAAGTTGATTTATTTTGGGTGTAACCGATTCGTGCCTTTTCCCTTTCAAGGATTTGCTGTACCTTCTTCACGTCATCTAGCCTTTGAAGGATCAGCCACACTGGCCACGTTAGCATAAGAAATGAAATTAATTCTCATACTCCGATTCAAAATGTAAATTCCTTTATTAATAATTGAAGCGGATTTATTTATGCAGTTTGATACTTTTTCAGGTTCAGGGAAGCAATTAGGTTTTGCTCAAGTTGCTGCTCACCAGACACTGTCATTAAACTCTACACCCCGCCCTTTCCGCCTCAACCTGCTAAGTAGTTAAAAAATTGGAGTCTGGTCGAATCACAAACATGTTATGAAGTTAATGTAGGATGGATAATTTGTGCCACGCTTGCTTTGTTTGGATCATGCTTCTAATCAGAAAAGAAATGGACTTTCCCTCCTAACTTTGAAGTTGCCACCAGCGGAGACGGGTGGGAAGGTGGTGGGGGGCAGGAATTCCTGCAGGAAGACCAATATCTAACAGGCACCTTGGAAAGTGGGTGTGGTGCTTTAAACAGGGAGGGGCGTGGCTGAGGGGGAAGCAAAGGGGAGAGGCAGATTTTGCTACTCTTTTAATGGCCTTGATTTGGTGCTGAACGTGGAGGCCAGCAGCAGAGACAGGCCCACAGGTAGGGGCTGCGGTAGCATTGGTCTGGCATATTCTGTGCCACTGGGCATCAGTCATGCTGCAGTGACATAAGAATATAAGAACGGCCGTACTGGGTCAGACCAAACGTCCATCTAGCTTAGTATCCTCTCTGCCGACAGTGACCAGCACCAGGTGCCCCGGAGGGGGTGGACCGAAGACAATGATCAAGCAACTTGTCTCCTGCCATCCCTCTCCAGCCTCTGACAAACAGAGGCCAAGGACACCATTTTATCCCCTGGCTAATAGCCTTTTATGGACCTAACCTCCATGAAATTATCTAGCTTCTCTTTAAACTCTGTTATAGTCCTAGCCTTCACAGCCTCCTCTGGCAAGGAGTTCCACAGGTTGACTACACGCTGTGTGATGAAGAACTTTCTTTTATTAGTTTTAAACCTGCTACCCATTAACTTCATTTGGTGTCTTCTAGTTGTTCTATTATGGGAACTAATGAAGAACTTTTCTTTATTCACCCTCTCTACACCACTCACGATTTTATATACCTCTATCATATCCCCCCTCAATCTCCTCTTTTCTAAACTGAAAAGTCCCAGTCATTTTAACCTCTCTTCATATGGGACCCGTTCCAAACCCCTAATCATTTTAGTTGACCTTTTCTAAACCCTTTCCAAGGCCAAAATATCTTTTTTGAGCTGAGGAGACCACATCTGTACACAGTATTCAAGATGTGGGCGTATCATAGTTTTATACAGGGGCAGGAAGATATTCTGGGTCTTATTTTCTATCCCTTTCCTAATAATTCCTGACATCGTGCCAAGATTCTGTGCCTATCAGTTGGCTAACTGCACTCTCAGAACTTTACTCTGATCCAGATTGCGATCCAAGGGGGGATTTGAGAGCAGCCTTCAAGTCCCTGCAGGGGGGTTCCAGCGATGATGGAGAGAGGCTGTTCTCAGTGGGGGCAGATGGCAGAACGAGGAGCAATGGTTTCACATTGCAGTGGGGGAGGTCTAGATTGGATATTAGGAAAAACTATTTCCCTAGGCGGGTGGGGAAGCGCTGGGCTGGGTTCCCTAGGAAGGGGGTGGAATCTCCATCCCTAGAGGTGTTCAAGTCCCGGCTTGACACAGCCGTGGCTGGGATGGTTGAGTCGGGTTGGTCCTGCTTTGGGCAGGGGCTGGACTCTGACTCCTGAGGTCTCTTCCAGACCTGGGATTCTATGACTGGCAAACCAAACACTGTACGGTGTGGGAAGATCTATTAAGTGTCACGTATATTTGCTTCAGCCTGCCCTGGCTCTGTGATCTGGGCTGTTGCAGGGCTGGTGATGCTGCTAGACAATATTGACCCCCGTGGTTTGGATAAATCTCCGGTTCAGTGCCGGTCAGAGAGGTCAAACATAGCTACCCTGCTGTGTGCTGGCTCTAAAGCCGCGGTTGCCAAACTTTTCGACATCACGCCCTCTTTTGGATTTTTGAGAAACCCTCACGCCCCCTCCGCCAATAGCAGAAAAACTTGTTGAGGGAAAAAAAAGGAACTGACTGGGTCCGAAAAACAAAATTAGCAGCAAAACTTGGGGGGTAGGGGGCACTGATGGGGGGGCTGGGTTGCCTCGCACCCCCCCTGGAATTTCTTCATGCCACCTCCGGGGTGGGGCACGCCCACCAGTTTGGGAACCCATGCTCTAAAGCATAGGCAGGCCAGGCATGTCGTCACCTTCAATGAGACACTCCCAATACTAACCCCTAGATCTGAAAAGCATCAGACTTTGAGAGTATCTAGATCTGGCTCCTGACCATGTTTTGCACCTGCAGAACGGGGCAGTCCAGCACTCTGGATCTGAATACCCATGAAGCTTTGGGATGTCTGAAATCTGGATCCAAATGCTGTGCGTTGCACTCCTGGCCAGCAAGTCGACCCTTCAATTGCGTTGGCTGCGTTTGTTTCTCTGTTGTAAGCTTCCTGTGCCGAATGGTGCGAAATCTTCAGAACGAGGTGCTACCCATCTCTTCTGGCTGCCTGTGCCGTTACCAATCTGAAACTCAGGCCAGGCACATACAAATGTTGGTGGTAAAATTTACCTTGCTTTTGTGTGGCTCTGTGCTCGTTCTTGAGCAAACGTGGACCCAGTGCGTTATTCCTCAGCATCCATGGAGAGAAATAATTTTGCACCGTGAGTGAAACCAGATGCATTGCCTTGATCTGAAGATGTTCCATTCGTTCAAAATCCAAAGGAAACTTGAAGGTGTTGTGAACTCACATGGATTATTACACCACCAATCCCCACACATAGCCCCGCTAAGTGGTGTTGCAATGTCTGCCGTGTTCTTGCTCAGCTTTAGCTTTTCTCTTTTGTCTCATTGCTCAAAGCCAACCTGAAGTCATAAGAACAACCAGACTGGGTCAGATCAAAGGTCCATCTAGCCCAGTGTCCAGTCTGCCAACAGTGGCCAATGCCAGGTGCCCCAGAGGCAGTGAACACAACAGGGAATCCTCATGTGATCCTTCCCCATCATCCATTTCCAGACAAACAAAGGCTAGGAACACCATTCCCATGCATCCTGATGAATGCCTCCTCTCCCTGAATCTATCTAGCTTTTTCGAACCCTGTTAAACTCCTAGTCTTCGCCACATCTTCTGGCAAGGAGTTCCACAGGTTGACATTGCGCTGAGTGAAGAAAAACTTCATCGTGTTTGTTTTAAACCTGCTGCCTATTCATTTCATTTGGTGCCCCCTAGTTCTTATATTGTTGGAATAAGTAAATAACTTTTCCTTGTTAATGTCAAATGTTACCTTGCCCCAGTTTAGAATTAACCTGGTCACTCTTCCTCACGTTCACTGTGTGGAACTTCAGTAATTGTGTAGTCTTCACCTCCAGCGGATGTGTGTGGAAGGCAGAGTTTTTCAGTCTCTTGGCTTTCCGGCTCTTTAAAAAGATACTTTCAAGGTCCTTTGGGACCGCGCTGGGCTTTTGATCATGATGACTGCTGCTTCAGATGAATTCTCTTCCCTCAGCTGGTCTGCGTGGCCTGCTCTTGTATCCAGGAAGCAAAGTGGAAGTTACAAAAATCCGTCTGTCCAAGTGCTTGAGAAAATAGCCCTGATTCTTTTGGGGGGAAACTTCAGTTTTGGCATAGAGCCAGGACTCCTCAAAGTAACAGACTTCACAGCATTGGCGGGGGTAGCTTCAAGTCCAAAGCGGTCATTGGCACAAAATGAAGACTGTGATTTCCAAAAATGGCCCAGCCAACATCCTGCTCGGTGGAATAACTTCACTTTGGGTGAGTTCCCCGGGGCCCTGAACAAAGAAGTCGCCAGGAACGCCCTCGGGGAGGCTAGGAGTGAAGAGACAAACCAAGGGCAGGAGGGTTCGGCGAAGAGAAGCCGGCAGAGTGACAATGGTCACATGGCAGAGAAGCGAGACGCGCCCACGTCTTCACAAAGTGACAACACTCCCTTCTTTCTTGGATCACAAACCCGATCTGTCAATTAGCGCCACATGCCCAGAATCCAAACGCCAGGCCCGGAATAGCAGCCGTGGAAGTGTTGAAGCAGCTCTTAAAATGTATTTTAAACTCTGAAAACTGCCACATGGCCGTGCACGTGATTATAACACAGGCTGCGCTGGGCTGCCTTGTATTTCTCTGTTGATTTTTTTTTTTTTTTTTTTTACAGCGTTGGGCACCTTCACTTTGGATTGTGCTGTGACCGCCTCATCTCTGCGCCTTGGTCAGTTTGATCTTTGACCCGCAATAGCCTCTCATGGAGCACGTGCATTAGAGGTTGAACCCCCATAGTCCGGCACTTTCTGCTCCAGCATCATCTGCGGTCCGGCACGATTTTAGTGAACCGCCTGTCCGGTTATCACAAGTGTGGCCAAGTTTCCTGTGGCCCCATACAGTTTGTTTGCAGCCCCCAGTCCTGGCTCTGTGTTCTGTGCCGTTATTTAGCCCTAATGAACCCTTAAACATTTTCTCTGAGCCCAGCAAGCCGTGGCAGTGCTGGTAACACGGCTAGACAATACCGACCTCCCGTGGTTTGGATAATTCTCTGGTTCAGCGCCAATCTGATCCCAAATGTGCTGGACTAGAGAGGGGGGCCTGTAGAAAATGTTGTACCAGTTCTCCAGCCCACACGTAGCCCCCCTGATGTAACCAATGATGCAGGCCGTGCAGAGTAGCCAGAAGATGCATGGCTTCGCCTAGGCCAGGGTGGCTAAGACGGCCAGAGCTGGACCGATGGGGAAACGTTGCAGCATTTCCCTAGCGCTGAGGCGCTTAGTGATCGGAGCAAACCAGCAGCGTGGGAAGTGTCTCCCTGCAAACCTTCCATCCTATCTCCTCTCCTCGTCTTCCGGCTTGCTGTTGCATCAGGCTCTTCCCCTTCTCTGCCTCACACCCGGAGTGCCTTCGTCTCTCCTTTCTCCCCCGCATCACTGTGTTCCTATCAGCTCCACCTTCTTTCCCTCACTCTCTTGGCAGGTAGCCAGCTTCCACAAGCCAGGGCCTTTCCTTCCTCCTCTGCGCTTCAGATACCTTTAAGAGAGAGATCAGAAGCAGTGTTCCCTCTGACCGCTTGGGCAGCCACCCAGGAGAGATTCAGGTGCTGCCCAGATGATTAGCAAGTGCCCAGAGCCAGCAGTGTGTGTTTCTATGGCTGGTGCACATCCACATATGCCTTGGTGCACCTAACAAAATTCATTCCACATACTGATGGAAAAAATTAAGAGGGAACATTGGTCAGAGAAGGCTGCTTGTCTTCGCTGGGCCCAAAGCCACCAGGTACATGTGCCTTCCTTTGGGCATCCCAAAACCACTGTCTTCCACCTGGTTTTGCCACACTGCTGGCTGACTCCTGCACCCCCGTCTGGGACCTGTCAGCGGAGGCAAGGGCTTCTCCGTCCGTCCTTTCCTTCTCGCTTGGTTTGAGAGAGTCAAAGCAATTTTACAAGGGGGTGGAAGTTGGAACTTTTTGCCCCATCAGCCCCACTGGGGAAATGAAAGTCTCTTCACCCTGCTGAAGAGGGATGTAATTTCATTTTCTAAATGTGTCAGCGCTCTGGGGAGACTAAGAGATGGGTCGGGGTGACAGGGAATGATCCTGTAGCACTTTCATCCTCTTGCTGTTGGGGTTAGACATGGACAGGGAAATCACCACGTGGGTTAATACCACACCTTGGTAGATAGGACGTCAGTATTTTCCACATTGGCAGTATTTCTTAGGTAGGTATAGGGGTATTCGAGGGAAGGCCAGAAATAGCTGAGTTTTACTGTAGGGGTTTTTAGTTAAATTGCCACGGTCTCTTACCCCACTTGGAATACCACTGGCAGGTAGATCATGTACAGACGATCAGAAACCTGGACTAAAGAAAGTAATTTCCCTTTGCAAGCTTTTTTTTCTGTCTCGAGGTTATTACACAGCCTGTGGTTCTCTTCCCCTTTGTCCTTCTGGATTTGGCAACCGCCACTACATCGAGGTTTACTGATCATTTCTTTGCTGCTGTTTGTTTCTGGAGGAAAGTTCCCCCTTTACTTTTTGGAGATGTAGATCACTAGCAAATCGGTTCCTAATTAGGACGCCTTAATGAGCATGTCTACAAGACTCATTGGTTTGCTGCATAATTTCAAGGATGTTGCTGATTAATTGCCCAACTGCAGGATCTAAAACAATGAGCTGAACCCATTAAAAAGCAAGATATTCTGCAGGAGAAAAGGCTCTACCATGTGATTTTTGCAGAAGATCCTGCCTCTCCGGACCGATTGCATGGGGACGAGTCGTCCGGGAAAGTCTTCACACCCTGGCTGACGGGGTAGGTCTCTGAACAGCTCCTTGTCTCCCCCCCTCCCCCCCCCCCCGGGCTCCTGACTCCTGCTACGTTAATTTGCACAGGAGTCAACACCTGAAAGTACAGAGCACACCCCAGTGAGAGGGGATGGGGTGGACTGGGGGAGTGGTCCAGAGCCCCACATGGGACATGTGGGGGCGTTCCGGGGGCTGCCATTTGGAACAGCAAACGTCCCTGGCGCCCGGCTGGAGAGAAGAGAAACGCAGAACAGGAGCGTGAGAGAGGCAGGATTGAGGAAGTGCGGTCCCTGGTCAGGCCCCTTTCCTCCGGCTGTGGAGGGGGGAATTGGCCCCAGCCGCGTCCTGCCAGGGTAGCATTGTGTACTCCCCTCCCTGGTTAGCCAGCCCTCCTGTAAGGCACCTCACCTACCTTCCTCCTCTTCCGCTCCAGAGGCCATTCCCACCTCCCTCCTTGTAGGCCAGGGAAGGGGCAGAGCCCCGCTTGTCCTGTACCGCACGGGGCACGTCTGTCAGGAGACACACGTCTGGGCCATGCTCGGCCCACAGCTCCAAAGATGCTTGCTCAAAGGAGACCATCCTTGGTCGTCATGAGCGAGAAATACATGCGCTTTCCGCGTGTCGTCCCAGGGGTGTGAGCTGGTCGGCACGGGGCGTATTTGGAGAGAAGAGCGGAGACACGTTCCTCTGCACTGGAGATGTCTGCCTGCTCTGTTCCTGCAGCGATTGCTCAGCATATTGGCCCTGACTCGGCAGGGCATGTGGGGAGAAACACGGGTATTGATTTCAGTGGGGTTATTCACATGCTTCAAGTTAGGCATAGCCTCAGTATCCAGCACCACTGAGGCCTTTCTTAGCATCAGGCAGAGGCTTCTTAGCATGAGCGGCTACAAGTATTTGGTGCTTCCCTTCCATTTGTCTTGGATACGGCGGCGGCGGCAGAATATCATGGAATTGTAGAACTGGAAGGGACCTCGAGAGCTCATCGAGTCCAGCCCCCTGCCCTCATGGCAGGACCAAGCACCATCTAAATCATTCCAGACAGGTGTCTGTCCAACCTGCTCTTAAATATCTCCAGTGATGGAGATTCCACAACCTCCCCAGGCAATTTATTCCAGTGTTTAACCACCCTGACAGGAAGGAAGTTTTTCCTAATGTCCAACCCTAAACTTCCCTTGCTGCAAGCTTGTCCTGTCCTCAGAGGCCAAGGAGGATAATTTTTAGATATTTGAGAAAACTGCTTCTCAGTTTCTCTGAGTGTCTTTTCCTTTGATTGCTCTGGGCTTGGACATTTGCACCAAATGAAAACGCTGAGCATTGCTGACTTCAATTCAAACTGGCAGCACTGTGTGTCGATATGACGTTGTCCTTGCCTGGCATACGCTGAGGGCACCAGTGTCGTAGGTGTACTGGGAGTGGGATACAACCTTGAGGACAGTGGATAGATTGAAACTAGCAGACACTCCCTAAAGTGGTGATCAGTGCCTTGACCCACCTCTGAGACTGACATAAATGCCCCCAGCTGCATGGGGTGACGTGGGAAACACAAACACCTCCTCTCCCCTCCTCCCTCTGGATTTTAGAAAAATGCATTTCTGAACATGTTGGTTTTTCTTTCTCACAGGTGGGACAAAATGAAGGAAGAGCTGGGGAACCTGCCTGAAAAATGTAACTTCTAGGGAAACTTGGGGAAGGACATTGATTTATGATCAAACGGGGGGAAAAAAGCCAAGCAGAATAAAAAGAATACTTAAGACTTAAAACCCGGGAAATCTCATCTCTTCCTGTGAAGGTGCTGCCTTGGAATCTTTCATGTAAACCTTAAATGGAATTCGGAATGAGGGGGAAATCACTCTGGGACTACAGTGATCCTTGCAGCCCTCTATTAACATTAATACGGGCATTGATCTGCACAATTTATTAATAGCTGAACGCCACAAGAGCAGCTATGATAAACAGTGCAGGCCCTAATTCAGCGAGCCACTGGTTTAGCAGCATCCTTTGCATTACCATCGGCTCAGGCGCCTCGTGATTGCATAATTGGCCTATTCAAGCCCTGTAGAACCAATTAGCAGTAGCCTTTTTTGACCTGTGGTGTCTATGGTGTGAGGAAAACTAAAGACTTAAAATGAAAAGCCAAGAGCAAAGACCTAAATCTTTTTGGCTCCCTGATGAATAGTCCTGTCAACGCTATCACAGGCACTAAACAGGAATGCTGGTTGCGGCTGAATTTTTTATACTTTCTATTAATCTTTAATGATAGCTTGGTCACCTAGTCTCTTTTATCTTGTCAGATAAATGTATGGTTAACAGGATAATGAGATTTCTAAAGCTCTATTCTAGCTTACAGCCAGCCAGTGTATGAGGTGGCCCCTGACCCCTGTCAGAGAGCAACACTGGGGTGATGGTAATTGGTAGATGTGCTATGAATGTATTGGGAGCTGATGGATGGTTTAAACTTTGATTTGAGGTCAGGAGGTCCCTCAGCTCTGGAAGGCAACTGTGGTTTTATTACTCGCAGGATCTGATGGGGTTGTAA